>NC_035440.2:87690707-88046037 GCF_002127325.2 Helianthus annuus
CCATCAAATAAACAATTAGTTAAAGTCCGTGTCAGTCTAAGTCTAGATAGAGTCATTAGCGTAATTTATTAGAGTCTCTTGGGGTCGATACTCGGACTTCCTTAGGCTATACTGCATCGATCGGTGCACTTGCCGGTCGTGTGGTTTAGGGTTTAGAAAGTCTTAGTTTTATAAATTTAAAGCTTAGAGAGTCTAGTTTAGGGTTTAATTTAGTTAATTTAATTGAACCACTTTCAGCACATCATGGGGGTTTGGAGGAAAAGGTTCCTTTTTCTGTGGTTGTAGTGTCTAATTTGTGGTAGATAGCAGAAAGCTTCTGTTTACCCATACTGTATCTAATCAAATAAATCAGTTAATAAAACACATAATCACAGAATGGCAATTAGTAAAATCAAGTATTTTGTTAAATACTTAATTTATAGGCTTAAATCAGTGGCTCGATCAGTGGCTCTGATACCACCTTTTCCTGTCACGGTCCCCGACCCGGTTTGACCCGTTTCAGGAGCCGCGGGACAGGAATCCCGTGGTATTTAATTTAGGCGACAGCGGAAGTCTTTTAACACAGGATCTTTTAATACAAAAAAATGCCCGTTTAATATATTACATAAAGTTTTAGGGATCCCATAATTTACAATAAGATGATTTCATAAGGAAATCTTTATTTCTCAAAACATGTTTCTTTATTTATTCACATTGAGCCACTTCTCTGAGCTTGTAGTGCTTCACGGCACTTTCCTTGGATCACAACAGATCACCTGAAACATGTTTGGAAAAGGTTTTGTCAGCGGGGAAATACTGAGTGAATCATTCAGTTTTACTGAAAACATTACTTTTGTTATAATTCACAGTATTAAGAGCGATTACAATGTTTCTGATATCAAACCAACTACCCACAGTACTTGTCACTCGAGCATCCATCGGTAGCCTCTTTGCCCGATGGTGTCTGTGACTATGGTCATATCACTCATTGGCTAACTCGTTGTCCAATAGTGACGGTTATCAAGTAATGTATACAAAACCCCACATACCGGCTGTAATATGGTGATTACAAAGACTTAATCCCTGTAATTATAACTTTGGAAATACTTGGAGTTTTGTAAAATAGTTGATAAAAAGAGAATGACTCACATTGCAGATTTAACGAGCAAGATATAAGCCTACTGATTAGCCTTGATTAAACCTAATTTAACACAATGCACACACAAACGGGTTAGTAACTAATACAGCAGTTACGTCAATTCACGAGATTAAACCCTCACAGCGATTAACAAGTGCAATACTTAACAATTCAATCGGATTCACAACGAATAACAGAGCATAGTCCGAATTCGAACAGTACTCAAATATTCAAGTCGAAATCACGACGAATATTCAAAGTATAAGCTCAATTTGAGCAGCACTCGGACAATCGTTGGATAGTTATAATCGATCGGACGTTGAATCGTAATAGCGATCGAGTTATTACCCTGATTGCGGCAGCACTTCGTGAATTAGTGTGTGTTGTGAACTGTTTTACTTATAACTCGACGTACACAGAAGCTTTTTACGTCGTTTTCAGTTTTAATTTCAAGTCCCAAGGTCGGCTATTTATAGCAATTTTTGGGACTCGCTTACGGACCGTAAGCCGTTACCCTTGCGGTCCGTAAGCTAAGCAGTCTAATTATAGGTTGCCTAGCCTCGGGACTAGCTTGGCTGAATCAATAAAATTAACCAATCAGCTTTGACCAACGTTTTATTTAGATAAACGTTTAGCTAGCGTTTGCCCCCCTTGAGTTTTAGGGGCCCTGGTCTTGATTATGTTTGTTCTGAAAATTTTAGGGCTAATGCAGAATTACTTGTGTCTCTCAATTAGGGTTCCCTTAATAGATAATTATTATTCTAAGTATTATTTTTAGTGAGAGTTGTTACAGCTCCTGACCGGGTCAAATAGGGGCTGGGGTCGTGACAGGAAAAGGTGGTATCAGAGCCACTGATTTAAGCCAATTAAGTATTTAGCAAATACTTAATTTTACTGATTGCCATTTTTGTTATTTGAATATTTGTTTACAGTATGGGTAAGCAAAGACTTTCAGACATCTATCGTCAATTAGATAGTGCACCAAAAGATAAGGGATCATCATCCTCAAAACAATCCGTAGATACTGAGGAAGGAATATTTATCTGTAAGGCACAGTTTGAGAAGCCACTTTTCTCCTAATAAAAGAAGTTTGATTATTAGGAAAAGTCAGGAGAAAAGAAAGAAATCACAACCAAAAGAAGTGAGGGTTAATCAGGAAACCCAGGAAGTAGGCAATAATCCACCATGGAAAGACGAATTAGATGAAAAATGGGTAGATCTCTATATGTTAGCCACGGTAGCAGTAAATACCAACCTTTAAACTGCTAATACCCTGAGCCAGTATTAGCACCCATATTACCTACAATCCAGAAACTCTAAAGAAAATTTTACCCAGTGAATAAATAAGTTTACAATAAACCCTAGTATGTTTTAATTTTCAGTTGTCCTTTGTATCAAAATAGTCACACGGTATGCAATAAAACTTGAATGTTTATCTGTGAAATTTTATTTTAACTTAGCATTTTGTGTGTATTTTTGCATATATGCTAAACAGCATGAACGAGTTATCTGAAGCCCTAGAGAATCTCAATCTTTATCCTGTGAAAGTAGAAGTTTCCAGCGACTTTACCCGATGTGGAGGAACCTATGGAATTTCAAGCTCCACCTCCGAAGAAATCAAAGCCTAAGAAAAGGAGAAGATTTGTAGGCTGGAGACGTGTACGCAGGAGGAAACCAGCAACTAGGAAAATTCCCAAAATAGAGAATCCCATGGATAAAGGAAAAGGGATCGAGATCGGGGAAAGTTCTAGGCAAACAGGAATAGAAATTGGGGAAAATTCTAGGCAAGCAGAAATAGAAATCGGGGAAAGTTCTAAGCAAACTGAAGAATTACCATTACAGGAAGAATTAGATCGCCTACTGGCAAGTTGTGATATCATTAGGCCTATCAACAATAACATCTACCCTTATCCTGCTGAAACCCAACTTCCAATAAATTTGGAACCAGCTATTCCAGACCCTCTGATCCACACCCAACCTTTAGGAGAAATGGACGAGTGGTGGACTAACGACTGGCAGTTCAAAACCTCCTTAATAACCCTTATACCTTTTTCCCTCAGTTTGACCCAGAACCTATACCAAACCCACCGATGAGTAATGAAAACTTAGCTGAACTCCGCCATTTTGGCGAGGAGCTGGTGACTGCAGGGAATAGGATCCAGGAGGTGGGAGAACAAATCTCCTGGAAGTATGACGAGAGGGAACGTCGCTTCTAAAATGCCAGCTGACAAGGGATAGTGAGGTTGGGAGGCTGTATTTGTATAATAACAATAGTAATAAAAATATAACCCTATAAAATAACTTAAAAATAAAACTTTTGTAAGATAACAGTGTGTACGGATGCATAAAATAATATATAAAAATGGAAGTCGAGAAATCGACAATTTTGGCTATACGTGTGTTGTTAAAATTTGTGTGATTATGTGCAATTGTTTTGTTATATTTAGTTATTAATTATTGTATGTTAATTATTTATATAAATTAATTATCAGATGGTAAATGTTAATAATAAACCAGTTAACGAAGTTAACCAATCAGAGCAAAATCAGGAAGGTCAATTTATAACTAGGCAAGATATCGAAAATATCGTTGCTCAGGGGATAGCCAATGCTATTCCAGCAATCCTAGCTGCTACCCAGAAACCTGTTGAACCTCAACAAATTATTCCTAGTAAACGTACTCAAGAAGATAACTTTAGTAATAGCGTAAACGGAGGCGGAAACCATACTAATCACGATAATGATCCACGGCAGGCCCCACTCCCTAAGAAAATGAAAGCTGCAACATCTGATTGCACTTACAAAGAATTTCTGGCTTGTAAGCCAGCAGAATTTGCAGGCAATGAAGGGGCGACTGCGGCACTGCGTTGGTTGGAGAAAATCGAAGCAGTAATTATGATAAGTAAATGTGCTGAAGAAGACAAGGTTATGTATGCATCGCATCTTTTTAAAGAATGGGCGCTAGAATGGTGGAATACGGTACTTCAAGCCAAAGGAAGAAATATGGCCTATGCCATGAATTGTGAAGAATTTAAGCAGCTAATGGAAAGAAAATTATGTCCCGAATATGAAAAGGAACAAATGACAAATAAGTTCCTGAACCATCGGATGGTGGGTGTAGACTGTCGAGGATATACTTCAACATTCTTCGAGTATGCGAGAGTGGTACCAACCCTGGCTTCACCAGAACCGGTGCTTATTTCCCGCTATATTTGGGGATTGATTGGCGAAATTCGTAATATCGTTAAAGCTGCGAGACCTCGCACTATTGACGATGCGGTAGAATTAGCTAACACCCTAACTGACGAACTGGTAGGGATGAGCATATCGGTATCCGATACCGAACCGATACCGATACCGCCTAATACCGATCCTGAATTTCACCCAAACTAGGTACCGATACCGAAACATGTCGGTTAGGTATCGGTACGGTACGGTATCGGTATTATACCGTATTTTGAGGGTCGGTATCGGTATAATACCGATACCGTACCGATACCGAAAACGCCAAAAAGTGGATACCGATCGGGATCGGGATCGGTACGGGATCGGCATTCGGTGGCATATGCTCATCCCTACGAACTGGTACGCACAAGTGAAGAAAATCAGAAAAAGGAAGTAGCCCAAAAGATTACCCAAGGATTCCGTGTGGGTAACCGTAATAAATTTCGGAAAAAGGGAACTTGGCAATCTTCCATTGTTCCATTTTGCAATGCCTGTAAAAGGAAGCATTTCGGGAGATGCAAGGGGTATTGCAATTTCTGTAAAATTCCAGGGCATCAAGAAGAAGATTGCAGGAAGAAGAAAGCCATGGTCTGCTATAATTGTGGAGAGGCTGGACATCTTAGGCCAGATTGCCCAAAATTAGTCAAACCAGCAGACAACAAAGCCAAGACGGTTGACGGAGTTACTAAGAAGAATGCCAGAGCATTCCAGCTGACCACCCAAGAAGCAGAACTCATTCCAGATGTGATAGCTGGTACGTTCCTAGTGCACAACGTGTATGCAAAAGTATTATTTGACTCTGGTGCAAACCAAAGTTTTATAAATACTTCATTCTGTCAAGCTCTTAATCTACCTTTAACCAACCTTAGGCAGATTTTTATAGTCGAAACGGCAGATGGAAATTCTGTTAACATAGATAAGGTTTTGCGAGAAGGAAAGATAGAACTCTTAGGCCATAAATTTTCTGCAAACCTGTTACCTATGAATTTAGCCAGATTTGATGTGGTGTTAGGAATGGATTGGTTAGTAGCCAACCATGCTCGAATTCTCTGTGATAAAAATTCCATAGAAATCCATACACCCACAAGAGAAGTAATTTCAATTACAGGAGATAAACCACGAAAGCCACTAAAATTCATTTCAGAAACGAAGTTGGCCAGTTATTCAAGAAAACAAGAAGTAGTGTATATGATTTCCGTAACCATTAACACGAAAAGTAAGGAACTTAAGGAAATCCCAGTAGTCTCAGAATACCTCGATATATTCCCAGAAGAACTACCTGGATTACCACCCGACAGGGAAGTAGAATTTAGGATTCATCTAATTCCTGGAACTACACCTATAGCTAAAGCACCTTACCGGTTAGCACCCACTGAAATGCTAGAATTGAAAAAGCAGTTAGATGAATTGCTAAGTAAAAGATTCATACAACCTAGTTCATCCCCGTAGGGAGCTCCAGTATTGTTTGTGAAAAAGAAAGATGGGTCAATGAGAATGTGTATTGATTATAGGGAATTGAATAAGGTTACAATTAAGAATCGATACCCATTACCTAGAATTGATGATCTTTTTTTATCAACTCCAGGGAGCTAGGTATTTTTCTAAGATAGACTTACGCTCCGGATACCATCAGTTGAAAGTACAAGAAAAAGACATACCTAAAACTGCTTTCAGAACTAGGTATGGTCATTATGAGTTTACAGTCATGCCCTTTGGACTAACGAATGCACCTGCAGCATTCATGGAAATGATGAATCGGATCTGTAAACCGTATTTGGATAAATTTGTAATTGTCTTCATCGACGATATACTTATTTATTCCAAAAGTCAGGACGAGCATTGTCAGCATCTAAATGCACTCTTAACTTTGTTAAGAAGAGAAAAGCTTTATGCCAAATTCTCGAAGTGTGAATTTTGGCTACAGGAGGTACAATTTTTGGGTCATATGATAAATCACGAAGGTATTCATGTAGATCCTTCCAAAATAGAAGCAATTGCCAAATGGAAAGCCCCGCAATCAGCTACGGAAGTTAGAAGTTTTCTAGGATTAGCTGGATATTATAGGCGATTCATTAAAAAATTTTCTACTATAGCCGTGCCATTAACTAAGCTAACCTGTAAAGCAGTTAAGTTTGAATGGGGACCTAAGCAAGAAGAGGCTTTTAGGATTTTAAAGCAAAAGTTAACAAATGCTCCAATTCTGGCCTTGCCAGAAGAAACGGAAGATTTTGAAGTATACTGTGATGCTTCAAAGCTAGGATTAGGATGTGTGCTAATGCAACGCAAAAAGGTAATTGCGTATGCCTCAAGGCAATTGAAAAAACACGAGGAAAATTATACAACTCATGACTTAGAGTTAGGAGCCATAATTTTTGCCCTTGAAATTTGGAGACATTATCTGTATAGAAGTAAGTTTACTGTCTATACGGTTCATAAAAGTTTAAGGTACATATTTGGGCAAAAAGAATTAAACATGAGGCAAAGGAGATGGATGGAAATCCTAAGTGATTACGACTGTGATACTCAATATCACGAAGGAAAAGCAAACATAGTCGCAGATGCCTTAAGTCGTAAGTATCATGAAAAGCAACGACGAGTTCGTGCTCTTAGATTAAATCTGCAGTTAGATTTAATGGAACAATTGAAGAAAGTTCAAGAAACAGCAATCGAAGACAATGCTGAAGGAATGAAAGGACGAATAAAAGAGTTAGAGCAAGGAAATGATGGAATTTGGATATTCCATAAGAAAAGAATTTGGGTACCTAAGCAGGGAGAGTTAAGAGATAAGATTTTAGAGGAAGCTCATAAATCTAGGTATACCATACATCCAGGAAACAATAAAATGTACCAAGATTTAAGAAATAATTTCTGGTGGATAGGAATGAAAAAGGATATAGCTAGATATGTATCTAAGTGTCTAACTTGTTCACAAGTTAAAGCAGAACACCAAAAACCTTCGGGACTACTACAACAATTAGAAATGCCTGTATGGAAATGGGAACTCATAACAATGGACTTTGTTACTAAGTTACCCAAAACCAGAAAAGGTAATGATGCGATCTGGGTAATTGTAGACCGATTAACCAAATCAGCTCATTTTCTACCCATGAAAGAAACCTTTAGTATGGAAAGGTTAGCCAAGTTGTATGTAGACGAATTAGTATCCTTACATGGAGTTCCACTCTCCATTGTATCGGATAGGGATAGTCGTTTCACTTCCCATTTCTGGACAAGTTTCCAGGAAGCAATGGGAACCCGACTAAATTTAAGCACTGCATATCATCCACAAACAGACGGACAAAGTGAAAGGACGATACAAACCCTGGAAGACATGCTCCGAGCATGTGTGATAGATTTTGGTGGAAACTGCGACGATCACCTACCTTTGATCGAATTCTCCTATAATAATAGTTATCATGCAAGCATCGAAGTTGCCCCATTTGAAGCACTGTACGGACGTAAGTGTAGAACTCCAGTATCTTGGGCAAAAATAGGAGAAAGTCAATTATCAGGTCCTGAAATTGTGCAAGAGACTACCGACAAGATCACTCAAATTAAGGAAAGACTGAAGACTGCTCGAGATCGCCAAAAGAGCTATGCCGACAATCGACGTAAGCCACTAGAATTTCGAGTCGGAGATAGAGTACTTTTGAAAGTTTCTCCTTGGAAAGGAGTAGTACGGTTCGGTAAGAAAGGAAAGATGAGTCCAAGGTACGTAGGACCATTTCCTGTGATCCAACTAATAGGACCAGTTGCTTATCGTTTACAACTACCAGAAGAGTTAGCAGGAATACATGATGTATCTCATGTATCCAACCTCAAGAAATGTTTATCAGACGAATCGTTGGTAGTACCTCTTCAAGATATAGAGGTAAATGAAAAGCTAAAATTCGTGGAGAAACCACTGCAGATAGAGGACCGAAAGATCAAATTTCTCAAGCACAAACGACTCGTGCTAGTCAAAGTCAAGTGGGATTCGAAAAGAGGACCGGAATACACCTGGAACTGGAATAAAAAATGCAGCGAAAATATCCTCACTTATTTCAATAAATCTCGAGGACGAGATTTTAATTAAGGTGGGGAGGATGTAAGGACCTTCAAAAATGTCCCTAAACAACCCATAAATGCGAACCCGGACCCCTGAAACCCTACTGTGCATGAACAATCAAGAAAATCAAGAAAACTGGGTTTCAGGCGGGCCGCGTAAAGGTTAAGCATGTCTTTACGCAGGCCGCGTCAACTCCATGTTTGACCAGATAAGCATCCGAATCCACGTGGCATCCACCTGGCACACCTACTCGTGACCAATCAAACCTACGCGTAGACTTGGCGGCCACGCGGGCCGCGTAAGAGTCAAGCTAAGGTTCACGCGGGCCGCGTGAACCCCATTTTTCACCTATAAATAGATTCGACCATGGCCTGTTCACTGGTGTCGAAACCAACTTTCAAAAACGAATTCTCACTACTCAAAATCGAAATTTACTTTCATAATAGCGAAGTGCTGCTACGATACCGGGTATTAACTCGATCGTTGCTACGATTCAATGTCCGATCGATGAAAACTATCCGATGAATGTTTAAGTGCTGCTCAAATTAGGGTTTATACTTTGTCATTCGTCGTTGATTCGATAGATGTTTAAGTATTGCACTTTGTCATTTGTCGTAAGGGTTTAATCTCGTGAGTTATCGTAAATGTTGTATTAGTTACTGACCTAGTTCGTGTGCATTGTTATTTAAATTAGGTTATCAGGCTAATCAGTAGGCTAAACTCTGCCCGCATAAATCTGCAAAGTGAGTCGTTCTCTTTTATCAATCATATTTTACAATACTCCATATTTTCAAAAGGTTATAATTACAGGGATTAAGTCGTGGTTATCTTAATCACTGACTAGTGGAGTATTGTGCACATTGCTAATTTCTCACGGGTTAGGTTAATAAATCCTCACCGTGATAAACATCACTACTTGGGGAAAGACCCAATAGTGGTATGACCATCGTCAGCAAGTGACAAGGTGCCAGATAAAAATAAGATAAGAAGCCATTGTATTCGCTCCTATGCTGTAATTTATAACTATGTGTCATTTTATCAAAATGAATGATTCACTCAATATTTCCCCGCTGACAAAAATATTTTTAAAACATGTTTCAGGCGACCTGCTGTAAATCAAGGAAAACGTGCTACGGAGCACTAACAAGCTTGAAGAGGTGGCTCAATTAAAATAAATAAACATGTTTTAATAAATCAGGGAATTTCCTAGTAAAATTCCTCTATTGTAAATTACGGGGTTTATCCCGAATTATGAAATAAAATAATCGGGCATTACAAGTTTTTAAAGATCCTGTTTAAAATCTTCCGCTGTCGCATCAATTAAATACCATGGGTTCCTGTCCCGCGGCTCCTGACTGGGTCAAACCGGGGCTGGGGTCGTGACAATAGTGCTCCGACTTGGCAGTGGCAATTGTTGCTTGATCCGCGATGGTGGTTTCAGCCTTCTTCAACTTAGCCTCCAACATCTTGTTCAGCTTGCATGAGTCCTCGTAAAGGAACACTAGCCGCTCGAGACCCTGTAATCAGGTAAACAAATATTAATATATGTACTTAAAAAATATGTTCGGCATATATCTGCAGGATATAAGACAAGGATTCCTACCTGGTTGAGGAAGCCAGTCATGAACTTGCTAGACTCCGAAAAGCCATGGTTCTCAAAGGGAAAGACATCCGAGGCAGCAGGGGAGTCTGGTTCCTTCCTTTTACGAGAACTAGAGTCGCGTGGCTTTGAATCAGTGGAAGGCCTGGGGACAGTGGCAGCCTTGGAGCTGGTGGGTTTCGACGTGACTGTTGGTTTTAGGTTCACCTCCTGTTTGACTTGAATAGCGCCGGAATAACTATCCAACTCTTCAAGGTCAAAGCCTTCTAGGTTTATGACTGGCACTGCATAAAGGGAAGAAACACTAAATCTTTATATATTTTTAGAATATAATCAGTTTAATAAATGAACATAACTTGTAAAATTATGCTTACCAGACATGTCAGAACTTGATTTGTGGCTTGAGCTTGTGAATAACAGGGTAAAAGTCCTTTCACTCTCCGGGAGCTGGTAGATTTCCTTGATTCTTGCTTCTGATTCAGCACTTGGAGGGGCCAATTCCTTGAAATTTGCTACAAAAATAAATATATCAGAATGTCAGTTCAAGATATGGTCACAGGATACGACTGGGGATATTCCTAAAACCCTAAATCCTACTTGAGGTCAACCATTTCTTGGGAAGGTCAAGACCCTTATCGATGGAATCACTTTTTACGAAAAAGAATTTTCGTCTCCAATCATCCTCGTTCTTGGTAGCTTTGAGAATGAGAGGATCTTTGGAGGTAGAAAAAGAAGGAATCGGCTGAAACCATGGGACCTCAAACGGTACGCAATCGAAAGATCTTCAATGCACAGGTCAGGCATGTGACGAACTTTAATCTGGTCCAAGGTAACTAACACACGCCAAACCATGGGCATGGTTTGGGCAAAAGTAAGGCCAGTGAGTTTGAAAAAGCAAGATACGAAGGTTGAGAAAGGATATCGGAGCCCTATTGAGAAAGGATAAGCAAAGAAGCATACCCACTCATCGGAATAAAAGTCCGATCGAACCTCTCGGTCGAATGGACGAATAACCGCTCTGGCGCGGAAGGCACCGGAAGTTCGTAGGGCTGCGATATCAGCATTATCAAACGAACACACCTCCTTTGAGGGTTCTTTTAGCAGGTTCTGTTCATGGAAGGTAGGAACAGAGTCTGCCGTTTAGGATCTTATTCGGCTGGCCATGGAGGATCTTAGCAAAGAAAAACAGAAAAGAAAAGGAAGAGGAATACCTGAAATTTGCTCGGAGTGTTATGATCATAATGCAAACAATTCGAGTAGATATAGGCTGGATATAGGGGGTATTGAGTAACTATCGCGTGGGAAGTTGCACACTGTCACTTCAACCGTCTTATCAACTTAATTGCCTCGATCCAAGAGATAAGATTTAAAATATATCTGTTTGAATTTAGGATTCCAACAGATATATTTTGGGGACAATTGTTGTGGGTGGTTTTCTGAACATATATACTGGATTATATTCTGACTGTATTACTTTTGATTATGCTCAGGATACCGGGTTAGGATATTGGTAGCATCCTGATGCGCTATCCTGGTAATAACTAATTAATTCACGTGCAGATTAGTAAGTGGTGGGGTATGGTATTAGACCCGACCCGAGCGGTCGGATTTTCCCGTTACTTATTTCTATTATTATAATATTTATTATTATTATTATTGCGTACTAACCCGCGTTGTAGTTTACACTACACTAGGTTATGGGCTTGTAGAGATAACCCCTAACTGGGCCTGACCCATTGAGGTTAGGGAAGGCCCATATCCCCTATATAAAGAGGTGTTCACCTCATTATTGGGCAAAGGATGGAGCCGCCACACTTTTGTTCCTGGAAACAGGGGATTCTTTCCCCTACCGGTCATCTCTACAGCTCCACTTTTTTGTCTTCTCCATTGCATATCTAGGTTCAAGAGGAAGAACAAGGTGTGATTCTTCACCCTCACAGAGAAAGCGGTCCAATCATCCCGGCGGTGATTCCATGTTTCTTCATTGGCGCCCACCGAGTATATGCTATACATTTGTTGATCACATCTCGTTCTATTCTCAGATCTTCAGATCTGTGTTCTTAGAGTCACACTCTCAATCTTCAAATGGAGAATCCCCACAGATCTGTGTTAATTTTCTCTAGCTAACAATCTAGGTCTGTGTTTTTCATAGGAACCATACACAAATTCTGCTTGAAAAACTCTCCAGATCTTGTTCATCACATCACATTTTTTCCGTTGCTTTCTCTCATATCTGTGCTTTTCATGAAGATTGTTCAAGATTACATCTTGAGATCTGTTTGGTTGGTGCCAAAAAAGAAAAAAAGAAAAGATTATGTGTAATTATTTTCCAGATCTGTTCTCTTGGGGGGTCAAGCTACTAGATCTGTTCTGTTCTATAAGGGCTCAAGATTTACAATTTTAGATTTGTTGGGGCTCAAATATGAAATATGTGTTCTTCAAATTTGAGATCTCGACATACGAGTTTTACAGATCGATGCATTTGCTACGAGACGAAAACAAGTGTCAACGTCATTTAGGTACCTTTCATTTCCTTTATGTTCGATTACGTATGATGCAGCACGAAAGTCCGGTCTTATTTCATTTTCTCCAACGTCATGTGAGAAATAATAAATAAAAAAGAATTAATAATTCTTTAAAAATAAGCACTGTGCATAAAGTCATTGAAGCATGTACTCCTTCACACTTTTGGCTCCTTGGGACACTAAATATTACTATTAAAAAGGCAAAAAGGAGGCCACTCTTTTACAGTGGACAACTGTTTCCAGTAAATGAGGTTGTCGGCATGTCCCATCAACTCACGCGTAAAGCTTCGGAAGCAATTGTGGCAACTCTTTAAAAAGGAAAATTGACTTTCTTTTCACTACCACATGTTTAGGACTTACACCATAACCGACAACAACCGTGCTGTAACACATAACATCGGTAACTGACTTCCGTGCTCGGATATGAATATAACCCCAGGCCCCAGCATCTGACTGTCTCAGACTTTGGCAGACTACTTTCGCACGCGAAAGCCTGAGTGTAATTCCGGCAGGTGACATATGCGCGTCTGAGTATGACAATGTCAAGCTCTGCCATGCGCCGGGTAAGCTCTGTCACCAGAGCATACACTTTGCCTTTGCCAGAAAAACTCTGCCGGATAAGCTCCGTCGCGCGTTAGACCAGCTCTGTCGCGCAAGTAAACTCCAACCTCTGCGGACAAGTCTCTCCGCGCGAACAAACTCTACCTGCACATTCGCCGGAAGTTGCGTCGCGCAAGGGATGTTCTGCATTCACCGGATAAGCTCTGCACGCCGGACGAGTTCTGTCGCCCAACTAATGTTCCAGCCTCCCTCACCGCGCGGACACACCCGCCTGCCAGAACGTTCCGCCACCGCGCGAGTGCATACCCGCCCGCCGGACACTCTCCGCTGCCGCGCGAGTTCACACCCACCCACCGGATATGCTCCGCGGCTACGCGAGTACACACCCTCCTGTCCGTGTACAGTGAACAAGCTCGCGCACGGTTGATCTGTAGTCACACAGATGGCCAAAGGACCGCGCGCGCTGGAGCTCCGCGCAAGACAGATAAGCTTGGTTGCGCCTGATAAATGAACACGGCGTGTAGCTAATCCACGATATGACTCGCTTGCCTCCAGTTTTAAACGGGTTCCCACCTGGGTTTTCATAGAAATCATTTTTTGAAATGATGAAAAACAACCATGACACTCACAAAAGTCACGTTTTCATGGTTATTTTCAAAACAACTCAATATGGTTTTTTTATATAAAAAAGGGGGGTTGTTGACTTTCTGACATGAACACTTGATAGGTTGCATGTGCCTTGAGTACAATTATTTAAATGAAATCCTTTTTTTAAAGGACTATTTAAATGAAATCCTACATGTAAATTGGAGTTGATTGCTTTTTTTAGTCTACACCAAAAGACTCACGAGCCATTAACTCTAGCATATGGATTTTTATTTGTATTTCCTGCTTGGAAGCATACACCTGAATTAAAGTGTAGTAATAATACAATTTTCAATAAACCAAACGGGTCAAAGTTGAACAAATGCAATCGATCAATGACACGATTAAGAGTTTATTGTCAAAACAATTATCATGCTATCTTTATGGTATGGGGCAATATTTTAATGGTTAAAAACACACGCTAAGCTATAGACCGATAGTCTTTAGCTTTATGACACGCTCAGCATGATGTCACATAGTGACATTCTCAAGTGGTCGGCATACATTACTCGTACGCTTTACAAATGATAAGGCCCACTGCAGTATAATTATGGACACTCCGAATTTAAACAGTGTATATTACTTGTACATTTTGTTATAGTTTATCTTGTCAACCTATACTAACATTAGGTGGGGCATCTCACAATACACCTGCGTTGGTTAATAGTATTATCAGGTTTGACAATACAATCAATTGGGAAAAAGCGGCGACCGATCCTCACGCATACCGAAGAAAGCTTAAAAAGTTGCTTTACATACGAGCACGTAAGCCGCCATGCGCGCATGCTCCTTTACATACGAGCACGTAAGTCGCCATCCACGCATGCTCCTTTACTTACGAGCGAGCATACATGCGCTAGCTGTCGGATGCTCCTCTACAAACAAGCACGTAAGTCGCCATCCACGCATGCTCCTTTACATACGAGCACGTTAGCCGCCACGCGCGCATGCTCCTTTATATACGAGCAGGTAAGTCGCCAAGCGCGCTTGCTCCTTTACATATGAGCACGTAAGCCGCCACGCGCGCATGCTCCTCTACATACAAGCACGTAAGTCTCCATCCGCGCATGCTCCTTTACTTATGAGCACGTAAGTCGCCATACGCGCATGCTCCTTTACTTATGAGTGAGCATACATGCGCTAGCTGTCGCATGCTCCTCTACATACGAGCACGTAAGCCGCCACGCACGCATGCTCCTTTACATACAAGCACGTAAGCCGCCACGCACGCATGCTCCTTTACATACGAGCACGTAAGTCGCCACGCACGCTTGCTCCTTTACATATGAGCACGTAAGTCGCCACGCGCGCTTGCTCCTTTACATAGGAGCACATAAGCCGCCACGCGTGCATGCTCCTTTACATACGAGCACGTAAGCCGCCACGCGTGCATGCCCCTTTACATACGAGCACGTAAGCCGCCACGCGTGCATGCCCCTTTACATACGAGCACGTAAGTCGCCACGCGCGCATGCTCCTTTACATACGAGCAAGCATACATGCGCTAGCTGTCGCATGCTCCTCTACATACGAGCACGTAAGTCACCATCCTCGCATGCTCCGTTACTTATGAGCACGTAAGTCGCCATACGCGCATGCACCTTTACTTACGAGTGAGCATACATGCGCTAGTTGTCGCATGCTCCTCTACATACGAGCACGTAAATCGCCATCCGCGCATGCTCCTTTACATACGAGCACATAAGCCGCCACGCGCACATGCTCCTTTACATACGAGCACGTAAGTCGCCACGCGCGCTTGCTCCTTTACATATGAGCATGTAAGTCGCCATGCGCGCTTGCTCGTTTACATACGAGCACGTAAGTCGCCACGCGCGCTTTTGCTCATTTACATACGAGCACGTTGGTCTCCATACGAGTCTGCTGCTCTACATACGAGCATCTCAGCCTCCATGTGAGCCCTGCTGCTCTATATACGAGCATCTCAGCCTCCATGCGAGCCTTGCTGCTACACATGTAAGCACGCTAATCTCCATGCGGCCCTGCTGCTTTACATACGAGCGTGTATATCGCCCGCGCGCGCATGCTTAGCCATATATGAAAACGCTTACAAAATGTAAACTGTGCTACAAATGCACGCACCACTTTGGGTATACGCAAAAACACATTGGCTAAAATAAAGTTTCGCTTACACTTACAAACTTCAAGACAAGCCACATCTCCTTGCTTCACGCCACATTGTTGTTGTGGCACATCGGAGGATTAGCGCAGGCTCGGGTTTCCACTTCATTATCCTGACGCAACTTTATGCCAATTCTCATTCGCGATAACCTGTCCAAAGTGGATTAACACATGCAAATATTGTAGACAAGAATTTACACAGATTCAAAAACTATATATATATACGCATGCTTCATGGCCTAAGACACGAAAAGGTGAATATTTTAGAGTAGCCACACGACTGTGTGCGCACTGCTAAAGCTGGGCCACACTCGAAAATCATCCAAAGGGAAGACACTCATCCAGTCCAGAATTCCACCCACTTGCCTTCCACGAATGGGAGCAACACTTGACTGGGGGGACCTGAAGAGGTATGGTCCCAAATACTGCATAAGTCATGCGCACGTTGGGCCCTAACCACACTCAACTGTCAAAGCTCAGCCAGTTCCAAGACTCGTGCACAAGACCTAACCACGTACACGCAGCCTTGACAAGTTCATGGCAATGCGCCATTACAATTAGCAACTGCCCGTAATCAATTAGCGTGCGCCAGGTTTGCCAAAGCAATTTCCACGATGAACAATCGGGGGATAGTCACTGATCCATTATCTCTACACATAGCTAAAGACAGATGCAACAAGCGTGGGAAGCAACTTTCCCGCACCTGGGCGACAGGTAAGCCTAAAACCCAATCTTTACTTTCGAGCACTCCTAACAAGTCTAGTACTCCTCCCACGCTTGCACGCGGGAGCAGCACTAGACTGGGGGACTTGATGGGGTATGGTATTAGACCTGACCCGAGAGGTTGGATTTTCCCGTTACTTATTGCTTTTATTATAATATTTATTATTATTATTATTGCGTACTAACCCGCGAAGCCTAGCGCGTTGTAGTTTACACTACACTAGGTTGTGGGCTTGTAGAGATAACCCCTAACTAGGCCTGGCCCATTGAGGTTAGAGGAGGCCATATCCCCTATATAAAGAGGTGTTCACTTCATTATTAGGGCAGAGGATGGAGCCGCCACACTTTTGTTACTGGAAACAGGGGATTCTTTCCCCTACCGGTCATCTCTACAGCTCCACTTTTTTGTCTTCTCCATTGCAGATCTAGGTTCAAGAGGAAGAACAAGGTGTGATTCTTCACCCTCACAGAGAAAGCGGTCCAATCATCCCGGCGGTGATTTCGTGTTTCTTCAGTAAGGCTTGCTTATAACTGTCAAGAAGACTGTTTCTCCTGAAGACTCGGACTCGGCTGTTGAGAAGAGAACGTTGAAGCCGCAAAGAAAGGGTCTCCAACGTTCAAAGGGGAATATTCGAAGCATCCCCCATTTTTAGGATAGGTTGTTATTTCTTTTGCTATATAAAGGAATGATCGGATCAGTAGGAGCACACAACTTTTTACGCACACTTTTGCTTTCTACCAGCTGCAATCACTATCAATCACTAACACTTACACTCGAATATCATTGTAACACTTAGTTGATCCGCATCATATCCTGCACTGTATCCTGAAGTTTGAAGTAATAAGAAGAACAAGGCAGCTGCGATTGTCAGCTCCCGAGGTTTTGTGCCGGCGATCTAGATTGATCAAGGGCTTTCCTCGTATATCTCGTGTCACCCTTTACGTTTTTGCTCACTGTTTGATTGTTGGTATAGCTCGATATCCTGAGTTATATCCTGAACACTGTTTTTTGCAGACGATATAATCAGAATATTTTCAACACGCATTGTTAGCATACTACCTCACAAAACTAATTTGATCACTTAATTGCTTAGTTAATTTTTGACCAAAACAACAATTAGGGCTAAATTGTAGATAGTTTTTTTTAAGAAAACACATACCTTATAGACGATGGTGGTCGACGGTGTGGTGGTGTTCGGGGGTTGTCGACTGTCGATGGGGTGGGGAGTGTTGTAGATGTTGATGCGGTGGGGTCATTTTTAAAGCAACAACGGTATGTGATTAGTTTTGTCGGTTCCGTTGTAAATTAACAACGGTAGCTTGTTCTGTTAATTGTGAAGTTGCTTTTTGTACCGTATAGTAACAGTAATTACTCTAGTTGTACGTTTAGTATGTTAGTTTCATTTGTATGAGGATATGTCTAATAATAATAATAATAATAACTCTAGCTATTTGTACGTTTAGTAATAGAATATACTTTATGTGAATATAGTTAGGAACTTAGGATCATGTCATTAATTTTGTAATTATCTCTTCCCTAAATTATGGGATTGTATTTTGTATATATTGAGATATCAATGAAAGAGATTGTCAATTGAGCCATAACATTCTTCATTTAGTATGTTAATTTCATTTGTATGTATTTATAGGTACAATCCATCCCCAGGAGGACCAGATAAAGAAGACAAAGAAAGTCACTGTGTAAGTAGAACGATAAGAGAAAAGGGTTAACCAACATCTAAGAGCAGGGAAAGAGAATGTAGGGAAAATAGTAAGGAAAGAACCCAAGACTTTAATACTATATAGAAATAAGAAAACTAAGGTATATGTGTATTAGTGGTAAATCTATTTAGTGTACAATGGGTATAATTAAAAAAGATTTTTTAGTAGAAAAAAGGTATATAACATCCATAATCATATGTCTATGATTCACATAATTTACAGAAGAGTTAAATGTCATTTTAGTCTATCTGGTTTGTCTCGTTTTGCCAGTTTAGTTCAAATGTTTGAAACGTTGTCATTTTAGTCCAAATAATTTCAAGCGTTGCCATTTTAGTCCACTGGGTTAACTCTGTCCATTTTTTCTGTTAGCTAGAATGGTAATTCGATCATTTTATACGGTTGAATTGCCCTTCTAGTTAACAGAATTACATATAAAATGACCGAAATGCCCTTCTAGTTAACAGAATAAAGGGATGAAGTTAACCCAGTGGACTAAAATGGCAACGTTTGAAACTATTTGGACTAAAATGACAACGTTTCAAACCTTTGGACTAAACTGATAAAATGACCCAAATCACAAGGACTAAAATGACATTTAACTCTTTACGGAACGTATAAATGCCAAAATCTATTTAATAGGTGTACAATACGTATAATTAAAAAAGGATACTTTGGTAGAAAAAAATAATGTGTATAACATCCATAATCATAGGTTTATGATTCTCATATAATTTACAGAAAATGTTACTCATATAAAACAATTAAAACAAGGAACGAAACGGATAAGCAATTAGTTGATCATGCGATTGGTTTCATAGTATTGTTAGTGAATATGCACATAATCTTGCAAACACGTCAGACTGTTCTTCGGTCTTCACGACTGTTGCCATCCAAATCATGATGGGGTGAACAAAACCATGGATTATGATGTTAATTTACACCTCAATAACCTCATTTTCTCCACAATGACCAACCCACAAGTACATAACTCCTTCCTTTCTAGAAGGCAAAACTCTACAACAATCCTTTCTTGGTGCCTGCAAAACATATTGTCAAACCATTTAGCAAAAATTTGTTACATTTTGACTCATACAAATGGGGTGGTGGTTCATAGCAAACGTAAAAGCCTTTAAACACCTTGGAACAGGGAGGTCTTAGATTCAAGTCCCATAGATAATAGGGTTTAAAAGAAATATGTTAAAAAAAAGAAGCAATTTTGACTCATTTATTTATTAATAAATCGCCTTAGTTAGAGAAGACGGGGCGGGTGCGTTATGGAATCCCATAACGCGTTGAACATGTTCGTAACACCGCCGCCGGTGTTTTTTCCACGCGTTGTAACTTTAACGCGTTACACAGATCACGCGTTAACAATTCAAAAAATCGACCGTTGGGCACTTGTATGTGACTTGTATATGACCGTTGGGAGGGAGTGATAGAATTCCATCACTAGTGATTCCACCCCTCCTACATTTCTATCACTAGTGATGGAAATTGGATTGATGACATGGTATTACTTGATTAGATAGTGGGAGTGATGGAATTCCATCACTAGTGAACCACCCCTAGTCCCCTTATATTTCATATCTAAAAGACGGATAAGGAAAAAGAAAAAAAATAGATCATATGGGTATTGACGGACCCAAGAAACACTGGTAGCACAAAGATATACAGAAAAAAAATATACATCAAAATAGTAATAATCCTTAACAATTGAACTATTAGGCGATTACGCTACTTGCTTTCATCACGAATTTAAAAAAAAAAAAAAAAAAAACTAGCTTAAATTTTTTAATTAGACAAAAAATACATTTAAAAAAGCATATCTTGTTATTTTGTAGGAAAAATCACTTTATATTGTGTAAAAATGCATGAAAACTTATGTCAATATAGGTATTGTCAAATGCTATATGTAGTTATAAATTAGATAAATTTTACATAATGTTTTAACATTATTAAATTGATCAAAACAAATTGATATAATTTTACATAATGTAACTTGATCAAAATTTGACCTATTGAAAAGTCAATAAGTGCATTGTAGAGAAGTTTATAAATTTAAAGGTTCTTGTCATGTAATTTTTACACAAAACTACGTTGAGAGATTATTCCTAAATAATTTTATAATCATAGTTTAATTTTAATTCTTAGTTTTCAATAAAACATTAGAGTGCTCGGGTTCGAATTCCTCTTCAACCGAGCTTTGGCCATGTATAGCCCTAGCCGAGATACTGTTAAAAAAAAGACTTTTCATACCCGTGACCAACGATCAGGATCTTCATGCTTCAAAACAACCACCGTATGAATCTTTTCGGGTGATACCATCTTCCACCGGCACTTAGGTTGTCGTTGTCTATGAACACTATAAATCCCAATAATCTGCCTCCTCGATTCATCGTATCGCGTCGAATTTATATAAAAAACAAATGGTGCTTGACACGGGTGATGGGTAACGGGGCGAGTATTAAACGCATAAGCCGTAAAATCCAACACTTTGTACCAATTGACAAATGTCCTACTAGGGGTTTCGAGTTCTCGAGGCGAAAGTATCCCCCGAGTGATCTGGATCGCGAAGCCCCATGACACCAAAACCGACCATTCGCGTTTGGTGTCGTAGCAAATAGATTGTTGTATTAAACTTGCCGAGTCGTATTTGGTGGACTCAAGCAAGTGTTTGACCGACTCGACTCGTTCCATCCCCGGGAATATTGGGTCGATTACGTCGAAGTGGTGTAGCGACACTAAGGGCGTCACCTGGTGGCCGGAGAGTAAGCCCAAGAGGTTGCCGTACACGTCGTTTTGGTGAAAGCCTGGTTCTTTTGTTAGGGGGACGTTGAGTTCGGACATGCATGCTTGCATGCGGTCATCACTTCCGTACAACCCAGGGTACCTATAAAGGAAAATTACCAAAATAAACATACGATCGATTAAAGTTTAAAAAAATATAGGTATGAGTTTTAAAAGCATAAGACTGAACATGTATTCTTAGACTACCGGGTATGAGGACGTCCCCTGCCAGTCGACCTCCGGCGCCGGACCACCTCCCCACCCTCTCAGGCCCGTCACCGTTTTCAACGGCCTTCTGGAGCCGGTCTCGACGCCCCCAACGCACACACATATCTATATATAGAGTCCGGTTAACGTACTATATTCCTTAACGTATAAGTGTACGCTATGAAATTACGCACGTTGTAAAACTCAAAACCCTAATCACCCTTATTGAAAACCATAATTTCCCAACAGCCTTAGTGTAAAAATGTATTTTAACATGTGTATTCTTAACAGGCATACGCCCAAGATAAGTGATTTATAAAAATCAAATTATTTTTAATTGCTTGTTATTATTTTTTAAAATACTTAAGACTTTATTTAACTTCTCATTCTTACAATTAATGTGAATTTATTTTATTTTATTTTATTTGGCAATGGGTATTTTATAAAAACCTATGAAGACAACCATGCTTCATAGGTTTTAACATGGATAAGATTGCTACTCAACCTAATCCGTATCGTACCGATTTTAATACCGATATCAATACCAATACCAAAAGTAAATGGTGGTATGAACTAAAACCGTACCGATTTTGTCGGTTTGGTAGCGTTCGATACCGATTGGTATGAGTATCATTGAAGAAAAACATTGAAACGAAGTACCAAAAACATTAAAAAACGAATATTGATACCGATACCAACCAAAACCATCGAAACAAGGAAAATACATTCTGAAAGTGTTTGATCGGTACTGGTTTGATACGATACCACTAATGGCAATAAATGCTCATCCCTACCTTTTAATACACCGGTCTTGCATCTTTGCTAGCTCCTTCACCAACGGATAACTAATAGCAAACCCACCACCCCCATAAGCCATCGAGTACGAGAAAAATATATTCTGAAAATGACTTTCTGAAGAACTTCCAATATAATAAAATTGATTATGGTTATATTTGTTCAAAACTCTGACTACATTCTCCACAACAAAAACAGTATCATCATCCCCCATCACAAACCACCGGACATCCTCTAGTCCTAACCTCAATGCTTCCGAAACTATCCTCGATATGCGAATGGCCGACCGATGACCCTGGCGGTTTGTGTAGGGGAACCTTGATGTTGGTTGTGAAATGTGGATGTTGGGTAGGCTTAGGCTTTCGTTTTGCTTGATCTTGACTTCGTTGTCGAGCCAAACCGCCCCTCGGGTCTCCCCCGGGCGCCACCATAGCTTGATGTATTCCTTTCTTGAGTCCCATAGTTTGGATGATGCAGCAATGCAAAATGCAATGTGTTTAAGCTCGGTGTTGTAGCCGGTTATTTGGGGGTTGGTATTGTTGGTATTGTTGGTTGTGGTGGTGGTGGTGTTGGTGTTAAGGTTGGAATAATCTTGGCAACTTATTTTGGTGTGGGGAGGGTTGATGAGGAGTTGGGATGAGTAAATGAGGTAGACGAGGAGGAGGGATAAGAAGAGGAAAGGGAGGGAGGATCGGATGGCGGTGATGATGGCGATCAGAGGGCGGTGTGGGGAGGAGGAGGTCATTATAGTGGTGGTTATGATAGGATGTGAAAAGGGTGAAGGTGGTGGAGTATGGTGGTTTGTTAGACCTAAATTTTAGGGTCAATGGTATTTGGATGGGAAGAATGGTTTGTTATGAGTGATCTTCGGATCGTCATTTGTTACAAACTAAAAGTTCAAGAATAAGTCAAAGTATATCCCAAATATATTGAGTACATTATAATTTATCTACTTTAATGAGTTTAATATGTAAGTTTTGATAATATTCTTTTCTCTTCTACCTTTTTATCTTCTATCTTTTGCTTATTATCACTTTTATTTTATACCTAGGGTGGAGCCCCCGCCACGATGCGGCGGGAGCGAAAGGTTAAATCACGAAGCAGAGTAATTAAACAATACACGCACTTTACAATCTTTTAACTTCGAAATTTTCATAGAACTTTACATTAATAAAACACTCAAAATCATCTTACGAATTTTGTAATCTTTTAATTTTACATTTAATTTCTATTTTTAATAACCAATAACAGGTTAACCTATTATAATAATTTATTTTAATTATTATACGATATAAAAATAGCTACCCATACATAATTAGGAAAACAATAAGTAAACGTTACATAAACTAAAAGGTTTTTTTGCATATTTCCCCTTAAAAAACTTTGAAATTGCATATATACCCGAGCCAAAAATTAAATTGCATATTTCCCCTCTATTAACTAGTAAAATTGCAAATTAACCCATTTTAATTTAATTTATTAAAATTAAATTGTAGAAAGACTATTTTACCCTTTATTTTACTAAACTTTAGAAAATTGCATATTTACCCTTTTTTATTAGTTTTTGTCTTTGGATGCCTGTGCAAATATTCACGGCCAATGCAGCTGAATTTAAAACCCATTACTTTGAACTTAACACCACCAGCCATAAATAAAGTTATAATCGCCGGCCATAAAACAATAACTAACCTGAACAAGAATCGCCGGCCGGAAATCGCCGTTGAAGAAGATGAGTCGCCAGCCGGAAATCGCCGTAGAAGAAGAAGAATCACCGGCCGGAATTCGCTGCTGTGTGCTGGTCGCCTGTGTCGCCGTAGAAGAAGAAGAAACCGGCCGAAATCGCTGCTGTGTCTGCTGTGTCGCCTGTGTGGAGAAGAAGAAAAGGAACCGTGGTGTGAATTTGAATGTTCTGAAGATTTTTCTAATAGCTTGATCTTTTAATATTGAGAAGGGTAATTTTGTCATTTTAACAAAGAAGAGGAAATATACAATTTTTATTTAGGCTTGGGTAAATATGCAATTAAGGGTATTTTTAAGGGGAAATATGCAATTATTCCTAAACTAAAATATCAAAGAGTAAAATGCCCGGATAGTCCATGTGGTGAAGTTGGGGTTTAAAACCCCGTAGGAAGTCAGAACTCTGTTGTGCGTCGACGGAAACTCCACCGAAAACGATATTCTTCCACCATTCACTCTCTCTTTAAAGATTTCTCTGTTCTCTCTCTAAAATTTAAATGTATCAGATTATAATGTCTTTCTCTATGTCCCTTATATTTATATACAAAATAAAGCTTCCAAAAGAAGCTAGCTTCCAAGTTGTACCATACAACCAGCAAAACAAAGAAAACACAATGTTGCAAATTACAGTATTATATAATATAATTAGATAATATATAATTATATAATTTAAATTTTTATTTATTAACTAGTCAGTAGTTATTATTATTATTATTATTATTATTATTATTATTATTATTATTATTATTATTTAAAACAAATGAATTGATCATGTTAGATTTGTAAACAAGCTTACCGATCCAAGCCAAACCATGCCTACACTCGATCTTAGCTCATCTATACTATATAATAAAAGAAACTAACAAGTGGACACATGTCATTCATTGAAGGTATCTTATATTAATTAACTAAATATATAAAACAAGAAATTTATGTGTTTGTTTAAATTTTAAAAGGATTATCTTAGAATCTGTTTTTAAGTAAAATAAATTTACGTCATATCCATTTATATTAGATGTTTTTTGTTACTTTTTTCAAGAGATAATTGCATCTAATAATAAAAGATGATTTTGCTTTTCATTTATTTTTTGTTATCTTTTTCAAGAGATAATTGCATTTAATAAAAAAATAATATATCATTATCACTATAAATAAAAATTAAGTTATGAATTATAATACACGAATACTAATACAAATAATTACCAAAGCAAAATTCTAAAAATTAATATATGTTTATTAAACATATTTTATACATTTTATAAAATCTATACTTCTTTCCTATATAATAAAATCTATTCTATATTATATAATAAAAAAACCATTTTGAGAACACTTGTTATTATATTAGGCCATGTTTTATAGATAAGTATTATTTTAGTTTAATCTTTTCTAATTAATTATAGATAATTTTCATACTAAATATTATTTAGTTTAATTTTTTATGGATAATTATTATTTAGTATAATCTCCTTCTCATTTATAATATTATTTATTTAACTAATAGAGTAAATTACGATTTTGGCCCTTGTGGTTATAGCACTTTTACTCTTTTAACCCAAAAAGAATTTTTAACATCTGAGCCCCCAACGTCTTTTTCTAATTTTTTTGCCCCCTAACGTCTTTTTTCTAACCCTTTTAGCCCCTAACATTTAATGGATGGGGTTAGTGTTAGGGGCTAAAAGGGTTAGAAAAAAGACGTTGGGGGCTCAGATGTTAAGAAATTACGAATAAAGTTTCATAAATTATCTTATTATTTATTTATATTAATTACTAGGTTAGAAATATCTTAATAATTAAAACAAATATATTGCATTTTCATAACGAGGGTGGGGGGAACGATTTTCTTCTTTATATTAATTACTATATTAGAAATTATATCTTAATAATTGAAACAAATATCGAGCATTTTCATAACGAGGGGGGAGGGAACGATTTACTTGCTTACCAAATAATTTATTTATTTAATATATTTAAAATACAAGATGAATAATAACTACATTTATCATACTAATAAATTTATCTAAAAACAACCATCTTTTTAAGATGCAACTCAAGTCTATATGTTTAAATTTTAAAGTTATATAACTTAATAATTATCGATAATTTATACTTATTTAATTAATTTAAATATTATTTTGTAGCTATAAGTTTATCTAATTGGCTAATTGCTATATGCCTAATCTAAACATTTCAACAATATTTTTAGAACTAATAAATTAAGACCACTGTTATTTAAATAAAACTTGGGTTCACGTCGTGAGAAAGTCGATGATACAGTTTATCTTCTAATCGATGGTTAAATGTTTTTATATTTATAAACTTGACAAACATCACAAGTTTTGATCATACATAAAACAAAATTTTGTTCGGATATCAAAAAAGTGTCTTAAAATATCGTTTTATAATTGTTAAATCTTCGTTATTAACTATTTGATATTTTATTTTCTCAACCCGTGTAATAAACGGGGTTATAACCTATTTTTAACTTAAGAGATATTGAGCTTATCTCACAAGCAGGTAAATGATTTAATAGATAAATATATAGAAAGCTATATAATAAAAAGTACTTCTGAAAGGTTTGATAAATATTGCATTACTTTATTTATATTCGTTTTGTTGATATATGCTCATTTATGTTCGTTCATTAACAATATAAACACAATATAAACGACTAGTTCACGAACATAAATTTAATAGAGTTGGTATACGTGAGTTATAAGTAAAACTCGATGGGATGTTGAATACTATGTTTCTTGGGTTGTAGTTTTGTCGATGTTTTAAACTAATTGATTCAAGTAATTAAGTTTGAATACAGTTTGGATGATTGGATCACTTTTCCGCGCTAACTTTTTTTTTAAATAGAGGTTATTAAAAATTAGATGTTACACATATGTTCATGAACCTATAGTTTATACTATTAATGAACGAACATAAGCAAATGTATTATTATTTATACAAATATAAATAATACAATATTTTATAATTTTATAGCCTTATATGAATATATCAATTAAATCATTTACCTCCTCATGAAAATCATTTACCTACTCATGAGTTGTGCTCGATATCTCTTAAGTTAAAATGAGCTGAGATCGAGTAAAGACACGGTCAACCTTGGCTAGGGTCGTCCAAAACGTTTACCGCTCGTGTGTTGCTCGACGTTTGGTCGGCACTCTTCTCGGTTCGGTTTGTAAATGAACCAAACATAAGCAAAGGTCCGTTCGACTCGGTTCGGCTCAAACTTTATTTTTTAATTAGTACATATATACATATACACATACATATATAAACACATATAAATTATACATATATATACACACATATACATATATACATAAATATAAATTAAATTTATAGTTTTATATATACCGCTCTATTAGATTTCGGTCCACTATATACAAATTTCCAACTATATCTATACGTACTAGCCCAATCACGCCAATAAAAAAATTAACACAAAATCTAAAAGTTAAACCCTAAACTGCTAAACGACAGTCTGCTCATCGCCTCAATGTCTCATGTTGTTACCTTAAGTCGATCGTATCTTGCTCTCAACGTCATTGTCCGTGTAACATGATCATCGTCTCATCGGCCACAATATTGTTAAAAAATTTTATGCCATGAAATGTGCCATTTTTGAAGGCATAAAAACTCGAGACTAGGGATGAGCACGGTACCTGTTCGGTACCGAACCGATACCTGTACTGAAAGTACCGGTACCAAAAAATGAGAAAAGTGGGTACCGGTACCGGTACCGAATATACCGGTGCGGTATTGGTACCGGTACTGTTACCGAAAAACAAAGAAAGTAGGTACCGGTACCGAATATACCCGGTACGATTCGGTACCGGTACCTGGTATCAAATGCTCATCCCTACTTGAGACCCAACATTGTCACTATCTCTCTCGGCAAATTTAAATCGGGTAACGCATTTGTCAAACTAGCTCGAAGTTTGCTTGGGGCTCGCTTGGAATATTCACTGCTCAGAAAATGCTCTTTTGATTTGAGGCTCAGTTTTAAATATGCCACTCAGCTCGGTTTGGTTCGGTTTGTAAACAGGCAAAGCACAAACAAAGATCCTCTCGATTTGGCTCGACTCATGAATAACCCTTGCCCTTGGCTCTCTAGACGTGTTTTCAAATCTAATATGATTAATTAATTTTTTTAAATATAAAATAAATAAGAAAAGTAAATAAATTACTCAAACAAACGAGTTTAAATAAATTATAAAAAATATACTTTCATATAATAAGTTGATTTAATTAGTTAATAAAAGTTCTAAAATATTATAAAGTAAAAGTAAAAGAAAGAAAATAAAAAAAAAAGAATTATGAAAATTATAATTTTTGTCTTTAGTTTACGGGTAAAATTGTCACATTTAAAAATTAACTTAAAAGTTAAAATCAATTAGTTTAAACGACATAAAATGTAACAACTTTTTCAAGGACATACAAGTTCCAAGGACATAAAATGTAACAACTTTTTTCAAGGACACATTAAACTAAATAAGTTAGGGTTGTAAACGAACTGAACGTTCAGCGAACAATTCGTGAAACGTTCGGCGGAAAGTTTGTTTATGCGATTAGCTTAACGAACGAACACGAACAAAAAATTTCATTCGGTTAGCTTAGTAGTGAACGAACACGAACACAGGTCTCGTTCGTTCGACTACATTCGTGAACGTTCGGTAATATGTTCGTTTACGTTTATTCGTGTTCGTTTGATTATATCAAATAAATAATAAATAATAAACATTTTATCTAAACATATTGAAAACTTGAAATCCTGTTTTTTCTAAGTTAGCTAAAATTTGGACATTCTAAGACATTTTTGGGGATAATTATGTCTAAATTAGTTAAACTTGATTCATCATTTGGTGGTCTAGTAGACTTCTTTTATTTTGATTTATCATTTGATGGTTGTATTTAACTACTTATATCCAATGTTTAAGGATAACAATGTTTTTATTTTTTTATTTTCAACTTAAATGTTCGTTTGCATTTGTTTGTGTTCGAGACCAGTGTTCACGAACTGTTCATGAACAACTGAATTTCCTTAACGAACGAACACGAACATAAACTTTTGTTCGATATGCGTTCGTGAACAGTTCGGAAACATGTTAATTTCCTTAACGAACGAACACGAACATGGCCTTGTTCGCAGGCCCGGTTATAAGCAAGTTCAGAGTGAGCTTGGGAACAGGGCCCAAATAATTGAAGGGCCCAAAATTTTTATGTTTTCTTTATATATGTAGCCCAAATTTTTTATAGGCCCCAAAGTTTGCTAACAAACCCAATCCCTTAACTTATTATAGGCCAAAAACGTTTGTGAAAATACAATCGGTCGGTCGATCATGGCAGGAAATCAAAAGTCGCGTGGTTTTTGCTTTGCACCAGGGTTTTTTTCTGATCAAAATTCAAAGTCATCGACATCAAACGTTGCAACCTACAGGAGTGCGATTCAGGAATCATCAACATCAGACATCCGCAGAATCGCGATTCAAGAGGTATTTGTTTGTTGTCTTTTGATTTTTGTTTGTTGATTGTCGATTGATGTTCAAGAGGTATTTTTATGTTTCATCGTGAAAAAGTAATAAAGTAGTGTAGTCATATTTGTTCTTTCACATATTATGTTATTTTTAATTTTAATTAGTTTAAAGCAAATTACATAGAAAGAATTATGTTTTATGATCAAATTTGCAGTAAACATGAAGTAACTAACTGGACATTTATTCCTATTGTTTTGTAATACATAGCAAGTTTTATTGTTTATGGTCTTTTAACAATATTTAAAACCAAGAGCTTAATGTGTTTATCATCTTTACTGAAAAACGATGATGTTTAATTGATATTTTTGCTTCTTTTACTTTCTTGTATTCACACCATTCTGAATGATTGAATGATCTTACTGTTGTTTCGAGTCTGATTTCGAGTTATTTCGAGTTTACGAGTCGCTAAGTGTTTTCATATCCGGCTAAAGGGGTTGGCAACAATATCTATTGAAAGTGAAATATTAGATACTATGGATTACAAGGAGTTGATCGAGAGCTTTGCTTCAAAAAACGCTAGGAGAACCACACTGTTTGCTTAGCAAGTAAGTTCAATACTTTGATCATTTTTGCTATACTATTTTTGTTAATTTGTTTTATCTATTTCATAACAGTTATCGTAGTATTATGAATTTTTAGTTATATAATTGAATGATTGATGAGATTATGTTATATAAAGATTTGCGAATAGGGCCCAAATTTTTTATCTCGAACAGGGCCAAAAATTTTTTTGCGATTTTCGGAGACGGCCCTGCTTGTTCGTGTTCCTTCAGTTCATTTACAACCCTAGACATAACATAACCTGTAAATTGGTATATAATCAAAGGACATACAGTAACATATTTCAATCTTTTATGTTTAAATCATATATAACCCCATATAAACATAGTGGAGAGTTCAAATGAGAAGAAATTTTTTATAAGAAGAAAAAAGAAGAAATTTCAACCAATAAGAATGTTTTATTTTACTTTATTTAATATAAGTATTTAATGTTACTATAAGGGTACATTGGTAAATCTACATAGGTCATTAATTTGTAGTCTTCCTCTTTAATAGCTAGCTACATTAAATAATTTGTAACTTATCTTCAAAATCTATATTTTTTCAAAAAAATAAAATAAAATAATATAAAGTGTAGGATAAATTACGAGTTGTGTAGGATAAATTTCAACGTGTAGGATGAATTTCAAAATATGTAGGATAATTTTTGATGTGCGTAGGCAAAAAAAGTTATTGTGGAGGATAATAGTCTTTATGACTAATTAATTAGTAAAAAATGATAATAAATGGGATAAGTGAAAAAACTATTTAATGTTTTACAAAATTGCCCTTTGTTCTTTTTCTTCTCAATTAAATTTTCTTCTCAAATGAACCTTCCCCTATAAACATAAACATTCTATAGTTAAAAATCGGGGTTGTTCATAAAGTTAATTTTAGCTTTCGAAAATTGCTCTTTACAAAACTTTTAGTTAACTTTTGAGTTGATATAATAAGAGATCACTTGTTAGCTTGTTCAAATAAATATAAAAAGGCATAAAAGCATTTCAATCTGTGAAGTACAACTTTTTTTTAACGGCAAATAAAGCAAATATTTTATTAAAACAGGATAACAGTATGTTAGCCCACACCAAGATAAATAACATCTCACTAGAAGCAACAAATTAATTAACTACATCTGTTAGCTAAATCAAAGGCACTCCATTCTTCCCATGTGATTCCTTTCAACGTAAATCGGCTCTTGATCCAAAGAAAACTCAAATTTTTTGATTTCAGCCTTCGTCCGAGATAGATTCACAGATTTACAGTTGAAAATCAAGTCATTTCTATTTCTCCATATCACCCAGACTACACTTTGTATCAAAGAATATATCAGTTTTTTTTTTCCACTTTGCATTCCCACTAACCTGCTTATGCCAGTCGAGCAAGTCTTTCACATTGAACGCATATATATGGGATATTTTACACCATTGCGAGACAAAGTCCCACACCATTTGAGCTGCTCCACAACTAATGAACAAGTGCTCCACATCCCATCTGCATGGTCACAAATTCTGCACCTAGTGTACCCCGTCGACCCGTTTCTACGGGCAAGAGCAACCATAGCCGGTACCCTGTCCAATGAAAGCGTGGAAATTAACTTTGGATGGAATCTAGTTATTCCACTCAGAATCATTCCCCAAGTCTTTAAACTTAATAAGCCGAAGAACATTTTTGAGGCTTTTTACCGAAAACATACATGTATGGTCCAGCTCCCAAGCCTAGCAATCATCACCCAAACTCATTATTGCGCCGAACGCCTCCCGGGACAGCTGTGGTAGCTCTTCAATTTCAGTCGTAAGGGCTGGTTAACGAGTCTATTGGTAATCTAAAAGCACCCACCATTTATGAACTTTACCCTATCCGCAATCGTTGCATTTTTTTCCGTCTCCAAACGAAACAGAGCTGGGAACCTGATGTGTAACAACCAGACTTTCTGGGTCATTACTAGATTTGCCTTTTCTCACTTAATTGACTTGTACTCTCGAGATTCCGATTATCGCTAATGGGTTAACGATATTTTAAACTATGTTTTACAACGCATTCACAACGATTATTCAAAACAAATTATCGCATTCAAACGCAGTTTACAACACATACTATTTAAACGCATCTTATCGCATATCGCATCGCATGTTTATACTAAACACTATCACAATGCTATCGCATTGCAATCTCATCACAACTCGAAGCACAGATTTACTTTTATGCATTACGTATTATGTGTGTTAATTGTGTGATTACTTGTTTAATGTTATGTGGTTATCTCATCGCAACGCTTACTCGCAACTCACTTAAACGCAACGCAACGGTTAACACACGAAACGAAAGTTGGAAAACTAACTCGCACCAGTCGTCTAATCGAATGACCGTTCGATCGAATGATCATCCGTCCGGATGACTATCCGATCAGATAGCCATCTGATCGACTGGCCATCCGACCCACGCACCTGCACCGCCTTAACACTCTCTCACACTATAAATACCCACCTGTCACATCACTGTTCACTGATGTGACAGCTCTATCCGACCAACTCGCTCCCAGCTCGTTCTCAAGCACATTTCACTCGATTCAAGGCTATTTCTGTAAGTTTTCTTCTTAAATCTTGTACTTCCATCATCACTACACACTTTCTCATCATCTTCTCCACTGAAATCACTGATTTTCACCATGAAATCACCTGATTTGGACTTCTTGAAGGTGACGTCATCGCGGTTTCTTATGCAAACTGTTGTGTGGCATCATCTCATCAAGATTTGTTCAGATCTAAAGGATTTCTACACTATTCAACACAAATCTCAACAAGTTTTCAACATTTTCCAACTAATTTTATCTCTTTTTGAACTTTTCTTCACATTCACTCAAAACAGATGGAATCTAGACACATTCAGGCTCTTTGCTCACTCTATAGCTGAGAACCGGTCTGAGAACGGATTTCCACCAAAGAGATGACCGACTCACGGGTTAAACATGAAACTCCATCAAGAACAGTTAGTCTGATTGAATAGGGTGATTCTCATCCGATCGGCTGAGCTGGACTTAGTGTGGTTTCCGTTGTTTGACACGTCGTCACACCATCTCCGTTAAAATTCCAAACTTTTAACTTAGGAAACTTGTAAAATTTTCAAAACATCAGGTCGCCCAATCAAATAGCCATCCGATCGGATGACCATCCGATCGAATGACTATTCGACCAGGTGACTTGCCCTTTCATAATTTTCAACACTTAAACAATTTGACCAAACTTTAGGTTTCTCGATCGAATAGCCATCCGATCGAATGGCCATCCGTCCGGATGACCATCCGACCGTATGACTTGATTTATACTACAACGAAAACTTCAAAAGTTTCAGATTAACTCACACACACTCACATCTCAATCGAATGACCATCCGTGCGGATGACCATCCGATCGAATGGGTTCTTATCCGTTCGACTCACCATTCGACACTTACCTCATCCAACGCACTGTTTACACGCTATTCAATGCTTACGCTACTGTCCTATGCTCAGGCTAATCTCCAACGCGCTCCCTTCAATCCAATTCAAGGCTATGTTTATTTATTAAACACATACTGTGAGTATACTCAAACCCTTTTCGGTTAACGCACTTTTGGGTGTTACATACGTTCTCTATAACAAAACACATCAACACACAACGCAAACACTTTTAACGCTAACCGCTCTCGCATGTTATACGTGATTTGATGAATGCTTGTGTGTTATGTTTACACAGTGATTGTTGCCTGACACCTTAGCAACGATAGTACTATTGTTTGGACTCAGCACCTGTCGTGGACAGAGGTTGTTAAGGGTTTTACTTCACATGGTCACAGTGGTGATAATGTGTTGCGCATTCTACACTCGCAGTCATGTCAGTTGCATATGTCATTGTCGATAACTTGCTTGCTTCACATTTCTACGTGTTATACGCTGATTATGCGTAAACGCTTTCGCTATACTGAATGCTATCAAATTTGTGTACTCACCTTTACATTCTATGTATTGACTTTATTTTAACGTATGTGACAGGTGTTTAGGATGTTATGTCTGCTGTGACGAAACAAGCTAGGGAGTCTAGAAACATACTAAATAAATTTGAGTTGTCGGAACAGCTTATTTGTTTTTGAGGCTATATCTGTAATGATCGTTTGCTTTATATGTTTGATGGTATGGGACGTTAAACGTTAAATATAATGACATTAATAGTTGTTATGGATTCTCTTGAACAATCTGTTTCGCTCAATGTCACGCCCCGATGTTTCCGCCATCGGTTGGGGTGTGACATGATGCAAAATGGTTCAGTTCCCAGCCAATTTTCTCTCCAGAACATAATAAGATTCCCAGCCCCCAGGATCCCATGAAAGCACCCAGCCAAGTTCACCCATAATTTTCAATATCCTTGGACACATTAGAGATTTGCTTCCAAGGGCCGTATATCGTCAATTTTCCGGGCACAATATTCCATGTTCTAACATTATTGTGTATGCTCCACACTACTTTTTGCCATAAACTTTCCGGATCGATTTTAAACCTCCACCACCACTTAGCTAACATAGCTAAGTTTGCTTCCCTTAAAGACCCAATACCAGCTCCTTCATACTCCTTTGGTGTCATAACATTTTGCCACGCTACCCAATTGATCTTCCCCTGTTCGGTTATGATGCCCCATAAAAATTCTCTTCAAAGCCTTTCGAGATGGTCAATGACTTGCAAGGGAGCCTTATATAACGAGAAGTAATAAGGTTGCAATGCATTAAGGACCAATTTGATTAAAGTTAGCCTCTCCCTAAACGAAATCGCTCTAGCTTTCCAGATTTCCAATCGCTTTTTAAACACATCTACAACCGGGTCCCAATGTTTCGCCAAGTTCATATTTGCGCCTACTTGAAGACCTAGGTGTTTGAAAGGTAAGCTACCCACCCTACACCCAAGAGTACTCGCCATATTTTGGAGGCGGGCATCATTAAAATTTACCCTGAACACACTACTTTTTCCAAGGTTTACCCGTAACCCCGATGCTAGGTAAAAGCACCAGAGAATTCTCTTCAAGTTTTTTACACTCGCCACGGACTAATTCCCAAAAAAATGACATCATCGGATACAGAAAGTGCGATAACATCGAACCATAATTCACAAAGCGGATCCCTTCATATAGCCCAAGTGCGCATGCTTTGTTCATGACTCCCGTCAATGCTTCCATTGCCATGATGAAGAGAAACGATGACAAGGGGTCCCTTTGCCTCAACCCCCTATAACAAATGAACTCCTGGTGTTAAGGTTGGAATAATCTTGGCAACTTATTTTGGTGGTGGTGAGGGGAGGGTTGACGAGGAGTTGGGAGGAGTAAATGAGGTAGATGAGGATGGGGGATTAGAAGAGGAAAGGGAGGGAGGATCAGTGCGCGGTGTGGGGAGGAGGTCATTGTAGTGGTGGTTATGATAGGATGTGGAAACGGTGAAGCAGGTGGAATATGGTGGTTGCATGGTGATCCATTCTTAAAGCTAAATTTTAGGCTCAATGGTGTTTGGGTGGAAAGAATTGGTTTATTATGAGTGATATTCGGATCATGACTCGTTATAAAGTAAAAGTTATAAAATAAGTCAAGTATGTCCCAAAATACACCTTTATAATATATTGGGTAAATTACTATTTATCTACTTTAATTAATTCAATTTGCAAGTTATGTCATTTAATTTCGATAATTTCATCGAGTGTCATTTTTTTTAAAGAAGAACTTCATTAAACCAAACACACGGACTTATCTCCAAGATAGAGATAAGACACAAAACAAGGCTACGTCACATCAAAACAAAAAATACATCAATCCTTCCAATCTACCGAACCTTCTTTATGCCTACTTCTATACCAAAGATATCCCAATGATTTAACATCAGAGATAATCTTGTACACATTCGCATCCGTACTAGAGAACAACTTCTCGTTTCTCACTTTCCATATACGCCAACACGTCAAAACCAATATACCATACACCATTTCCTTCCTAGTTTTCGGGAGCCTCATGTGATCTACCACCTGAAGCAAATCAACAAACAAAAAGGCATAAATATCCGGAATCTTGCACCATTTAGCGATGCCATTCTATACACCATTCGCCAAAAAACAAGCCGTGAACACATGATCCGTAGATTCTTCCAACTCCCCACAAAACACACACATACAATCGCCATGAAAAATATTTCTCCTTTGAAGAGCACTTTTTGTCGGGATCCTATCTAACCAAGCTCTCCACATAAAGATATTACACTTGTTAGGAATCCATTTACACCACAAATACACCTTTTCGGCCGCTATCACACCTGTATTATTCATCCATTTTCGAGCCTCCTTGACTGAATACCCATCATTTCACCCATTATTCCATATCCAATCATCTTTCCTATCCCTAAGAACAAGTTCAGAGCACATTCGGTGACACTCAATTAGTTCCTGCACCTCATCATCGAGTGAATAAATGAAAATTTTGTCTTCGTTCTATACATTAACTAGGTTAACATTTCCTATTAGTTTTCTTTTTAATTTGTAATTTTCACTATACTTTTCTTTTCTACCTTTTTTTATCTACTTTCTTTTGCTTCTACTTATTATTACTTTTATTTTATACCTTAATTTAAAATTTTATTTATTAACTAGTCATTTTATTATTATTATTATTATTATTAAAATAAATGAATTGGAAAATAATAATCCTACCTATCTGAATTTGGCCAATAATAATCCCAAGTCAGGAATTAGCCGCTAATAATCTGATATATTCCACCACACACGGGTAAAAGATTTAATAGATAAATATAAAAGTGTTTACGATATTATTGAATTGATGATCGTAAAACATAATACAAGACCCTTTATATAGGGACGAATCCTAACCCTACTATAACACATAATTAGGAAAGGATAACAATGCCATATACATCATAATTATCTATTCTAAATATAAATGAATCTATCTAGAAGCTTCCGTGCTAATATCCCCCCTCAGTTTGAGCTGGTGGAACACAAACGCCCAAACTGGATCTAAAAGACTGAAAAAGCTGTCTCGAAAGGCCTTTTGTGAAGATATCTGCGTACTGGAGATCTGCGGGGACGTGTAGCACTGGAATATGACCGACACGGACCTTCTCACGAACGAAGTGAATATCTATTTCAATATGTTTTGTTCGTTGGTGCTGAACAGGGTTATCAGACATATACACAGCAGAAATATTATCGTAATAAACGACCGTAGCCTTTTGCAAAGGAACATGTAGCTCGAATAGCAGATTCCGAATCCAAGTAGCCTCAACAACAGCATTAGCTACACCTCGGTACTCTGCTTCAGCACTAGACCGTGAAATAGTTGCCTGACGCTTCGATGACCACGAAATTAAATTGTCCCCTAAGAACACACAGTAGCCGCTGGTCGATCTTCGAGAGTCAGGACAACCGCCCCAGTCCGCATCTGAATAAGCCACTAGAGAATGGGCAGGATTGGGACGAATACGAATACCATACTCCAGAGTACCCTGTAAATAACGAAATATGCGTTTCAGGAGAAGAAAGTGAGGATCCCGCGGTTCATGCATAAACAAACAAACTTGTTGTACTGCATAAGAAATGTCCCGGTGAGTAAAAGTCAAATACTGTAAGGCACCCGCTAAACTCCTGTATAACGTCGGGTCATGGAACAAAGGACCCTCAGTAGTGCTAAACCGGGGTGGTACATGGTTTAGAAGATTGCATAGACGCCCGAGAAATAATGTCCTTTTCATACTGGGACTGGGACAAAAATAAACCGCCACCTTGTCGACTAACCTTGATCCCGAGGAAATAATGCAAATCACCAAGATCCGTCATTGCAAATTCATGGGAAAGAACCTGAATAATCTTATCCAAGAGAGCAGTACTTGAAGCTGTAAGGACGATGTCGTCAACATAAAGCAACAAATAAGCAGTGTCAGGACCATGTTTATAAATAAACAAAGAATTGTCACATAAGCTGTTCCGAAACCCCTGCTTCAAAATAAAAGATGCGAATCGAGTGTACCAAGCTCTAGGAGCCTGCTTAAGCCCATATAACGACTTCTTCAAACGACACACAAAATCAGGACACCTCTTGTCAACGAAACCGGGAGGTTAATGCATGAAAACTGTCTCATTGAGTTGGCCATGTAAAAAAGCGTTCTAACATCCAACTGATGGATAGGCCAAGAATGAGAAACCGCAAGAGATAATACGGTTCTAATCGAAGCCAGTTTAACAACCGGACTAAATGTCTCCTCGCAATCTATACCCACAGTCTGAGACTTACCATTAACAACCAACCGTGCCTTGTACCTTTCTAACGACCCATCAGATTGAAACTTGTGCCGAAATAACCACATGCATCGTATTATCGGTCTGTCAATCGGACGTGGAACCAATTCCCAAGTCCCGTTTTCCTGTAAAGCGTCAAATTCTGCTTGCATGGCATGCAACCAATTCGGGTCGGCAAAGGCTTTTGCATAGGTACTGGGGACCGGGGATAGGGCAGTGGCGAAAGCATGGCTTAGGTTAACAGGTTTAAGGGAGCCGGTTTTGGTGCGGGTGGCCATAGGATGGACATTGGTGGAGGATTGGACTGGGTTTGGTTTGGGCCGTATGGGTAGGCTGGGAGGACGGGGCTGTTTGGGTGAATGTTGAAGGCTGATGTGTGGGTGCAGGTTGTTTGGGTCGTCGGGAGTACGTGAGAGGGAAAGGAGTGACCGGTCCGGGTGGAGGTGGGCAGGGGGATTGAGTTGAAGCTGGTGATGGTGGTGGGTTGGGTGCGGGTGAGGGGCCGGACTGATTGGGGTGAGGTGTGGGTGAGGTACCGAAGGTAAAAGATGGAGGTATGGGCTCTTCCAAAAAGGAATAGGGAGCTGTGGACTGGGGTTGGCCATATGGGAAGACTGACTCGTCAAAAGTAACATGACGAGATATGTGAACCCTACCCGTTCATGGATCGAGGCACCGGTACCCTCGAAAATCCGGAGGATAGCCTAGAAAAATACACTGGATGGACCGAGTGTGCAACTTATGAGGTTGAGTGGCGGAAGTATTCGGGTAACAGGCACACCCGAATACTCGTAGGTGGTCGTAGCTGGGGTGGCGAAGGTAGAGGGCGAAGGTGGGTGTGAAAAAATTTAAGCGTTTGGTGGGAAGTATGTTGTGAAGGTAGACGGCCGTATGCAGGGCTTCCACCCAAAAGAATGGAGGAAGTCAAGTATGAATAAGCAGGGACCGGATGATATCGTTTAAACGGCGAATCATCCGTTCTGCACATCCGTTTTGGGAGGATGTTTGGGGGCATGAGAAACGGAATAGAAGTCCGTTCTGATGTGCAAATGTTTTAAACAGGTTGTTGTCAAATTCCCCTCCCAAATCACACTGAAAAGTTTTTATGTGGCAATTAAATTGGGTTAAATCAAGCGGTGAAATTTAACAAATGTTGGGTATGTTTCAGATTTGTATTTTAACGGGTATACCCAAACAAAGTGTGAGAAATTATCAATTAAAACCATATAGTATTTGTAACCGGTTTTACTGACAATGGGCGAGGTCCATAGGTCACAATGTATGATATCAAAAGGTGAAAAAGTGAAGGAACTGGACGTATAAAAAGGTAATCGTTTACTATTAGATAATTGGCATGAATTACATAGTTTAGACGAACCATCTTTATTACAAGAAAAATTAAATTTGCGACTAAGAATATCTAGGACTTGAGCGCCAGGGTGGCCAAGCCGATCATGCCAAGGGAGAGAAGTGGTCGAAAGAAAACATGCTTGTGGTGGAAGTTGTGGTGGAGTGATTAGATAAACGTCCCCCGTGCTATTGTGGCGGGAAAGGTGGCGTCCAGTTTTGAGATCCTTCACAGAGAAACCGAAAGGGTCAAATTCAATAGACACACTATTATCACGGGTAAAACGTCTAGGAAATAAGGGTTTTGATGACTGATGGGCTATGAAGGATGTTTGGTAAAATGTAGGTACGGTTGTCAATTTTGAAAAAACTAGTGCCGGACCCGTGTATTGTTAGATATTGCCCATTGCCAACAAGAACTTTAGTATTTACAGGAGACGAGTTGGGAATGGAAATCATACCTGAATCCAAGGTGACGTGAGAGCCCGCTCCAGTATCCATTAGACCGGGATCCTGTTGTTGCTGATGGAGATTCATAGCTGAGAAGGCAGCCTGGAGATCAGCTGGGTTCAGTGCATTATAACCCGGAGGTGGCGGAGCTGATGGGCCGGCCTGTGTGAAGTATGCCGGTGGGCCTGCTTGGCCGGATTGCTATGTTTGGGTTGAAGTGGCTGTCGGGCTGAACTGGCCGCGGGTGTGGTCCAATATGGCTGGGTCGGGTAAGGGCATGGTGGTGTAGTCCACCAAGCCCAAGTGGGATAGCCTGTGTTTTGAGAAAACCAAGTAGTATTACCTGGTGAGCGTCCAGCACCTCGTCCACGTCCTCCTCGGCTGTTTTGATTAAAGTTGCCGCGTCCGCAACCTTTCCCTCGAAAGGGTTGCTGCCCACCATAGGATGGGTTCTGGGAAGTCGGTTGTTGAGTGGTGGGAGGTTGCCGCTGTGCAGTGGGTGCAGCGAGAACCGAGGTGGTTGCTTTTTGACGACCCTCGATTCGAATAGCTTCATCGTTCAGCATGCTTAATGCTAGATCCCAATCTGCGTTGCTTGAATTAATTAGGGATGCAGTGGTGTCAAACTCAGCCGGTAATCCGCGTACTAGCTGAAGAACAAGACGGGATTCGGTTATTGGGTGGTCAACATCTACCAATTGATTTGCAAGTTCCTTAAGTTTCTGGCAATAATCATCAAGCGAGGAACACGCGGCGAGGGTAAGGTTTACAAATTTGGTTTCCAAAGCAGCCGCGCGCACCTTTTTGTTGCCTAAATAAATTTTCTCAAGTTTGACCCAAGCGCCTCGTGCTGTTCCGTCGGAGTCCATAACTCGGGGTAATAAATCATCACCGAACAGATGCTCTAATGAACAGATGCTCTATTAATGAACATATGCTCTATTAATGAATAGATGCGCTAAATGCTCTAATGGCTGAACAGATGCTCTAATGAACAGATGCTCTATTAATGAACAGATGCGTTATTGCTCTAACAGATGCTTAAACAGAGAGATGCGCTATTAATTGAAAATTCAGAACCGTGGCTCTGATACCATAAAAGTGTTTACGGTATTATTGAATTGATGATCGTAAAACATAATACAAGACGCTTTATATAGGGACGAATCCTAACCCTACTATAACACATAATTAGGAAAGGATAACAATGCCATATACATCATAATTATCTATTCTAAATATAAATGAATCTATCTAGAAGCTTCCGTGCTAATAAAATACACAAATGGTTTAATTAATAAATACACAGAAGGTTATATAACAAAAAAAATATCTTAAAAGTTTGATAAATATTGCATTACTTAATATTTGTTTTGTTGATATATGCTCATTAATGTTCGTCCATTAACAATATAAATGATCGGTTCACGAACATAGATTTAATAAAATGGGTTATAACTAAAAGTTGGGATGTTGAATACTATATTTCTTAGGTTGTAAATGTTTTTATAATCTCACTAATTTCATATTCTATTGTGACTAAACTAAGAGGGTGTTTGGGATTGCCTATTTAACTTTAAAAGAACTTATTGATGTATGACTTTTTAAAAGGAGTTTTAAAAAAAATTATTTGTTTTAGCTTTTATAATGAGAAAAGTAAAATACTAAAAAAGATGAAATAAGTTTCCATGTTTAGTTAAAGGAGATGAATATATTGGTAAATTTATGATCCAAAAGCCAAAAATCATTTAAAAAGCCAAGATTTTGTGCCTTTTGAAAAACAACTTTTTACTTCTTTTCAAAAATCAAAATAAAAAGTAGTTTTATTATTGACAAACACTTTTTTTAACTTACTTGCTTTTTTAATAAGTCATTTCCAAACTCAATCCAAAACACCCTTTAATTAATCCAAGTAATTGAGCGGTTTGGATCACTTTTCAGCACTAACCATTTTTTAAAAGTAAACTGCCATTTTGGTCCCTGTGGTTTGGGCACTTTAGCCATTTTAGTCCAAATCTCAAACTTTTTTTAAATCTAGGTCCCTCTGGTTTCACTTTTGTTGCCATTTTCGTCCAAAATTCAAATTACCTCCTATTTCACTATAAAAAGCTGGTAGTTTTGTCTTTTTGTTCAGAGGTATAATCGTCCAGTTTTTTATAACAGTTAAATTATTAAATTAATTATACTCATTTAATTAATGAGGTTGAAACTGTGTTGTTATCGGTTTGTGAGGGGTTAGGGTTTTGGTGGAGGTTGTGTGAAGCTTGTTTGAGAGCTTTGAGGATCTGGAGGAAGATGAACTGCTGTTAGGGTTTTTTGGAGAAGGCGATGGCTAAATGGGGGGTATAAAGGAATTAAATGAGTATAATTAATTTAATGATTTAACTGTTATAAAAAACTGGACGGTTATACCCCTGAACAAAAAGACAAAATTACCAGCTTTTAATAGTGAAATAGGAGGTAATTTGAATTTTGGACTAAAATGACAACAAAAGTGAAACCACAGGGACACGGATTTAAAAAGTTTGAAATTTGGACTAAAATAGCAAAAATGCCCAAACCACAGGGATCAAAATGACAATTTATCTTTTTTTAAACAGAGGTTAGTAAAAGTTAGATTATACAAATATGTTTCACTAACCTAGATGTTACATATATTTTTCATCAACCTATAGTTTATAGTACTAATAAACGAGCATAAATAACCATATCAATGAAACAAATATAAGTAATACAATATTCGTATATTATTTATTATTATATCAATGAAACAAATATAAGTAATACAATATTCGTATATTATTTATTATTTTTATAGCTTCTATGAGAGTGTTTGGGGTTGAGTTTTTAAAGAAAATTTTAGATTATTGAGTTTTGAAATCGTAAATAATTAGTTTTGAGTGTTTGGGTAAAAAATTAAAAAAATGATTATTTGCGTTTAGAAAGTTACAAAACGCAGTTTTCCAAAACCAGCTCCCCCCCCCCCCCCACTGCAACAAAACGCAGTTTTCCAAAAATTGATTATTTGCGTTTAGAAAAGGATTTTCACTTGTTTATTTTTTTAAATATATATTTGCCAAACACTCAAATAACAACATAATCAAATCCAAACACTATCTTTCAACATCACGTTTTGTTACAGTTAATTATCTGATTCTGATTATTCAAAACGCATAATCTATTTTCAAAACTCAACCCCAAATACCCTCTATGAATATATCAATAAAAAATGCACATGGCTTTATAGCCTAGTGGTATCTTAGGGGTGAGATAAAACTTTGGGCCAAAAGGTCCTGGGTTCAATTCTCACAAGGGGGTTTTTCCCATATTTATTGGGTTTCCTCCTGAATTGGTGTATAGGCATTATGCCTAGTTGAGATGGATATGATCGGGTGGTTCCGCTGGTGGCACGATAATACTCCAGTGGTCCTTCAGTGATCCAAATTTACCGTTCAAAAAATATATATATATCAATAAAATCATTTACCTACAATAAAATCATTTATCTACTTGGGAGCTGGGCAATTGTCACCTTTAAAACTTAAGATAAAAGTTAAAATTAGTTTAAAGAACATAAAATAAAATGTAGTAACTTTTCCAATAAAGAAATATTAAAATTAAAAGACATAACTTGCAAATTAGTATAGGACATACACATATTTCACATTTTTTTTATATTTAAATTATAACCCAATATAAACAGTCAATAGTTAAAAATCAAGGATGTTCAAATAACTCGTGACTAGGTTGGGCTAATTTTAGCTTTCGAAAATTGGTTTTTACCGAACTTTTAATAATTTTCGAGTAGATATGAGCTCACTTGTTAGACCAAGCGGTGTGACAGTGTTATGGTGGTGTGGAGGCTTCCACCACGCCGGCACACCGCCTCGTGCCACTCCCTGGTTGTAGCATGGAGGGGAAGGCTTGTAGAATTCCACCAGCGTGGAGAATGTGGGTGACGTGACGGCTCTTGATTGGTGGATGGTGTTTAGGTTTGTTTTGACTGGTTGGATTTTATTTGTTTATTTTTTTTTTTAAAAAAAAGCCCCTTTCAAGCTCCTTACACCCCGTATTCTTTTACCACGCCCCCTACAACCTCTTAATGCCCCTCCACACCGTCCAGTGTCAGCTTGTTCAAATAAATATTACAAAGGTGTAAAAGCATTTTAATGCGAGAAACACAACTAACATGTCTAATTCTTTTTTATTAGTTTGAGCTGTAAAAGTGGCTTTTTGACAACACCCCAATTAAGCTACCCGTATGCATGTTCCTTTCTCATGTTCATTCTCCATCTTCCCGGAAGCACTCAGGTTTACCAAGCAGTGACGGCAACACTTCACAATCGTCGTCTTCATTGGCGTCTCACCATTTTGGACAAAGCGGCTTGAGAACTGCTTTGAAACAGTGTCTATGAATCTCAAGCCATTGTGTTTCAGAATGTGATCACATAATTATAAACTAATTAATAAATAATAATAATAATAATAATAATAATAATAATAATAATAATAATAATAATAAATATTGTAACACAGCTAAAAAACCAAACTTGCAATGATACCCCTTCTATCATATCATATGTGCTAAAATCTATTTACGAATCTCGTGTTAAAAAATATGTATCTCGTCTAGTTAGATGTTTTCTGCACCACCAGCTTATGATATAATCAAATGTCTTCCCTTGCTCAGCTCATATTGAGGAGCCCTGCAAACAAATATCATATGAATATGATCCAACTTTACAACACACACATATCTAATATTAACATTAGCGACAAAAAGTCGTTCAAATACACAACCAAATTTAAGTAGAAAATTGTGAGAACCGCATAAACACATGTACCTGTTGTCTACTTAAAACTGATTATGCTTATGTGGTTTACAGTTTGCCGTTCAAAAAAAAGAGTAAAATGTCATTTTCGTCCTGGGGTTTGACCACTTTTGCGACTTTCGTCCAAAGGTTTGTTTTTCTGCATCTAGATCCAAAAGGTTGGAAATCTTGCCATTTTCATCCGACTCGTTAACTCCATACATTTTTAACGTTAAGTCAGGGGTGTTTTCATCATTTTAGGTTTTTGTTTAGTTTATTTATTATATCAAAATGACAAGATTAAATGACGGAAATACCCCTGACTTGACGTTAAAAAATGGATAGAGTTAATGAGTCGAATGAAAATGGCAAGGTTTCAAACCTTTTGGATCCGGGTGCGAAAAAACAAACCTTTGCACGAAAGTCGCAAAAGTGGCTAGACCTCAGGGACGAAAATACGAAAATGAGATTTTACTAAAAAAACTGATTGGGTATTAAAAGAGCACCTATATGTGTGTGTTTTGTAAGTGTACCTTTGTTTAACTCCAATCATTCCAGTGCCTGTCTGCATTGGTATGCCCATGATAATAGATTCACTAACACCTTGAATCGTGTCTACTCGACCATTCACAGAAGCGTTAAAAAGATGATCTTGTGATCTCTCAAACGAAGCCAACATCAACACACTTTCTTTCATTTTTTGAATTCCAAATCTCGTCATCCCCAGAATTTCCCCCTGTTTAATCACAATTCCAAAAATAATAAGTTAGAATAAAAACTAAATGGAATATTTTAGCAACAAGATCATTATTAACATAAAAGTATTACAGAGGCAAAATGAATGGGTCAGGTGGCTTGGGTAATGTGTCAAACTGGTAATTTTCTGTGCCGGCTGAAACACATTGAGTCAGGTTTGACACTCTTTAAGTTTTATTTTTTACATAAAATTAATATGTCAATTTTTTTTTTTAAAAAGTATATAGTTTCAATAAAAATCTGTTTTTTTCAGTAAAAACATAAACACGTTTGGTCCTATTCAGTTATGGCGGTCCAAAATCAAATATGGGTCAAGGGCCGATATTTGAGATATGGGTTATCGCAGTGGGATATCGGTAATTTTAATATCATGCAGAATTTATAGTTACACATATATAAAACGTAAAACATAATATAATATAATATTAATAGTAATATCAAAAGTCAAAAGTCAAAAGTCAAATCTCAAAAACGCCAATATTTGAAACATGTTCTAATCGTAAGCCATGAAATCTTCCTCAGAGTCCACATCAACCAAGGCATCCAAAGTAATGGACAATATCGGTCAAATATTGGTCAATATTGGCCAAATATCGGTCAATATCGCCGATTATATCGGAACCGATATTCCGGACTGATATTTGACACCGACATTTTGTAGAGGGCTGATAACCGATATCCCACCGATATTAACTACAAAGGTTTGGTCAAAGTAGGTATTATTTTATGGTTTGAAATAATTTTCTTTTCTTTTTTTTAATGCAAACCTTCTAAAGTTAAAAGAAAACATTTAGTGTAAAATAGAACTACAAAATGATCTTATGTCAACTAAAATCTAACTTTTTGAATAAAGTTATTTACAAAGTTGTATGCATTAAAATACACTTCGGGGGACTTTCCAACCGCTTCCTATTTACCAAAATTAATAATGTTCTATAATAGAAAAGGTGTATTAGAGGAATGTACCTTATATGTCATGACATCAGCTAAAAGCATCATATGTCGAATATCAATACTCATTCCATGACTTTCCATTGTGTATTGGATCTCTTTAATAATCGACCGTCTTGCAGCTTCAATCCCGAGCGTGCTTTGTACTTCAAAAATATGATTACTTGTCGTTTCATGTCCGTTAATTCCTTCCATGCCCATAACCGCTTGGAGGCCCGTTCTGAACGCAACACGTATTTCCATAACGTTAATATACCGTCAAAAGTAGTACAAAGATCAACGGATTTCAATTGTCGAAAAAGTAAATTCGATTAAATACTTACCCTTCTACAAGTAAGTTAAACTTGTCCTGCTCCTTCCTTTTGTTTATCACCGCACGTTCAATCGAACCAATGCCCTGTCGTAAAAAAAATGTATCGGTTGACCAAAACACTTTTTGTCCAGTATTTATATACATAACTATTGTATCACATATGATTACAAAATAACATTTTTTCTGTAAGAATATAACTTTAAATAATCGACTAAAATGTCATTTTCGTCCCTGAGGTTGGGCCAGTTTTCCGACTCTCATCTAAAGGTGTTTGTTTTTCCGCATCTGGATCCAAATGGTTTGAAATCTTGCCATTTTCATCTGACTCGAAACTCCATCCATTTTTCTTCGTTAAGTTAGAGGTATTTTCATCTTTTTTGTTAACCTAAAGGGCAATTCGGTCTTTTATATACTTGTACATTATGCTAAATGCTTGTGCATAATGTGAAAAGGTCTGAATTGCCCTTTAAGTTAACAAAAAAGACGAAAATACCCTTGACTTAACGAAAAAAATGAATGAAGTTAACAAGCTGGATGAAAATGGCAAGATTTTAAACCTATTGGATCCAGATGTGGAAATACAAACCTTTGGACGAGACTCGCAAAATGGGTCAAACCTCAGGGACAAAAATGACATTTTACTCTAAATAATATGACTAATGAGATGTGATTTATCAAAAAATACTTCATGCAACTTTTGATTCCTTTAACCTATAATAATAAATCATAATCCGAATCAACTTGATAATAAGTTACTTTCAATGTGTTTGTACCTTAACAACAATTGTTGCGAGCCTATTTCTGAGCGAATGAAGATCAAAGTAAAGTTTGTTACGGTCAGATGGAGGATTAATTTCAAGTTTCCGAGCATCCAAAACCTTGATATGCTGCACGTAAAACAAATCATTGCGGTAAATCAGTAATTATATAAAAAGTTAAAAACTACTTGGACAAATCTTACGTGTTCTTTGAGTTTGATTCTAGGAGTCTTTAGTATCGATTCCCTCACAGTATACGCATCGATAGAGAGTTGTAGGGCTTGAATTGTTGATTTGTCGAGACTAATAACAATAGAAGCGGATCTGTTTCCCAGTATAATCTTTATACTCTTTGCAACCTATATTAAATAACAAAGATATCTGTTACGACATTTCATATGATGGGCGCATGTGCTAATCATTGCACCAATGCAAGACGAAGTACTAGACATAAGCAAGATGGGCGAGTCAGGTAGGGTAGCATGTTGTTTTGTACGGGTCAAAATGGGCCTCGAATGAGGTTGGGCTGACCCGCAAACACACTTTTTATCTAAGTTTTTAAAATAATAAATTGTGACGTATTTTATTTGGAAATCAATATTTTCACAATATCAATCTAATGCTTACATTTATATGTATTACAATTACCAACATTCGTGAAAAATGACTTTGACTATTTTTCGTCTTTCTGTATACTTTTACCCTTCAACTTTTAGCATTGACACTTACAATCCATTAACTTTCTACAGACTTTTTAATCGATATGTTCTCAAATATGATTACATTTCTCAAATATGATATGTTCTTTTGTCTTTTTGTAGTTATGTATACTTTTACCCTTCAACTTTCAGCATTGACACTTACAACCCCTTTAACTTTCTAAAGACTTTGTAATCTAGTTTTATGTGTTTAATTTTATTTACGTGTGGGTATAAATTCAAGTTGATTTACGTAATTCCCCGTAAATGAGTCGGGTCAAATATAATATGTACTTATGCTTATTATTATCTACGTTTTCGGTTGGTCTACGCTTTGATGTAAATTCCGGAAATGAGTCGGTCAAATATAATATGTTTTCATACTTATTTTTATGTGCGTTTTCAGGTGATCTACGTCTTGACATAAAAAAAAACGAACGCCGACAAGCGGGACAATTTACTAGTTATGTAAAACTTGAAGAAAATAAACAAAATCTAACCTGACCCAAAAGAGTTCTCTCCATTTGACTTTTGACCAGCTTAGCAAACGATACGTTATCGTTAGATCTAAGTTTTGCAGTAATGACAGGCGTGCTGATTTTCTTGGCTGCGTTTAATATTTCCTTGATTCGAGGAACCCCAAGAGTGACATCTATCAAAGAGTTAAGTAGTACACAACTCTATACACCACAAGTAAGAATAAAAGTACGTACTATGATTAAAATTTAAACAACATACGATTAAGAAAAAGGATACTCATGCTTGCAACTCCAGCAAAATGAAAGGTTTTTAACGTCATTTGTGTTCCGGGTTCTCCAATACTTTGAGCACCAATTGCACCAATATTTGTTCCAGCGTCAATCTTTTTTTGATGGTAACGTGAGGTACATGTATTTAAGAATACCTATTTTTATGAAGGTTTTAACATCGAAAACAAAAAAGAATAATTAGATTGTCACCTCTACTTTGATATATAGAATAACGTAGTCAAGTACTCCATATAATTCTTAAATTACATACAAATATAATAAATAGGTAAACAACCAAAACTTTTGACTAATGCCATTTTTGTCCTTGAAGTTTGACCAGTTTTGTGACTTTCGTCCAAAGGTTTGTTTTTCCGCATCTGAATCCAAAAGGTTTGAAATCTTGCCATTTTCATCTGGCTCGTTAACTCCATCCATTTCTTTCCGTTACGTCGGGGGTATTTCCGTCTTTTTGGTTAGTTTAAAGGGCGATTCGGTCTAACGGATTCGGTCAGGGGTATTTTAAATGCTTGTACATAAAGTGAAAAAGATCGAATTGCCCTTTACGTTAACAAAAAAGACGGGAATACCTTGACTTAACGGAGAAAAATGGATGGAGTTAGCGAGCCGGATGAAAATGGCAAAATTTCGAACCTTAGGGATCCCGATGCGGAAAAACTAACCTTTGGACGAAAGTGGCAATACTGGCCAAACCTTAGGGACGAAAATGGCATTTTACTCCTATTAATATATATATACCTGAAGCTGCTGAGAAGTGATGCCACATATGCTTTGAGCAACGTTTTCTATAATTTCAGATTGTTCATAATGTAGCTGTCCATCATGCGGTTGAAGTGCTAATTTAGTGAATTCTAACGTTGCGGCATATTTTTCAATAAATTGTCTCAGTTTGATCCTAAAGTCCTCAGAGCAACCCCCTTCTGGAGTCATATCGTGCATTGAAAGATGTTCATTGACCAATTGACGTATCTCTGAAGAAGATATGCCTTTATGTTGCCCAGCAGGGCATGTAGCCTGTCATAAAACCTTATTAGTTTTTTGATAAATGGGGTTGATATAATCAAAGTGAAATTAGGGTCAAAGTCAAACCTTGACTTTCATCAATAACCGGTCAAAATTGAGAGGAAAACCAGCCTTTCCTTCCATCTGAGAAGGGTCACGCCCGTCACCACCGTAGGTAAACTGAACAATACACGCACTAGCATCCCGTACTGTGTTGTCATAGTAAATTGATAGATCTTCCAATCCCTTTATCAGTTTACGGGACAAATAACCCGTGTCAGCTGTCTTAACCTGTCGTGAAACGAGTCGGGTTAGACCAACCCACGGACCTTTATGTCCTTTTCTTTTTTTGAATTTTATAATTAGCTTGTATTAAATATGAATACAAAAATTTGATGGTTTACCCGTTTACAGAAAATCTAGTAAGTGCTAGTACTAACGTTGATGAACTTCGAAAAGAACTTACATATGTTATCATCAAGTAATAACAAGGGCACAAAACTATCAAGATTTTATCCTTAGTTTCCATATGGTACAACTTCTGAATAATTATTTGTTGAGTAAAATACCTTTTTCGTCCCTGAGGTTTAGCTGGTTTTGTGACTTCCGTTCAATTGTTTGTTTTTCCACATTTGGATCCAAAAGATTTGAAATCTTGTCATTTTTATCCGGCTCATTAACTCCATCCATTTTTCTCCGTTAAGTCAAGGTTATTTCTGTTTTTTTTGTTAACTTGAAGGGCAATTCGGTCTTTTTCACTTCATGTAAAAAAGACCGAATACCTCTGAAAAAGACCGAATTGCCCTTTAAATTAACAAAAAAAGACAGAAATATCCGACTTAATGTAAAAAATTGGATGGAGTTAACGAGACGGATAGAAATGGCAAAATTTCAAACCTTTTGGATCCCGATACGGGAAAACAAACATTTGGACGAAAGTCGCAAAACTAGCCAAACCTCAGGGACGAAAATGGTATTTTACTCGTTCTTTGTTTAAAGTTTAGAAGCTTACTGCTGTATCCACAAGCCCTTCTCGTCCTCCCATCGTGTGGAAGAAAAACTCAGTAGCAGTCAAACCACTATAAAACGAATTTGCCACAAACCCTTTTGCCTGCATTGAAAAATAAAAAAGAAAAAGAGAACAAAGTAAAAGTTACAACCTATTTTTTTACAATCAATTACATGACCTTTGTTACTTTTTTTTTTGAACGGCAAGGAACGACGTGCCAGCCACCGTGACACCGGGTGTTGTGGCCAAGGTCGACTACTCGACTGCCGCCAGCCCCTTGGCTCTCCCACATGCGCGGAAACCTGACCTCCACCCGCCCGAAGGCACGACAGTGGAATAATCGGTAAAACCTCGCCTCCCATCCAAGACGAACCGGTGCCACCCGTATTCGCCCTTCACCTGGATGCCGCAGAAATAATGGGGAGAGTGGGAGTCGAACCTGGGTCACAAGGAACACCAAGTCTTTCCCCAACCACTCCACCACTACGTTATTGGCACATGACCTTTGTTAATAGCAGAAACATACAGCAGGGGTTTTTGAGTCTCTGGGGAAATGGGGAAGACTCCGGTCCATAAATCCATTGGGCGCACGTTGACCTCCAACTGACTGTTGACCAACACACGCAATCATTTGACTAATATTGATGGGAGATCCTTTTGACCCACACTGAGACATAATTAATGGGCTGTTCCTCCAATGTAATTTTTCCATACAAACCTATAAAGAATCAATAACTTTCATTATTTATAAATTAATAATCACTTAAGAAGGGAACATTACAAAATGGAGAAGGGAAATTTAGTTCAATATCCCTTTTGAAATTGTTTCATATACTAATAAAAATGCATATTATTTACAATCGAATTTGTTGCTTATATAATTATTTATTTACTTCTGTTTCTTCACCTTATGCATTAGATATTATCTTTTAGTTTCAAATAGACAGTCAATATTTGAAGCAGATAATTAACAGACAAAAGCTTTAAACATTTGTACTTGATTAAAAAACAAACGGTGCTTTACCTTTCCAGTCTCATCCCTAATTTTATTTAGGACACCTGTTATCTCGGCCTCAAGGGTCTGGGCAGCGTTACAACCCGGTTGCAACTTGAGCTTTCCTTTATTGAAATTGAGTATGAAATTATCGCATTTTTTATTGCCTTCAGAAATGATTTTTATCGTGTTGTCATTCAAATTATCTCCAGGTTGAACATCATCAATTCCAATTGAGAATCCATGATTTCCTATCCAACGTGCACTTCATCAAAAAAAAAAAAAAAAAAAATCATTAATCACGAATCTTTAACTCAATGAGTGATATAGTGCTGAGAAAACGTACCTTAGTTTTGCTAATCGGTTCATACATGCAGCAGCGGCGTGCATATTGTAATCCCGAAGAAGAACCGAGTAGAGTCCATCTTTGTTTCCATTCCCTGTAGATTTCAGATAATAATTATTGTAATTATTGAAACATATCTAAACAAGAATCGAACTCCATGCAGATAATATGCGTATGATTGATAGAATCTATATCACGTATGATTGATTTCCTTATAAAAAAGTCAACTCGGGCTATTTTTATCTCTATCTGGTCAAATAGGTAAAAGTAAAAAAAAAAAAAAACTAAACTAAAAAAGAAACTGGGTCAAGGGAAAAACGAGTCAAAAGTCAACGGTCAACCTACATTGTTACTGAAATAGCATTATCGGTACTAGTACTAGTAGTTTAAATATTAAAAAGAGTTAATTACGTTTTTCGTCCATGTGGTTTGTTGAAAATAACCACTACAGTCCATTAGTTTAAAAATTGCCAAAACAGTACTAGTACTTTCACTTTTGTAACAATTACAGTCCACCTTCGTTAACCCCATCCAATATACCGTTAAGTTTTTGCTGAAAAGACTAAAATACCCCTCACTTTTATAACAACTACAGTCCACCTCCATCAACCCCATCCGGTTTTGTCACATTAAATTATTGGAAGACAGAGAAAACGGACCTAAAGTAGCTTTTCCAAGCTGGCCACTTAAAAGTTCACTGTTGTGAACGTAAACATATCCGTCATTAGGACACATTGTCTCATAAGGCTTGACCCGTTTTCCACTCGGTTTGGAGTAACTCTTTTCCGTAACAGTCAGATTCAAATAAACTTTCATATCTGCGTGTGGTCGCAACAATACGCTAAATAATTGCTTACCGGTCCAAAGCTCTATCGGCTGCAAAATAAACAGTAGAATAAACGTATATTAAACACGTCATAGCATATAAAATCCAAAAACAATATTACCTTAAGTATAGCAGGAGTTGGCAAATCGAGTATATCCATTGCATCACCCATATAACAACACATTAGTGAAAATGAAGCGCGATCGTAAAATGTGTCTTTTCTCGTTATAAGAAACGAAGATGTCAAAAAATCTTGAGTGGATGCAACCAAAATCTCCCCATTTTTCGGTGTGCATAAATTGTTTTGAACCTGCATAATTAAAAAAAAAATTAAGTGAGAATAACGGTAATAAGTAATAACAACAATAATATGTCATATCACAAATAATCTAAATTCTAAACAAAGCTCTTCATGTGCTAAACGGGTTGGGCTGTTGGGTTCACCCCGACCCGAACCTGAAAATTTTTGACAAACCCGAACCCGAAAATCGTGTCATACATATGAACCCGAACATGACCTCTTCAATCCGATTTTTTTTTTTATTTTTTTATTTTTTTCTGCAAATCAATATATTAAAATTAAAATTTACTACAAAATATACAGATGTATGTAATACAATTACATTTAAATTATAAAATTTTATTAATTTCTCTTTAAGTTATAATTATGTCATACAATACACACCCAATTTAATTTATGACATAAATCATATTGTAAAAAATATAATATAATATAAATGGGTTAAATGGGTCAACCAGCCAACCCGACCCGTTTAGACTAAGCACAAACCCGCAAATTTCGTGTTAGGTTCGCGTCGTCTTTCTAAACGCTTAAAATTACATATCTCCTCCTTTGAATTGTATAATACTCGTTTAGGCATGTTTGATATATATTGAACTTACGTCGGAAAACATATAAATTTGGATTTTATAAAGAATAAATATTATATTATGAAATGTGCATGGAAAAATACGTTAAGTCAAGTGTTCTGTAGAGATGATTACCCCCATTAGCGTTAGAGCCTCTGTTCGGGCCTCCTCGGTTTGTGGCACATGCATATTCATCTCATCACCATCAAAATCAGCATTGTATGGATTACAAACAGATTCGTTAAATCTTAATGTCCTCCAAGGCATAATTTTTGCCTGCATAATAAAATTATCAAATAATAATACTAATAAAATCAGAAACTTTTATTAAAAATCAAAGTTCTATCAGACTAAACTCACCCTGTGACTCATGATTGACATACGATGCAAACTCGGTTGTCGATTGAAAAGGACAACGTCACCATTGACTAAGTGCCGGTCAACTACGTCACCGAATTTCAACTCATCAGCCAAACGCTTCCTAGCATTAATACTCAAGGACAGCAAGGTACCATCTGGTTTTCTGATATGCTTCGCACCGGGGTACTTAGACGCACCATTACACACCGCTTGCCTCAGTCTCTCGATATTGTGATATGACACGCGCTCCGGGTATGTCAAAATCTTCGCCATTAAGATCGGAATCGCCACCTGGAACGATAATAATCTCGTCATAAGAAATCAAGTCTCATAAAATCATTCAATATCACAAGTCAAAAGAGCCATATGTAGGGCTGCACACGAAACGAACGAACACAAACAAGACCCGTTTGTTAAGAAACATTTCACAAACTGTTCTTGAACACTTACAGAGCGAGATTTTATGTTCGTGTCAATTTGTTAAGGAAATAAACGTGTTCGTTTGTTAAATTTAGGCAACGAACAAAAACGAGCGTTGATGAACACAAATTAACACAAACTAATGTTCATGAACACAAATAAATGGAAATAAACGAACACAAAAGAAATGTTGATGAACAGAATTTATAATACACAACAATTATTAAGTATTTTATTTGTCTGAATTTAGAAGTATTTAAATAAAATATAAGAACTAAAATCACTAATGAACTATCGAACATAATGAACACGTTACCAAACATTCACGAACATAAATGAACGAACACGGCCTCTGTTCATGTTCGTTCATTTAACTAAACGAACGAAATTTCTTGTTCGTGTTCATTTGTTTAATAAACGAACAAACACAAACAAACTTCCCGCCAAACAGTTCACGAACTGTTCGCTAAACATTTAGTTCGTTTGCAGCCCTAGCCATGTGTCCACTCTAGAGGTTGCGCTGTGGCAGATCGACTAACACGTTAAAACTGTATTTTGGTCTGCGTGTGAAAATGGGTCGGGCCTACATGCGAAACCTTTTTTCAATTTTTTTAAATAAATTATTTAGTTTGTTTTATAATATTATCAAACCTATGCAACACGAATTGACCCATTATCATATAAACGGGTTTGAATTTCCATACCTCTGTAATCTTTAGATTAGGATCAGGAGAAATAACAGTTCTGCCGGTATATTCAACTCGCTTCCCAGATAAATTCTGACGAAAACGACCTTGCTTTCCTTTCAGACGTTGAACAAGACCAGCCATTGGTTTTTCAAGAGCACAAGATGAGGGTACTCTTACATCAGTGTTTATATATAATGCAACCTTATGTTGCAAGTCCTCCCAAATATTCTACAAAATCATCATTAAAAAATAAAGCAGAGTTAATATAAGAGGGTGTTTCAATAGAAAAAAAACCATACCAGAGGCCGTGTTCGTTCTATTTGAACAAAATCAACTTAAATTTTTTTTTTTTTTTCTATTTGAACGGGACTGAGAACAAAAGCATACCAGATATTGGTTAGATGCACTTGTTTGTGATAACACTTCACGAACTGCAGCGTTTGATTGTATAACCTTGCCCAATAATACGGTAATGTCATTCTCATTGCTGCAAAATGTAATATATATATATTCAGGTTTTGCTATTTAGAAGGGGGGTAGAGGCGCAGCTTGTTGCCCGTCTACCTACCATTAGTAGGTAATCGTCTATGTTTTAATGAAAATTTAACTTTTCAAATATATATATACTAGTGGATGCCCCGCCCGCGTTGCGGGGCGATGGCCGAATAATGAGCGAGTGTTAGGCAGCTCATTGATACGAAAAACAATTAAATCGAGTCAACCAATTAAAACAAAACATTTTTATAGTTTTGATAAAAAAAAAAAAAAAAAAAAAAACTAAAACAATGGCAATATTGTAATTTTTAACTGAAGGAAAGTTGTATTTTTTGACTGGGGTAAAATCGTAATTTGCCAAAAGCTAAAGTGATGGCAGTACTGTAAATTTGAACCAGGGGCAAAATTGTAAATTTTCACATGGGCAAATTCATAATTTTGAACTTGGGGTAACAGCATAAAATAAATTTGAACTAAGGGCACAATCGTAATTTTAAGTTAGAGGCACAACCACAATTTTATTTTGAACCGAGGGCAAAATCGTAATTTTGAGTTGGGGGCAAAAGAAAATTTTTATTTTGAACTGGGGACAAAACGTAATTTTGAATTGAGTGGGAAATCATAATTTTTTAAACGGGGAAAACCACATTTTTTAACAGAGAGCAAAATCGTAATTTTTAGCTGGGGGCAAAAACAGAATTTTATTTTGAACTGGGGGGCGAAAAGGTAATTCAGAGCTGGGGGCAAAACCACAATTTTATTTTGAATCGAGAGAAAATCGTAATTTTGAGCTAGGGACAACATCGTAATTTTATTTTGAGCTGGGGGCAAAAACGTAATTTTAAAATTGATAGAAAATAATAAACTGGTTGGTCCAATGAAGGAGGGCCAGGCAAAAGCGTAATTTTGAATTGAGGGCAAAATCGTAATTTTGAGATGGGGAAAAAAGTGTAATTTTATTTTGAGCTGGGAGCAAAACGGTAATTTTAAACAGGAACAAAAACGTAATTTAAAAATGGAGATAAAATAATAAACTCGTTGGCCCAATGGGGGAGTGCCAGCTACCTGACACTATTCCCCCATTTGGTAAATGTATCTATAGTAAATAGGGTTGGGTTCATTTCAGAACTCTAAATAATTGCAGAATTTTCAGAACTCCTAATAAACAATCATTTTATATATATATTTTTGTATTTAGGATCTTTTTATCACCTATTATATGTATTTTAATGATTACATACATGTGTAATTATAAATTACATATAAAAAATGATAAAATTAATCTTAACATGTAGGTAATCATAAAAATACACATAATAAATGATAAAATTATCCTAAACATAAAAATATATAAATAAAAAGATTGTTTATTAGGAGTTCTGCGAGTTCTGTAATATTTATGGTTCTGAAATGATCCTTACCCTATATATATATATATAAAATGTAAGCAAATAAGATGCCAACTGAACAATTAAAAATTTACTAAAAATTATTATTGTTATTACCATTCCAAAACTCATAAACTAAGTAACTAGTAATTACACAAGTGAAAATTAACTAAAAACTTTCAGCTTACAAATATACATATTCTATAATTCTTTAAACTACACATGTGTGTATCCTACCATTTTTTAACGGGATATTGGATTCAAATAACCCCAACTTTCATCAATTGGCCGAAACCACTCCCAACTTTCAACTTTTTTTCCAACATTACTCCCAAACTAACCCAGCACTAACCCAGTTTGCTAACGTCAGATGCCATGTAACCAACCAAGTGCCACATCAGCTGCCACGTCATCATAAAAGACAAGTCAGATGCCATGTCATAAAAAAGCCAAATCAGCTGCCAATCAGCTGCCACGTCATCGAATTATTCCATATCAGATGCCACATCACGACACAAGTGCCACATTAGCACAAAACTAATTTCAGTTAGTTTGGGAGTGCCAAAGGAAAAGTTGAAAGTTGGGAGTGGTGTGGTACAAATCGAAAGTTGGGAGTGCTATCGGTCAATTGATGAAAGTTGGGTTATTTACTAAGGGACGGATGGGGCAAAGAATGGGGTAGGTTTTCTAGTGGCTTTGGAACTGTACAAAAATGTGGTTGAGGTGATACGACACAACGATAGGATTATGGTGTTGAGGTTAGTACTAGGAGGAGAGGTAGTGGCAGTGGTTTGTGCTTACGCACCACAAGTTAGGGGTCCAGGAGAAGAGAGACTTTTGGGATTGTTTAGATGCAGTTGTAAGGGCCATACCAAGGGATGAAAGATTATGTATAGGAGGTGATTTTAATGGTCACATTAGTAAAGGTAGTGATGGCTTCCAGTCAGTACATGGGGGTTTTGGTTTTGGTGATAGGAACGACCCTGGTAGGGATCTTCTAGACTTTGCAGTAGCTCACGACCTAGGTATTATAAACTCATTTTTTAAGAAGAGAGATTCGCATTTGATTACTTATAATAGTGGAGGACGTAAGACACAGATTGACTATCTTTTAATAAGGCGATGTGATCTACGATGGTGCAGGGATTGCAAGGTTATACCAGGGAAGACGATGGTGGCTCAACACCGTTTACTTGTTGCTGATATAGTCATGAGAGAAATTTTGACTAAGGGGAAGGGGAATATGCGACCTAGGATACGATGGGGTAATTTGAAAGGCGACAAGATTGCACTGTTCAGAGATAAGGTCATCTCGATAGCATCGGCCCGCCTGGATGGGGACTCAAACCGGGTATGGGAGGCTATGGCGACCACCATTACTTACGTGGCAAAGAAGACTCTAGGGGTAACAATAGGAAAGACAGATGGGCGTAAGGAGTCTTGGTAAGGATAAGCAAAAGAGCTTTAGGGATCTTTTGAGATGTACGGATGACGTTGAGCGTGTGAGATTGAGGGAGAGATACACAAAGGCCAAAAGGGATGCAAAAAAAAATCAATGACTAAAGCAAAGAATACAGCCTATAAGAAGATGTATGAACGCCTAGAAACAAAGGAGGGGGAAAATGACATGTTCAAGATTGCCAAAGCTAGGGATCGCAGGAGGCAAGATCTAGGGGTAGTGAAGTTTATAAAGGGAGAGGATGGCGTGTGTTAATCAAGGAACATGACATAAAGTCGAGATAGCAAACTTACTTCCACAAGCTTTTCAACGGCGATGGGGCTTACCAACATCAAAGAGACAACTCGATTACACAGAGACAACAACGAAATAACTGCTATTGTAGGCGTATCACACAAGGAGAGGTGATGGCAGCACTTAGGAAGATGGGAAGGGCTAAGGCAGTGGGTCCAGACAACATACCAATTGAGGTGTGGAAGTGCTTGGGACATGATGGAGTTCAATGGCTAACTAATTTGTTCAATCTCATTCTAAAATCTGGAAGAAGGCCAGTGGAGTAGTATTGTAGTGCCTTTATATAAGAACAAAGGAGACGCCCAATCTTGTGGTAGTTATAGAAGGATTAAGTTGTTAAGCCATACTATGAAATTATGGGAGAGGGTGATTGAGACTAGACTTAGAAGAGAAACCCAGGTTACGGTAAACCAATTTGGTTTCATGCCAGGGCGGTCAACTTTGATGGAAAAATATAGAGAGCTATGCAGTTAATGCGGAAAAATATCGGTTATCGGTCAAGGACGGATATTTAAGATATCGTTTATCGTGGTGAGATATCGGTAATTCATAATATCATGCATGAATATATATATATACACACACACATACACACTAGAAGTCTTGAACCTATATAATATTAATAGCAAAATAAAGAAGTCTTCATCAAGATCAACCAAGGCATCCGATTGTAGCACAGGAGCTTGGGAGGGACGATTAGGGTTCAGCACATCAGTTGTCGTCGTGTTAATGGTGTGCGAAGTGTGATAATATGATTAAGGTTATAATATTTGGGCCAAAAATAACATAAAAGAACTGGGCTTTGTATTTGGATGGTAGCCTAATAAAGAAAAACATAAAAATCTGGGCCTACCGATATTCTCACTGACACGACCGAGATAACAATATCAAAATATCGGCGATATCTCGGTATATATCGCCGATATTCTCGCTAGCGGTATTTCAACCGATATTTTGGACCGATATTATAGACCATGACCGATAACTGATATAGCACCGATATAGCGCCGATATTGACTGCTTAGATAGAGAGAAAAATCGTGATCTACATATGGTATTCATTGATTTAGAAAAGGCGTATGACAGTGTGTCACGTAGTTGATATGGGACAGTTTAGAGGATAGAGGGTTACCTAGTAAGTATGTAGACTTAGTTAAGGATATGTATGTTAAGACTAACACTAGTGTTCGTGCACCAGTAGGGGATACTGATTTCTTTCCTGTGGAAGTAGGACTCTACCAAGGGTCAGCGTTGAGCCCTTTTCTATTTGCGATTGTCCTAGATGAGTTGTCAAAGTCGATTCAGGAGTCAGTTCCGTGGTGCTTGCTTTTTTCAGACGATAATGTGTTGATTGAAGAAAGTAAACAGAGCTTGAATGCGAGGTTAGAAGAATGGCGTGTAGCCTTAGAATGCAAAGGTTTGAGGATAAGTCGCTCTAAGACTGAATACCTTTACTGTGATTTTAGTGGAGCAGGCGAGGAGCACGACACCCAGATCACCATTGAGGGCCAGGTGGTTCCACAAGCAACTAAGTTCAAGTATCTAGGATCGTTTGTTCAGAGCAATGGAGAGATAGACAGCGACGTAGCTCACCGTATCCAGGTTGGATGGTGCAGGTGGAGAGCAGCCACAGGGGTGTTGTGCGACAAGAGGTTCCCTGATAAATTAAAAGGGAAATTTTATAGGGTTGCAATTAGACCCTCTATGTTATACGGAACAGATTGTTGGGCCATCAAGAAAATTCATGCACGAAAGCTAGAGGTAGCAGAGATGAGGATGCTAAGATGGATGTGTGGGCACACTAGGTTGGACAAGATAAGAAATGAGGTTTTTAGAGAAAGATTAGGAATTGCTAGTATTTCAAACAAGATAAGGGAGGGGAGATTGAGATGGTTTGGGCATGTCAGGAGGAGGCAGACGACAGACCCGATGAGAATAGTTGAAACACTCACTGTAGATGGAAGGAGGAGTAGAGGCAGACCGAAAATGACTTGGGATGAGCGGATTAGGCAAGATTTGCTAGATTTGCACCTCTTTGAGGACATGGTCGAGGACAGAACTTCGTGGAGACGTAGGATTAAGGTTAAGGATTTTTAGGAGTTTGGCCTGGTCTTTCGCTTAGGTTCCTGTCTTACGAGTTTAATTTTTCAGTTTCTATGAGGTGTGATATAGTTATTTTTTTACAGGTTTTCACCTATTCCCGGTGTCGTAGTTTTACTAACAAAGACTTACTTATTTATGTGTTTATTATTATTTTTATTTCTACCTTTTTTAGTAGTGGCGTGCTTATATATGTGTTTTTTTAGAAGCCTATGTCTTGGTTATGGTTTTTGGAGCCGGGGCTCTCACTGGAAGCAGTCTCTCTATCCCCTGGGATAGAGGTAAGGCGTGCCTACATCCTACCCTCCCCGGACCCTATCAATAGTTTCACTATAGGTGGGATTATATTGGGTATGGTTGTTGTTGTTAGGGTTATTTAAATCCAATAACCCTTATTTAACCTTACAATTGTAATTATCTATATCCTATATTTGTAACCTACACCTAGTAAATAAGTAACCGGTTGCGGGACGTGTCACAAAATGTCGTTTTATAATTCCTAAATGTTCATTAATAATTATATAATACTCACTTTATTCAATTCAACCAGTGTAATACATGGGTTTCTAAGCTATTAAGCAATAAAATATGGAAAAAATGGACTTGAAGTTAACCTTGTTGCTGCCGCGTCAATTCTGACAGAAGGGCGAATAGGTATTGGAGGAACGAGTATGACTGATAAAATGAATTTCTCAGGCCTATCATCAAGGAAAAGCAGATCACAATCCTGTATACAAACAAAAAAAATCAAATTATTAACAAGTAATCAATGTTTTCAGGACCAGACCAGATGTCGAACCGGTCTCCTTACCGGTTCACTGGTCCGACCGGTCTGGTTCCTGGTCCGACCGGTCCGGTTCGGTTTTCAAAACACTGCAAGTAATGATCGATATGTATACACCAAAATTGGAACAATAATGAAGCGGAAGTCAACTATACCACATCTAGCATCTTCTTAAAAAGTTTAAGAACTTTGTGAGGGTTTAACATAGAAAACAAATTCGTGGGTGACTTCATCTCCTTCGTTTTAGAAGTAGCATCACTTGATTCCCTTGAGGTATTATCTTGAATTTTGCTACGATCATGTATGACTCCCACTAATCCAACAGCTTTTTTCACTATACCTGTAATATTTATTATTAATAAACAGTCGTGAAACAACCACATTGTAAACAAGAAACAGAAAAATTAAAAGGGGTAAGTTTTGAACCGTTTATATAACCACATCTGGAGCATGTTACCGCCTTCTTACTACTTGCCATTGCAGTACACCTTTTAACTATGCTTTTATTATGTTGTTCCTTCTTCAAATGATCCTTTAGGTTTCTTATCTTCTTTAAATAGTCTACACGTTCTTCCTCAGACAACAATATACGAGAACAAGACTGGAAAAGCAAAGGAATGGTAATTACAAAAATCAAATTAAATATAACTCATATATGAAATCTGCACTACCTTGCATATGCACTTCAAAACGTTCACAATATGAGATATGTATCCAACGTTAAAAACTGGCAGCGCAAGTTTCAAGTAACCGAAGTGACCAGGGCATTCTTGGAATTTCCCGTGACATGTCTCGCATGTGCTAAGCCTGTTTGGAGGACCCTGAAATACCAAACGACATGTCTTTCAAAACTTTATCGACAAAAGGTTAATTACAGTTAAAACTGACCAAACCATCAAAATAAATCAGCCTGTTTAAGGTTTATATGATTCAATTCAAGGTTTATGGTTCAAAAACCCCACCCACTTTTAACGGTTTGTTTCACAGTTTAAACTTGCAATCGGCCGCTTACCATTATCATACAACTTTTTGATTTATTGAAACATGTCATGAACCATCTTTACTATTTCTAATTACTTCAAATAAACTAATCAGTTTGAAAAACAACAAAAATAACAAATTCAACCAGCTGCAAATCACCGAACCGCTTTCGCTGGCGTGGACGGTTTGGCTGGCCCACCAACCTGGCTGGTCTGATTTGTTTTTTTTTTTTTTTTTGTCTTTTTTCTAGTTAGTGCTTCGACCTAAATTTGTGTAGAAATGGTCGGACGGTGAACATCCTCCTCGCACTATAGGGGTGTCAATCATCTCTCATTGTAAATTTGTAATTTTAAAGGATTTCGGGTTGGCAGGTTCACTGTTAACAGGTTGAATGAGTGAATTGAAACACAACCCATATAATTATTCATGTCAAACACATCAGCCTTGACTCAGGCACACTTAAAATTGTGTCTTGTTCATGTCGTGTTTCGGGGCGACCCGTTTGATGTTCATTCAAAAATCTAAATAGTAATTTTCTAAACCCTTCAACTTTAACGAGTTAATAGGTCAACCTGTTTGCCATTCAGGGTGAAATTAAGGGCATGGTGTAAAATTAAGAATATATTGTCATAGTTTAGGAATAGGAGTATAGTAACACTCGCAGTTCAAAAAAACGGTCAACCCAATTATTAAACTGTTCATGTTTGAGTTGACCCGTGTATTAAACTTCTCGGAAGCACGGAAACGCCTATGAGGTGCCGTCATGTTCTGGTAAACCTATTTATAAACTGATTATATTAATCAACCAGAGACCAATAATAGCAGTAAAATAATAATAATAATAATAATAATAATAATAATAATAATAATAATAATAATAATAATAATAATAACAATAACAATAATAATAATAATAATAATAATAATAATAATAATAATAATAATAATAATAATCTACACCTATAAGATAAACTACTACTTGCACTCCGCGAGTTACAATTCTGTGAACATAAGATTTTTTCTTGGCTTCTCATATTTACCCATTCGCATAGTTGTTAATGGCGAATAGTGACAAGGTACCTATATGTTACATAGCGAATAGCGATAAATAGTGGGGCGGCTATTTTATAAATAGCGAGACACTAGAAAAAAAATTAAAAAGTTTATATGTATATTATATCAAAGGGTTAACTTTGTACAATAGTAACCAAGTTTCAAGAGTGTTCTAATTAGGTCACTCATAATTTTTTTTGTTCCAATTAGGTCATTCAAGTTTCATTTAATGTTTCAATCCTAGATATTTTACCTAAATAGAATGTCATCCATCCTACATGGCATTTATTTAGGTTTTTAATTTAAAAAATTTGTTGACATGGCACATAAATGCCAAATGGTTTAGAAAAAATGCGAAATAGATTTAAAAAAATTTTAAAAAATTGTAGAAAAGTTAAAAAAAAATGCGAAAACATTAAAAAATGTGATTTTTTTTTTCAAAATCTCTAAAAAGTTATCAAAATTTTTATAAAATCGTGAAAAATAGTTAGATGTCAGTAAATTTTTAATGAAGAAAGTACTAATTACTCCTATACCAAAAGCATTTAAATTATAGTTATAAAAGAAGATAAACAACTAACCATAAATAAATGTCATATAGGACTATGACCTGCTATTCAGGTAAAATATCTAGTACTAGAACACCAAAATAAAGTAGAATGATCTAACTGGAACAATAAATTTTATTAGTGACCTAATTGGAACACTCCTCAAACTTCATTATTGTTCTGTGGCATATTCCCTATATCAAAATACCCTGGTATATACGCTATTTTACATGTATATTTAACAAAAACCTAAAATCCACTTTTACAGCTATATTTAATTGCAATATTATTAAAAAAAATTGTCACTATTATCGCTATCTATCACTACAACCCTAACAGCGAGCCTATACCGCTATTGACAACTATGCCCATTCATATTCTTCTTTACTAATTTTTACCACGCGCATAACATATCATAATAAAACAAATACTAACTATTTAATATTAGATTACCAAACACATAACAAAACAAATTACCATGCGTGGATCCAACAATCCATTCACAACAGTGCCTGTAACAGCTTCACCTCCATAACACTTCGAGCTATAAACTTCAACTTCCCCAATATTAAGCACATCCGCATCCGACAACATCGAGAATTTAATACTCTTACTGTAACCAAACCAAAACAAACAATAACCAACATCACCAACACATTATCATAATATCATTAAAAATTTAAAATTATTATAATAATTATCAACTATCAACAACCTAACGTATAACAACGACTAAAAACTACAAAACTGTACGAAACAATTGCGAAAAACGCTTACATTCGTTTTGTACCAACATCTTCGACGTACGGATGTTTTGTAAACGAAATTGAGGTGTCTTGTTGCATAATTATGGTTCTGTGGATCGAACTAGCCGTTGATCGCACGTTGAATGAGTTGATTTTGACGTTTGTTGGAGAATTTTAGGGTTTAGGGTTTTGGAAAAGTGGAGAATTGTTGAAAGTAAGAGCGATTAATCAGGTTTTGTGTGTTTCGAGTTATTTGCGGGAGTCGGTTGTTATGGGGTTGATTGTGTTTGTGCGTTCGGGTATCGGGCTCCGACTATGGGTTTCGGGTCGGGTTGGATCCGTACAGGTTTAATTGTTTGATGTTGCTTGTATCATACTAAACTATCAAAATGGTACATGAGTTTGATCACTTTTGTCATTTAGTGTAAAACTTAAGCCTTTTAAATCTGAATCTCTATGGTTTCAATTTTGTTATCATTTTCATCCAAAATCAAAATCTGATCAGATTTTTCAGTTAATATCCAGTTTTTTTTTCTTTTTTCCTCCTTTTTAATAAAGGGCAAAATGGTCGTTTAATGTTTTATTATAACAAATTAAAGAAGTTTGACTATTTTGCACTTCATTAAAAGGGAGAAAAGGACAAAAAAGTTGGATGTTAACTGAAAAATTTGATTAGATTTTGCTTTTAAATGAAAATGGCAACAAAATTGAAACCATAGAGACCCAGATTCAAAAGATTTAAGTTTTGGACTAAAGTGACAAAAGTGATCAAACCTCAGGGACCAATTTGGTAGTTTACTCATCGTAGTATTAAAAATTTTAAAAGTATATCTTGAAGAATATTTGTTTATAAGTAGACTATATAAAGAATCTGATTTGAAAATAGAAGATATACACCAATAACACAATGTTTTTGAAGGGTGATGATCAAATAGAAAGTTTATTTTGGCTAGGAAGGATATGAAGTAATAGGATTAAGACATGTGACAAAATTTAAAATAAAGAGGAATGGTATTTTAGTCAATCTTATCATTTTCTTCTTCCTTCTTCTTCCCAGTAACATCAAAACCCACCATCTTCAGCCATTTCTTCACTTTCTATCTCAATAATCACTACATTATAGTGCGATTTTCGTCACCAATCAATGATTCAACGTATTCTTCAGCTTTTTTTTTGAAGAAAACCCAGTTTAATTTCATACAAAATCTCGTTTTTTCGGTGATTTTGAAGATAATCACTCGATCCGTTTGATTCGATCGCTGATAAGTGTTTCAATCATTCAAATTTCGTCAATCGTTGAAGAAATCGGTTTCGATCTATATAAGAAATTCTTTAATTTCATTTTTACGATATGGGTTTTTGATTTAGTCATTACGTTTTACAATCTTGGCGGAGGTCCGGGGGCAGCGCCCCTGGTAGCAGGGTCCCAGGGGCGGCAGCCCCTGGCTATGGTTGATCTGCTTCAGAAAATTGTTTTAATAAAAATGCATCAGAAAATTTAATTTTCTAGAAATTGGCTCATTTCAAAGACAGTAATTCGTAGACAATTTAGATAATTTTCCAGAAATTGGTCCATTGCGTTTTAGAAATAAGAGAGTTTTATGTGTTTTCTGGCCATTGCGTTTTAGAAAAAAACACATTTTTTAACTGTTTTTAGTCATTCCGTTTTAGGTAAAACACATTTTTGAAGTTTTTTAGTCATTGCGTTTTAGGTAAAATACATTTTTAGGTGTTTTCAGTCCATTGCTTTTTAGAGAGAACACTTTCTTTTGTTTTTTTAAGCCATTGCGTTTTAGAAATGAGACATTTTTAAGTGTTTTCTGGCCATTGCGTTTTATAAATAAGACATTTCTTTGTGTTTTTGGTGCATTGCGCTTTAGCTAAAACACATTTTTATGTGTTTTCAGTCCATTGCGTTTTAGAAAACAGACATTTTAAGTGTTTTCTGGCCATTGCGTTTTAGAAATAAGACATTTATTTGTGTTTTTTGTGCATTGCGTTTTAGGTAAAACACATTTTTATGTGTTTTCTGTGACAACCCGAACCTCTAAGGTTAGTAACGTTTAACCTTCTGATCTTAACTCCTCATTTTCCCTTTTCGATGTGTTACACGTTCCTCGCTTGGTTATTAATTTGTTTAGGGTGCATGATAATTTTATTAAACTAACGTTAATAGCACTTTTGGGGTTGCAAGCCATTGGGCCACATTGGTGACCCTTGTGATACACTTCACCTCGGACTGAATAAACATGAACCGAACCCAACCTATTCTGCGTGGGCCTTGATCAAACCTGGCCCAGTTGTTTTAACGTTTAATGTGTTATAGGACCGGCCCACTTGTTAGGTTTTGGCTATATAATTAAGTATACGTAATATCCTATGTCTCTCATCATCATAAAATAACAAATTAAACCTACTTCTCCTTTGTTCGCGTTGACAGACCTCGAGAATCCCCCCCTCTGCTTCAATCCAGCTGCATTAGAGCCCAGCCAACTAATCCCTTATGTGTGCGTAACACAGTGGTAAACGCATCCTCTTCTCTAATTCGTGGTAACCCTAACCTCCTGTCTAACACTCAAGCGATGACAGTTTCTTCGGCGAGCTCTACTTCTCGAAAACATAACCTTCATCATTCCAGCATATCCTCTTCAACCTCGACCCCTTGGTTAGTATAATCGTATTTGTTGTAATTTTCTGATTGACTGTTACTAGCTATGTGCGAATCTGCGGGATTTGTGATGTGTGATTGGTGATTATGATCATTAGAAACTATGTTTGAATTTTATGAAATATGATTAACAACTGAATGTGAATAAATGGTTTCCATCGATGATTGAATGGTTGGTTAATATGGAAGATTTGCATGATAATGAATTAGTGATTTAGAATCGTATACGTGTATGATTGTACGATGTTTAGTGGTATACGGTTCTTTGCTATGATTGGATGGTTAGATTTAATGGCATTATTGTTTGTGATTAATCTTAACATTGAGGAAACTAGGGTGCACGATCAAGAAGTATTTATGCATGGACTGATCTGATTAAATAATGGGAATAGTTTATTATTGTTTAAAAGGTAATTAGGGTTTTTGTAGACTTTGGTTTTTAATTGCCTGATAGTGTATGATGGGGTAATTATGGAACCACATAAGGGTGGGTGGTACCCAGCACACACCTCGTACACCACTGTAATGCATAATGTGTAACTGTAGACAATCTGGTCACATACTAGTCTAGTGTACATACCTGTATGGCATGTTGCACAGTCGGTAATGCGTAGTCGCACACTTATAACGTAGTCGCACAAACCACAGGTCACACACCTCTACTGAGGTCGCACATGCGTGTAATGGGCCATTTAACCGATTCAGTCGCACATTTAAATGGGCCTTATCTAGTAACCGGGCTGCCCAAATCTTAGACGAACATAGATACAGTTGGGCCAAGCACTAGCGATCAATCGCACATGGGTATGAGGGACCGAAGGCTGTTGGGCCACAACTTGGGGCCGTACACCTGACACATGGGCTCACACCGACTTAGGCTGCACACGGGGTGGCCTGCATTGTTAATAAGTCGCGCACTAAAAGCTCGGTCGCACAATTGCTTGAAATACATATTTGTCTAGGTTAAACAGTGATAATGAATTGACATGATGTATGATTAGTATAAGGGTTGGATGATGAATGATAATGAACCGTTAGATGGCTGGTTGAAACATGAACTTGTGGTGTGAACCTATATGTGATCCAAATATCCGCTATGTGTTACGTGATAACCCAACTGATGATTGCAACCTGTTAAAATACATGATTTGAATGAATGTGAATCTGATTATCATTGATAACCATGTTAGGATTTGGTTGATCAAACTGTGAACACATACTTTAATCTTACCGAGCAAATCAAAGGTGAGTTCACTGCTCTTTTTCCAAGCATGCATCCCGGGGAGGGATAACGGGTAACGTTCCGGGGAGGAATGCTAGTTTATTGGGATGTTTGTTTTTATTACTCAGTTTCTATCACATAAGACCCGTTACATCTACCGAAAGTTGCCGAGGAGGCAACGAGGTTATTAGTTGATAGCGCTATTAGGTTTGGCACCCTCACACCGTACCGGGGAGGACGGGCGTGAACTAATTTCCTTAAAGCATGACCAATGTTTTGATAGAGACATTGGGGTTGGGCAAATACATCTTGTAGCCACATACGGTAATCGAGTTAATAACAACATCAAAACAAAACGTTGAACTGTTTTAAACACACATCTGGTAACTAAATGCGTTAACAAAACTTTGAACTCACCAGTGTCGCCTGACACACTTGTCTGCATGCTTGTAGGTCGTTAGATGTCTTGGATTGGAACTTGCTGTCTGGATTAGCTGGAGTGGTCATGGGTCGACCGGAGGAATTCATGTGATTGAACTATTGATATCATACATTGGTTTTTGAAACAGTTTAACATTGGTTTACTACTGGCTTCCGCTGAACATGTTGGTTTTCATTTAAACTCATTGATGGTATTTTATATTAATAATTAAGGATTTTATTTTGAAACTTGTACGCGTTCAATGTAATTAGTGTCTCATTGTTGGTACGTCACACGCCTAAGAGGGACATTCCCTAGGTGGTATTTTGGGGGTGTGACAATTTGGTATCAGAGCCACTGGTTATAGTGAACTTGATTTTAAAACGCCTTTATAAAACCAGACTATAACCGAACAGATCCGAAATCAACCATGACACTCGGCTCCAGATTGCAAGGTTCGTCTCTCGTATACTCATTGTACTGCGTAACTAGTGAACACTTACATATGATATTGTATGTGATTGCACGTTTAGCACAACAGTATGAATTCATGTATTACTTGCATATGTTATGTGACTGATAAGGTGGTATTTCCCTAAACATTCATGACTTACTTTTCGTGATGCTCTTTGTTTGCTACTCGAGTTTGAGGAACCATTTGACATGAGTTGGGAGGAGCTGAGATGAGAATGTAAATCACAATATTATTGTGGGTGCACACATAATAATAATGTGGGGTACATGCGAGTCCCAGTGAGGCTTAACAAGTGAAAAAGGGGTTCCGTTCCGTTATTTGATTGATGTGAAACATAACAGTCTATAGGAGTCATAGCAGTGATTGTCTCTTACTCGAACATGATATTTTCACTCCTTTATGAACCCTTACGAATCTCGATGCTATCGAGTTTTACTTGAACACCCATCTGAATGCCTAGCTAAACGGGTAGAATGTTAGGTGCTTGCACGAGCGTCCTTGAGTTGGTTTATACTTTTCTCGCTTCTTTTCGTTTGATGGAACTCTATTGACGTCTTAGATTCCGAAGTGTGATCACTTCTGCAACACTCTCACAGCATACCGCGTATTACTCGATCGACTTGCTAGATCGATGGACAAAAGGGTGAGCGTAGTATTTTACCGACCTTAGTAATTGGACAACCCTGATCACCGGCAACGAACACCAGCAAAGTGACTGCAATCGAATCTCCAACCCTAGTCAGCGACTAATGGGAGTCAACCTTTACGAACTAATCAGGACATAAGCAATGACAACTGACTGTAGAATGGAATGTGAAACTCCCCGCACAGTGAGTAGTGCGTTAGCACATACCATGGAATGTGAAGAGGTGGAACCTGTCGGTGAAAGATCGTATAGCTCCGTTTCAAACAACAGCATTAGAGGCAACAATCACGGCAACATCAAGGTATTTGTAATGGTAACCAACAGTATGGAAAATGAAGGTGCCTACGACATGGAGTGGTCGTTGTTAAGTCAAGACATCAACAACCTATGGAACAATGACAGTTTTGGGAGTTCTAGTAGCAGTAGCAACAACACTAGATGTGGTACTCGTGAAGGGCATTTAGGATTGGCGTGGGCGACGCCAGGATTATAACAACAAGGTGGCCTACACGTTCTTAGTAACTAATCGCTTCGTCACTGTTTTGCTCAACCGTGATGCTTCCTGAAACCAAACCTGCTGTGGAATCGGCAGATAGCAAACCCACTGAAACCTCATATGATTGTTGGAATGCAAACTCGACCTTGTGGGACAAGTGTTCGACGTCGACCATCCTTCTACTACCCTTGACAGTTTTGATGCAGTAGTCCGTATGGATTGGTTATCCAGATATCGCGCAGATATACCCCATGAGGAGGAAGTTGTCACCTATCGTAAAGTATAGGAGTGGTGCAGAGGTTAGCAGCAATCCAGCAATGAAGGTCAGAAGTGTCCATGGAAGGATTACCCCGCTATGTTGGCACTCGTACCGATGTTAAAGCTAAGGGAAAGAGGATCGAGGATCCAACAACTGTTCGTGATTTCTTTCGGTGAGCTACTCGATGAATTTTCAGGTTTACTTCCATAACTGTTAGATGGACTCTCAGTTTGATCCCGCGCCAAAGGCCGCCATGATTCTTCATACCTCTTACAGTCTTGCGCCAGGTGGGTTGCAAGAACTGTCAAATCAACTACAGGAACTGTGGGACAGGAGTTTCGTCGAATCTAGTTTTTGCTCTGGGGAGTCCCGATTATATCCGTAAAGATAAGCCTTATCGTTGGACATGTGTACTGCCTATCGAGAACTCAGCAAGGTGACAGGCAAGAACTGTTTGCCTCGACCATGTATTGACAACCTGTTGACCAGCTGCGAGGGTTAAGTCCTATTCGAGGATTGACTAACGAACGAACTCATCAGATGGAAGTCCAAGGAAAAGAAAATTGATTCCTACAACAACATATCGAACGCAGTACGGCTATTGCGACTTTGTATTCCATGACTTTTGGGCTAATCGTCACATCAGCAGTTGTATGGATCACATGAATCAGCTATGCTTATTGACGACGTGCTGGACGACATCTGTATCTTAATTTAGAGCTCCTGAGGGAGGAGCCATTCCATGTGAAGTCCTTTAAAATGTAACATCTGGATTCGAGAGATACATCTTGGGCATGTAACCAACGAAGTGGGAACACATGTGGATCTTGCTAAAGATTCATTTTGTTAGAAACCGATCGACACCAAAGATTCCTTCGGGGATGCAGCAATTCCTTGGTTTCGCTAGATACTATCGCAGCTTATTCACAGGATTCTCGAAGGTCGCACAACTTAAAACTCTTTAGCACAGCCGGGTGTTGTGTTAGTAAAAGACGAATCAGGAAGACATCATTTCAGCTTTCGAATTCCAACTCTGCAATGCACTGAGCATCATCTTTACCCGAGGGTGGGGGTGATTTAGTGGTATGCCATGATGGTCCGAATCAGAGTCCCAGTTACACACCGACGCAACACGAGAGAGTGATGACTTACGTGATGGAGTTACAAAGAGGAACCGCACGACACACAACTGGCGGTGAAAACCGTGGTCTTGGAATTTTAGATGGAGGCATTACTTGGACGGTACCAGATGCGTTATTCAGACCGATCACAAGGGCCTCCCGTGTACCTTGGCTTCGACTGAGCTAAATCAGTTAATGGCATCGCTGGAGGGAACCTTTTTTTGACGATTACAACTATGAAACTTGAACGTACATGAGCTTTGCAGTCAACTCTAACTTACCTGATCCGACTCGCCCTGTTCAAACTGGAGAACTGAAGGAAGAGGATTTTCCAGTTGAACACATGCGGGGCATGGAGAAGCAACCTTGGCAGGACAGATGATACTCGCTACCTCGTGGAACTAACGTGGATCTCATTATACGGCAACTTTAGAGAATTTGTGTTGATCAAAGCACACCGGCCTCGATATTCCAGTTGTCTGGGTTTTGATGAGAGATATTAGGGTCTATGAATCTTGTACTGGTGATCGGGCATGAAGCCCACCTGGCAAGGTATATGAATAATGTTTGGCTTGTGGCAAAGTCAAGGTGGAGTATCAACAACCAGAAGCATCGAAACAGAAACAATAACACTTGGGTGATCGTTGATTATCTCACGCTACCAGCACGCCTTCTTGCAACCAAGGAAACGGACGAGTCTTCTCAGCTGTGAACGTTCCTTTGAGAGAGGCGGCTTCTAGGCACGAGGTGCCAACTCCCGTTACTTCTGATTTTGAGGTATACCTGATTTATGACAGGCAATACACGATACCCAGGGCTCACGTCTAGACATGGGCATTGCCTATCACCGTAGGACAACCGGATAGGGTAAGCGAACCATCCCGACACTCGACGACATACAGCGAGCATGTGTGTGGATGAATTTAGTGAAAACTGGAAGGACACGTATCTTTGGTTGTGTTCTACCGTAGCAGTCACCATTCTAGTATTTAGACGGCTCTGTTTGAGACATTGCATGGACAGTAACGCTAATCTCCTTGTTGGATTAAGATGGATGGCAACCTAATCACTGGTCCAGGACTTGTGCTCGAAACTCTTGAAGATTGCTTAGATCGGAAATTGTTTGATAGCAACACGTGACTGCCAGGAAAACTGTTAAGCTTTAGGAAACACTGGGAGTTCGCTATGGGCGAACGTATCATAATCAAAAATCTCACCCTGGGAGGGTGCGGTACACTATGGGAAACGTGGTTAGCCTAGTTTGCGGTACACTGGGATATTTGGATTTCTAGAAAGGATTGATGATATGACTCACGAACTCGAGTTACCTGACGAATTAGGTAACGTACACGATGTCATTTATGTCTCGAACCTAAAAAAGCATCTCTTCGACGCAACACTTCTGACACCCTTGTTGAGGAACCCACTGTTAACACAGTCGAATTTCAATCGTGAGAGTTCGTTGGAACTCAAGACATGGACCGGAGTTCACGTGGGAACGAGAGGATCAAATGAAACTCAAATATCCTCAACTATTTCCTAATGATAAATCCAATTCTGGTAATAATGACGAATTTCGGGACGAAATTCCATTTCAAGTTGGGGATGATGTGGCACCTGGGCAAAGCTGGCAGCAATCCTATTTTTTTCAATTCACTCTTCTGTGCTTACTTATCAAATTTCGGGACAAAATTTCTTTCAAGTTGGGGATGATGTGACAACCCGAACCTCTAAGGTTAGTAACGTTTAACCTTCTGATCTTAACTCCTCATTATCCCTCTTCGATGTGTTACACGTTCCTCGCTTGGTTATTAATCTGTTTAGGGTGCATGATAATTTTATTAAACTAACGTTAATAGCACTTTTGGGGTTGCAAGCCATTGGGCCACATTGGTGACCCTTGTGATACACTTCACCCCGGACTGAATGAACACAAACCGAGCCCAACCTATTCCGCGTGGGCCTTGATCAAACCTGGCCCAGTTGTGTTAACATTTAATGTGTTATAGGACCGGCCCACTTGTTAGGTTTTGGCTTTATAATTAAGTATACGTAATATCCTATGTCTCTCATCATCATAAAATAACAAATTAAACCTACTTCTCCTTTGTTCGCGTTTATAGACCTCGGGAATCCCCCCCTCTGCTTCAATCCAGCTGCATTAGAGCCCAGCCAACTAATCCCTTATGTGTGCGCAACACAGTGGTATACGCATCCTCTTCTCTAATGCGTGGTAACCCTAACCTCCTGTCTAACACTCAAGCGATGACAGTTTCTTCGGCGAGCTCTACTTCTCGAAAACATCACCTTCATCATTCCAGCATACCCTCTTCAACCTCGACCCCTTGGTTCGTATAATCGTACTTGTTGTAATTTTCTGATTGACTGTTACTAGCTATGTGCGAATCTGCGGGATTTGTGATGTGTGATTGGTGATTATGATCATTAGAAACTATGTTTGAATTTTATGAAATATGATTAACAACTGAATGTGAATAAATGGATTCCATCGATGATTGAATGGTTAGTTAATATGGAAGATTTGCTTGATAATGAATTAGTGATTTAGAATGGTATACGTGTATGATTGTACGATGTTTAGTGGTAGACGGTTCTTTGCTATGATTGGATGGTTAGATTTAATGGCATTATTGTTTGTGATTAATCTTAACATTGAGGAAACTAGGGTGCACGATCAAGAAGTATTTATGCATGGACTGATCTGATTAAAATAATGGGAACAGTCTATTATTGTTTAAAAGGTAATTAGGGTTTTTGTAGACTTTGGTTTTTAATTGCCTGATAGTGTATGATGGGGTAATTATGGAACCACATAAGGGTGGGTGGTACCCAGCACACACCTCGTACACCACTGTAATGCATAATGTGTAACTGTAGACAATCTGGTCACATACTAGTCTAGTGTACATACCTGTATGGCATGTTGCACAGTCGGTAATGCGTAGTCGCACACTTATAACGTAGTCGCACAAACCACAGATCACACACCTCTACCGAGGTCGCACATGCGTGTAATGGGCCATTTAACCGATTCAGTCGCACATTTAAATGGGCCTTATCTAGTAACCGGGCTGCCCAAATCTTAGACGAATATAGATACAATTAGGCCAAGCACTAGCGATCAATCGCACATGGGTATGAGAGACCGAAGGCTGTTGGGCCACAACTTGGGGCCGTACACCTGACACATGGGCTCACACGACTTGGGCTGCACACGGGGTGGCCTGCATTGTTAATAAGTCGCGCACTAAAAGCTCGGTCGCACAATTGCTTGAAATACATATTTGTCTAGGTTAAACAGTGATAATGAATTGACATGATGTATGATTAGTATAAGGGTTGGATGATGAATGATAATGAACTATTAGATGGCTGGTTGAAACATGAACTTGTGGTGTGAACCTATATGTGATCCAAATATCCGCTATGTGTTACGTGATAACCCAACTGATGATTGCAACCTGTTAAAATACATGATTTGAATGAATGTGAATCTGATTATCATTGATAACCATGTTAGGATTTGGTTGATCAAACTGTGAACACATACTTTAATCTTACCGAGCAAATCAAAGGTGAGTTCACTGCTTTTTTTCCAAGCATGCATCCCGGGGAGGGATAACGGGTAACGTTCCGGGGAGGAATGCTAGTTTATTCGGATGTTTGTTTTTATTACTCAGTTTCTATCACATAAGACCCCTTACATCTACCGACAGTTGCCGAGGAGGCAACGAGGTTATTAGTTGATAGCGCTATTAGGTTTGGCACCCTCACACTGTACCGGGGAGGACGGGTGTGAACTAATTTCCTTAAAGCATGACCAATGTTTTGATAGAGACATTGGGGTTGGGCAAATACATCTTGTAGCCACATACGGTAATCGAGTTAATAACAACATCAAAATAAAACGTTGAACTGTTTTAAACACACATCTGGTAACTAAATGCGTTAACAAAACTTTGAGCTCACCAGCGTCGTCTGACACACTTGTCTGCATGCTTGTAGGTCGTTAGATGTCTTGGATTGGAACTTGCTGTCTGGATTAGCTGGAGTGGTCATGGGTCGACCGGAGGAATTCATGTGATTGAACTATTGATATCATACATTGGTTTTTGAAACAGTTTAACATTGGTTTACTACTGGCTTCCACTGAACATGTTGGTTTTCATTTAAACTCGTTGATGGTATTTTATATTAATAATTAAGGATTTTATTTTGAAACTTGTACGCGTTCAATGTAATTAGTGTCTCATTATTGGTACGTCACACGCCTAAGAGGGACATTCCCTAGGTGGTATTTTGGGGGTGTGACATTTTCAGTCCATTGCGTTTTAGAAAGTACACTTTCTTTTGTGTTTTTAGGCTATTGCGTTTTAGAAATAAGACATTTCTTTGTGTTTTCTGGCCATTGCGTTTTACAAATAAGACATTTCTTTGTGTTTTTGGTGCATTGCGTTTTAGAAAAATGTCATTTTTTAGGTTTTTTCATTGCGTTTTACGCAACTGGGTTTTTTTCATTGTGTTTTACGCAACTGGGTTTTAGAATTTTTTTTTCGAAAATATAGCAATAGTATACTCGTTTTAAAGATAAAAAACGCTCGTTTTTTTGGTGCAATTTTTATTAAAAAATAATGTCATATGAAAGAGTTATTAACGTTTTAAAATAAGGGGGAATTAGAGGAGAGAGAAACTATTGACTTGAATTGACTAAAATGCCCCTAAACAAACTCACGCGCCTCTTTTCTTCCCTTCAATTTTCCTCATTTAATCTTAGCCGTTGATTAACTAAATGGATGGTCAAGATTACTTCCTAGCCTTCTTAGCCAAATAAACTTCTTATTATATCCTAACCCTGTTTTTGAAAATTTTCTTTTTATAGATTTATATGAGGCCTACACTTTCAAGGGTTGCCCTGCTTTATTTTTTTTAATTCATTTTATATAATAATTTGGGGATTATTTAAGTCAGTATTTAAAAGAAAAAATGTATTTTAATAATGTCAACTATTAGCCGTTGGCCGGTAACGGTCTCAGCTTCAAAAATATCTGGTAATGGTCCCACTTTTTCACATACTACAAACCAATGGCCTTTACTAACAGAAAAGAAAAGGGACAAAAAGAAATTAAGGTTCTGTTAGTAAGGTCCATTTGGTTTACAATATGTAAGAAGGTGAGAGCACCACTGATTATTTTGATATTGGGACTGTTATCGGCCAACGACTAATAGTTGATATTATTAACATTTAGTAATCCCTAAATTGCCATTGATTCAAGGTAGTTACTTAAAATAATAAATAAATATGTAAATTTGGGGCCTTAAGAAAAAAAATCAAATAACCTTTTTCGCATTAAATGGGTTGTATTCATGTCATCTACAAATACACATGTTTTATTGAATTTATACGTGTGATTAGGGGCGGAACCATAGTGTTAGGAGTCGTAACACGGGCTACGAATCAACCCCGTATTCGTAGTGTTTTTTTCGGTTTTATACAAAGGATATCCCTAAAGAATACAATGATACCTCTAATAAAAAAATAGGATACCTGATACTACTAAAATATCATTCTTTTATAAACCCAAACATTTTACAATCCGAAAAATTTGTAGAATAATTAAGTCCGAATGATAAAATAAGCACAAATTAAAAATAAATAATTGAAAGGAGACTCTAAATATAGTTGATAAAGTTTGCCCAAGACCCAAAACAATATTATAATTGAATAAGTGATCTTGCTCGTTTTATGGTGGAAACCGTAACAAATAGTTATTGTCCTTTGGCTTATTGGGTAGTAAAGCTAGCTTTGGTTTTATCGGTTGCAACCGCAACTGTTGAAAGATGTTTTTCTAAATTGAGGTTTGTCAAGACGGATTTACGCAATCAAATGGGCCCGGAATATTTGAACAATTCTATGGTTTGTGTGGTCGAAAAAGAAACTTTTGATAAAGTAAAAGACGATGATGTGATAGAACGATTTCAACCTATGAAAAAAAAAAGAAAACAAATCTATTAGATAAAAAAGAAAATTTAAAATATCCTTAAATTAATGAGCTAGTTCTGCCACTTGTGTGATGATATTTAAGTTCTTGTGAATTTTCAGGTTTATATTGGGTTCAACCCGTTTAATAGCACTCGACAAGAAGACTCAACAGTGATAGTTGCAGAGGAAGATCTGAACCTCCATATGGAGAGAGGGAGAGGATGAGGCGAGAGGTGGACGGATGTCACCTACCGGAAAAAGCACAGGGATCGTAATGAAGCAAAGCCGGTAACCACCTTTTATGTTACGAATCTTCCAGGGGGTGTGTCGAGAATGATGTTATGGAAAGCTTTTCAACCGTATGGCGTGGTGAAGGACGCGTATGTAGCCAGGAAGAAAGATTCTAGGGGGAACTATTTCAGGTTCATCCGATACGAAGGGGTGCATGACCTTGTGGCTACTTTGCAGGGGATGAATAATGTAAAAATCTATGAAACAAAGCTAAGCGTTTCAGTGGCGAAGTTCGATAAAGACCATAGGTTATTCCATAATAACCATCAACTACCAGTGCTTAATCAAAAGCAGATGCCTTCGGTACCAACAGGTAACCCGCTCCCTTAGAAACGACCAATATACGAGTACGTGCCTGTCACAAATAGGAAGTCGTATGCAGAGGTTGTGACAGAAACTAGGGAGCCGCAGTTGAAGAGGAATAAAGTTGTGGTTGCCGATGCAAGGATAGCTACTACCCAGATTATTGTATGATGAGGGCAGTGGTTTTGGAGGTCAAAGATCTTGCGGCGTTAAAAGGGTTGAGGAAGATGCTGGACGTGGGGGGTTATAGTGAAAACCCAGTTTGCTATTTAGGTGGGCTGAAGTGTATGATCGTTTTCAAGGATAAAAGACAAGCCGTTGACTTCATCGACAAAGAAGGAGTGGAGTGGAGCCGAATGTTCAGGAGCCGGAGATTACAAACACTTCGGACCCATTCAACCTCGAGGAGATCTTCCGTTTGGAGGAGGAGGTCAACAGGATGAGGGAAACTGTTTCAAGTTGTAGTATACACAGGGAGGCGTCGGAAGAAATTGCGGGGGAAGAGCAGGTTCGCCTTAATTTTGAGGAAGAAGTCTCTCATACTTTGGATTTTGGGGACTGTCTGGGGATAGGTGTGGATATATTTGAGAATCACGTGAAAAAATTGGTTCGTGGGGAGATGGAGATTAACCGGGATCAATGAACTTTATCCCAATCAATATCAATGGGGGTTTGGTGTCGGTTTGGGATCCGGATGGTATTGGTTAATTTTTGATACTGTAGGTCTGATGTAATTGTCTCTGTGTTTCTGTCGTTTTTTGTTTTTCCTATTTTGTTTTCCAGTTTCTAACTGACTATTTATATACATATATATATATATAGGATTAGATTCAAACGTGAACAAAATCCCAAGAGTGAACTGCGTGAACTGATCTGGGCTCTTGATTTTTATGATCTTGAGATTAAAGTGAGTGGCATGATGGTAATTATTTGGTTAATTTTTTCCATTTAATTAAATACAAAAAGGGTATATGTGTAATTTCAATCTTAAATTGATTCTATAAATCTCTCACAAATCAAGTAATCAATTATCCTCTTAAATTGATTGCATAAATCTCTCACAAATCAAATCAAGGATTTGGAAAGATGTAACTTAATTCAATTATTAAAATAATTATTTGTTTAAATGCGATGTACACATGTGTATTCTGATTTTGCCCTCTTTTTAATGCGATGTACACATGTGTATATCGTCTGTTTTTGTGATATCTCAGAATTTTTTTTGTATTGAATGTTGATGTACACATGTGAATTACTGTACACATATGTACGATGCTGAGTACACATGTGTACTGTTCTATTTATATCCAAGTACACATGTGTATACCGTTGAAATATGAAGGTTACGTGGATCTTAAAAATCAAAATTTGAATTCTGGTGATGAAATCTGAAATAAAAATTAAAATTGAAATCTGGTGATTTGTTGTTTGTTTTGATAATTATCTTATTAATAAATAAACATAATGTGTATAATGAATTTAAATTAGGAAATATGTAACTTAATTCAATTACTAAAATAATGATTTAAATCTAATCTATATATATATATAAACATGATAAATAAGGGCTTATGTGGCATTAAATGAGAGCTTGGAAAATGAGGTGGCATTACCTAAGACAACCTACAATTTGGTTTTGGCTCCAAAATTCGGGTCAAAGATTTTGATAAATGGGTTTACACGGGATCCATATTGTGTTTTTATGACCCACACGCATATACACGTTCTTTTGTGAAACCCTAATTGTATCTCCTTCTCCTTCTCCTGTACACTTCTTTCTTCTAATACAATCTCCTGTACTCTTCTCCCTTCCCAGTCCGTCATCGAAACCCTCAAGGTAAGTTTGAAATTAACTTCAACGCGGATTTTATTCGCCACCACGACGTTTGATTTACTAACATTCATCTAATATCTGAGTATGTTCAACGCGGATCTTATCCTGTTGGCCTTTGTGCTTAGCGAGGCAAGAATGAAATTTGTAGGGTTTGATGAGTCAACAGGCTCTGCTCTTACACAAGGATTTCAAATCGACCACTCTTTCCATTTCTTGGAATCATTAAATGAGGTATCTTCAAAATGAAGTATAATCCTCGTGAAATACTTTGGAAAATAAGTTTTTTTTTTGTTCCATAAATTATATTCAATTTGATACAAAAATGTGCTTTTAAGGATGTGAATACTGAATACCGAGAAAGGCCTCCAGCGACATATTTCCTCGACTACTTTTATTTCCCGAGGGAACTACAACCAACAGAAGGCTGCTTATTAATTTCCAACATGATGTGTTTATTCCCGGTTATCCTATTCAACCGGTGGTTGTTCGTTATCCACATGTACATTTTGATCAATCCTGGTAAGATCTTTAAGCAATACAAAATCTCAAAATCATGTTGCCTTTTTTGTCTCTCTTTTTAATAATACATTTTATGTTATAGGGGTCATATATCTTTGGGGACACTCATGCTTAGAATGTTCACACAGTTTCACAATTTCATGGAGGTATGCTTCTTTAGCAGCCTCTTTACGATTTTATTCTGTTGACTATAGAAAAAAGTCATCACATTTTATTAGAGGTATGATGTTTTTGGTTGCAATTGTACTCTCTAATATTGTTACAACGATATCACTGACATATGCACAAGAGGTGCGGACTTCACAGGTAGGGGTGTTTACTGGATTTTCTTCGGGTTTTGGGTTTTTCGGGTCGGGTAGTTCTGGTTTTTGTCTAGAGAAAACTGACCTGATAATCAACCCATTTAAAATTCGGGTTAGTATTGTTTGGATCGTTCAGGTCGGGTTGTTTGATTTTGAGTTATAGATGTAAAATGAAAATAAATGTTATTTTTTTTACAAATATAATCAAAATTCATATTGTTACTTTAAAAATATTATCAAAGTTATTATGATATTTAAAAGTTTCAAAACTTAATGTTCTATATATTAAAGAGTCCATACCAAGATGACAACTTTTGGGCTGTAGGATCACTTTTATTTGCAGTTTACGTTTCTGTTGAGTTTCGGTTCACCTTTTTTTGTGACAACGATTGGTTGTCATAGTGATCTAAGATGATGACGAAACGATGATGTTTGAAGTTGCTAAAGGGGCTACGAGACAAAATTGGAGATGACGGGTTCAGAGTCAAGGGACTTCGAGATAGAATTGGAGATGGCGAGTTCCGACCGACTCAGGTAAGTTCCGTGATTGAATATTAAATATTAAATATTTTTTTTAATAAAAACTTCTGTATTTGTTTGTATATTTATTTTTGTTTTCAGTTTTTTAACCTTGTAGTAATATATATTTACCTTAGTGACTTGCTTGGTTTTAAAAAGCGTGAGGCGCACAAAAGCGACGAGGTCTAAAACTGAGGCGCAAAGCGTAAAAGCGGTGGGCTTTTCGTACCCGAGGCGCAAAGTGATTATATAATTTTTTATATATATCATATAGGTTTTTAGCATTTCTTATCCAAATTATAGCTATAAATAAGGTTTATATATAATTTAACCCATAACTACAAGCTAAAAAACTTATTGCACAACAGTTTGATGCTTAACAAACAGCATAAAAATACCCTATGTACATGAGGCGCGCGCCTCAGGCCTTGGGGCTTTTTGTAAAAAGCGCGCCTCGGGCTACCTAAGGCGCCAAGGCTTTCATCACATACTTGGGTAGCAAACATGGATGTTGAATTGGTATTGGGTTCCATGGATACTTTGCAAGCAAGATGATGCTTCTGATCCTATTTTAAGCCCGATCCGACACGTTCACATGGTCGGATATTTGGTTTTGGGCAGAAAGTATTCTTAATATGAATATATATACTTTTTTCGACTTTTCACCCAAGAAGTTAGAAGCCTTACAAGCCCGCAATTTGGACCAAGGTTTCGACTAACGGGTATGTAATTTTTGTTCTTAACCTGTTTAGATCATATGCTTAGTTATAAAAACCTCTAATTCATAATATTATTCTATCTGAATGAAACTGATTCGATTCTACTGATTAAACATTTTTTTTTTGTCAAAGATTGAATATTTTTGGTATTTATACATCCAGGTAGACTTGAACAAAACTGAGATTATATACATCTTGGCAATGTATTTATAGGTACTCTTATGTATTTTTGACAAATATGTACTCTAATGTATTTATATACAGATATTCATTAAATGTTTATTAGCATGTTTTGAATTTGAGAGGGGTTATAAATTAGGGATTTTGGTTTATTGCGATATTTTAAGGGGATTTTGTGTAAACTGCGTGCCTTTTATCATGCAGGTATTATGGTCTCTTGCCCCATTGCTGAGGTGGGGGTGGATCCTCTAATGTTCATTAAGTATTGAAACTCCAATTCAAGTAAGGTTTCTAATTTATGCAGTACCACATTGTTATTTTCCAGAACTTTAATTTGTTTCAGTTTAATTTATGCAGTCCCGCACTACTGTTGATATGAAACTGCTCAAGTAACATAGAATTTTTGAACTCTTTGAATTAATGTTCAGGTTTTTGTTCATCCATCTTTTTGAATATCTTGCTGACGTCATCCAGGTTAACAAATTAAATGATGAAAGAATTTGGAGAAAATGTTTTCGTGTTTGGTTGTTGATTCGGCGTTGAGTATGTAACTACTGTGAACCTTTCTACTCCAAACAAGTCGAATAAAGAAAACTTAACGGGTTTAATGGGTTTGCACAAAGTATTATTCTAACGCGTATAAGTATATAACTTCTGTTTAATTAAAAACTTGAATTATTTATCGCATTAATTACTGATGCTAGAAAATCTGGATTTTTTTATAAAAGTTTATGACTCAGACACTACATATTGGCAGGCTCAGGAGAATTCAAAGAAAGGATGGGGACGTGGCTGTGGTAAATCAAAGTCACGCACCCTGACCCACGGTACTTTTGGGCTTCTTGCACCATCCCGGCATACAAGCAGGTCAGCACATTTGGATGCATCACCAATGAGACATCACTGTTCGGAAGGCCCAAGAATGCCAGATGGGACACAGGGTAATACAATGGGAAGAAGGAAACCTGTTCTAACAGGTTTACCATAAGGTTTGATATAGAGGCTTAACATTGTATTGAATTTTTTTAAAGAGGACTTAAAATCATAGTGGGTTTATGATCAAGTGGAGGTTTATGTAATGGGGCTTCTAAATATAGTATTGATTTTTTTTTAACTTTAAAAAATAAATTAATGAGTTTGACCCATACATGAATTTAACTAAGTTCTTTTATTTAAAAAAGATTGCCTGTCGAGCCCATTAGATATACTATATTTACCAACCCATTCATCTTTGTGAGTAGTGTACATCTAGACCATATAATTTATTGTCATTGCATATTACTGAACTAATTTGTTCATTCCCCACAGTCTGTGTTTAGAGACTTGAGAAATCACCAAACGGATTTTGTAAGCTGGTGTGGAGAATGCCAATAGGAGATGAGAGAACGTGTTTATCATGTTGTCACGGCAAAAAAGAATGGTACCATTTGTTTTCTTAATCTTCTATGCCCTTTTGATATTTTATCTAAAAACAAGAAAAAAAAGGTATAATAATTTTGTTTTCATTTTGCAGGAGTTGTTTAGAGATTCGAGAAGAATTTGCTTCTTGAAAAGATAGTGGAATCAGTTTGCTATTGTTTTGTTGCTAGATCAATGTACTTTTAGATTATTTCTCTAAAATTTTAAAAGCTTATTCTTCAAGATCGTGATCACGATGAATGTGACAATCACCTCGCGATCCAGTGACAATCAGAGGGATGAAAATGTTTCCGGTTACCATCTTTGATGTATAAATTTTTGTTTCAATGAATTTAAAGTGGATGTGTGAATTAGAAATTTTGCAATTATCAATATATAAACACGCATGGCCAATAAATATACCGGCAAAAGATCAAATACAAATAATCTTAACATACTAAACATACAAATTGAAGGAAAACCCAAAAAGACAAGGTGACATTTTTGTAATTACCACCAACTATCAAAGTTACAACCAAAAATACCTAAAAAAACACAAATTTTTTTTAACATTTTTTATTAAAAAATCGCTACATTTCGTTAGCAAAAAAAAAAAAATTTTTTTTTTTGGCTGCTACTAAAAGTAGCGATTTTTTAATAAAAAATGTTAAAAAAATAAAATAAAATAATTTGTGTGTTTTTTTTTATTTTTTTAGGTTTTTTTGGGGGTTTAGTTTTTAGCTTTTTAGCATTTTAGCTTGGGTGGGGGGGGGGGGTGGTTAGGTTTTTTGGCAAAAGATCAAATACAAATAATCTTAACATACTAAACATACAAATTGAAGGAAAACCCAAAAAGACAAGGTGGCATTTTTGTAATTACCACCAACCATCAAAGTTACAACCAAAAATACCTAAAAAAACACAAATTTTTTTTTAACATTTTTTATTAAAAAATCGCTACATTTCGTTAGAAAAAAAAATTTTTTTTTTGGCTGCTACTAAAAGTAGCGATTTTTTAATAAAAAATGTTAAAAAAATAAAATAAAATAATTTGTGTGTTTTTTTTTTATTTTTTTAGATTTTTTAGGTTTTTTGGGGGGTTTAGTTTTTAGCATTTTAGCTTGGGTGGGGGGGGGGGTAGGTTTTTTAGGTTTTTGGGGGTGGGGGTTGGGGGTGGGGTTAGGTTTTTTTAGGTTTTTGGGGGTGGGGGGGGGGGGGGGGTTAGGTTTTTTTTAGGTTTTTGGGGGGTGGGGGGAGGGGTAGGTTTTGGGGGGGTGGGGGGTTTAGGTTTTTTTTGGGGGTGGGGGGAGTGGTTAGGTTTTTTTAGGTATATTTGTATAGTAACTTTGATAGTTATTGATAATTACAAAAATGTCACCTTGTCTTTTTGAGTTTTCCTTCAATTTGTATGTTTAGTATGTTAAGATTATTTGTACAAGAACTTTACCCTAAATATACCTACTAAACATAAAATAGATATATTTTTTAGTAATAAATTTAGTTTTTATGTTAGAAATTTCGAAAAAGCTTATGCTGGTATATGGCATTAGGATTATAGAGATTCTTAAAAAGCTTAAGTTTATAGAATATAAGACTTGAGGTGTTACTTTTGATCACTTGACTTCTTAGTTATAAAAAACTTGCCCCACTTTGGCGCACTTAGACGCAAACTTGTCTGATTTTTTTGAGGTTATGGTTGTACAGGAGGCGTAGGTAAAACCAAGGCACGCCTTTTGTTCATGCCATATTCAGTGCATTAGCAAGCTTTACATATGGGTTGTTTATATAGTAAATTGTATATAGAGCTTATTTAAATATAAATGTTAGGTTACTGTTGATATGTACGTATGAAAAGTATAAAAAAGATTTATATAGAAAGTCAACTTTGTTATTGAACGAGTCGTTAATGTCAAACTCAGTTATTTTGACTATAGAAAGTCAATTGCATTGTTTTTAGTATACCATATTCTATTTATAATTTGAAAAAAAGATGATTAAAAAGGCAATTTGGAAGTCATCTGCACGTCTACACATGTCAATGATAACATTTTTTTATTATTCAATCTGCGTAATACACGAGGTATTGGGTCAGGTATGACCGTATGGGTATGGGATTATTAAAATATAAAGTAACATAATAGTAGAATGGTATCTAGACCAACGTTTATTTTATATATTTAAACACTTATAATTTGGTTGGTTATTTTTGTAGAGGGGGACTCGATTTACTAAGGGCATGGTTGTAAAAGTCCCGCCTAGGCTCCGAGTACTCCCCGAGTACTCGCTACAAGGTAGGCTGCCGAGGCACGAGTACTGGTCTCGCAGGCCAATTACTCCCCGAGTAATCCCCGCCTAAGCCGAGTACTCCCGAATCCGACTAGGGAGCGCCTAGCGACTTTTGCAACCATGACTAAGGGAAATGTTTTGACATATAAATAAATTTCTCTACCCGTGTCGCATATAAAATAAAACAACCCGTGGGTACCACGGGTGATAACCTAGTTTTTTATATAATTACAATCCTACCCTTAACAACTAAAAAGGAAATCAAGGGTCCATATCTGTTCACGCAGTTCACTCTTAAAAGGTTGTTCACGCTGAAACCCTACCATATATATATATAAAGTGATTTGCAGCTAAAAAAAAATAGCACTCGACAAATCTACATAAAATATTGATTATTAAACCTTCAAATATCCAATTAAATATTTTGGTATTTATGATTCTTGATTTCTTGCCACAATTTTCTTTTTTTTTTTTTTTAATCCGTATGCGTTGTTGCTATTAAAACAACTTTCGACGGGGACAGTTTAACCGTACCGGCAATGGTGGTGAAATTTCACGGGTTTTTTTCCATCCATAAATAAATGTTTAAGAAACACATAATTTGAGTTTTTTTAATTTAAAGTTGTCTACACATTATCTTACATTATATTATATTATATTATATATTATATATTATATATTATATATATATATTATTGGCCAAGGCCCATGAATAGTGTTCATTTTTTAAATTTTAGTAGTCTTTTTTTTTTTAAATTTGATGTATACATTTACAAATACACATCGAATCAATAAAGGTAGGTTTTGGAGTGGTTAAGTTGTTTCTTATCATATAACATACTCAAGTTCAATTCTTAAATCCACTTTTGAATGCTTATTTTTGTATATTAATTTTTTATTTTAGTAGTTCCTTTTATTTTTAAATCATGTTTCCCTTTTCATTTAATTTAATATTTATAATAATTTATGTTGATTAACTTTTTCTGAAACCTAAGTACGTAGTTGTCTTTAATTTTCCTTGACATTCCGTTATTAATTTTGTTAAAACGAAGTTGTATTCAAAATAGAGTTTGTATTTGGTATCGTAAAACGGTATAATGATGAATTGAAACCGAACCGATTATGACGGTTTGACTTTCTAAACAACACCCTTAAATTTCAAATAACATTTGTTTTACATTAACATTTGCTTTGTTTCGCTGCAACGCACGACATAAAGAAATCTAGTTTTAATTAAAGTTGTGTATACATTATTGTACATTTTAATAATCATCCAAATTATTACCATAACACCTACCTATAGTTTTAATTTAACAACCATTAACTTCTTTTTTACCTAAGACATCATTTCTAATTTTAAATTATTCTTTTTAGCTAAGACATCATTTCTAATATTAAATTAGAAAAAAAGGTAACCGAAGAAGGAGGCTTTAAGAATATGAGTTTTGAAGAAAGGAATGAGTGATGAGAAGAACCACCTTCACATTCTATATATTTGCATCTTCAATTATTATGTTATCCATATGTTTCGAGCTTAAAATATATCTTATGTCCATCTTATTAAAAACTAGAAAAAAAAACCCAAAAAAATAGAATAAAAAATCATGAAGTACAATTTCGGAAGCCCCATCATTGTGTTCTTGATTGTTGCTATTCATGTTATGCTTCCAAAACATTTGGCAATGGCATCAAGGGCCACTATCCCTCTTCATCTAAAGGTAAATATCAAATTCTTTATTTTTTTGTGTTTTTTACACTACTAATATCTATAATTTCTAACCAACAAAAAATGTTTAACACCGCGTCACAGAGAAATTGCACGTATGCGATTACAATACAAACGACTTGTACAAAGGGTGCAGAAACTTCCAACCATGTGAGCATACGATTCGGGGACTCAAACTCAAACGACGTCTTGGTGTATCGTCTCAACTCGAAGCATGTGAAAAGGCTTGATCCATTAGAGCCACAAGTCCTTAATGATGTGCCAATAAAACCGTTTGAAGTTTGCACGATAGACCAGTTTGAACACACAAGCAAGTGTGTGGAGTTACCCGTGTGCTATTTATACCTCAAGTTAACAGGTGATGACGATTGGCGCCCTGGTTTTGCACAAATCCGAGTGCTAGAGGGTCCACATCTTAGTTCAAATTACTTTTATTTTCGTCGGTATCTGCCAAGAAATATGTGGCATGGTGTTGATGTTTGTGACAATAAGGGTACCCCTTTTGGGCCAAAACACAAAAGGAAAGTGTTTGACTAATAGCTTTAGATCTTTTAATCTAGCTTAAGCATGTTTTAAGTAGAGTTCTAATAAATATCATTACCAATGCTAAAATTAGGATATAAAACAATGTGCTATTATGTTCTAAACATTCATAACTGAGCTGTCAGGTCATATGTTACAATGTGCTATTATGTTCTAAACCAATTTGTCGTTTTTTATCGCCTTTTTTTTTCACAAAACTAAGACTCTTTCTAATACGTCGGAATTTCGTAGGAAATGTGTCGCCATTTTCGTTTGTAGAAAATGCGTAGGAAATTTTGATAGGAATAATAGCAGTTTTCTAGTAATGTTAAGATATACTCTTTGTCTTTAATGTCAGTTCGAAATATAAGGCTCAATCTACAAGTTCAAACAATCTAAACCTTGGAAACCAACCAAGAAAAGTCAAACAAATTTTTATTAATAACTTTAAGGGGGGAGTATAATCAGTAAAAATGGAAGGAAGAGGGGTGCATTTAGCAACACCCTAATAATATTAGTTATATTTATATCTCCCCATAGAAAAACCTTAATCTTGAAATAAAATAAGGAAAATGAGAAGTGTGTGTCTTTCATTTACCAACCACACATATATATACAATGATTAGTCAAAATATAACTGAACATTTATGTAGTCAAAATGTAACTTAAGAGGGGAATTAGGAGGAGAATTAAGAGGGGAATTAAGAGGGATTATATCTGTATTTATAACACTCCCCCTCAGATATATATTATTATTTATTATACACAGTTAATAACATACTTCAGGATGATATTAAATAGATACTTCAGAACCTATATAATAAACTGATACTACTGGATCAGTTGTACTGCCTCATTAAAAACCTTACTAAGAAAACCCAATGGGACAAAACTTAGTTAAGGGAAAAAGAGTACAGTGTGTATAATTCTCCCCCCGAATTCAACAAACATCTTTCAATCTACGGAGACCGATCTTGTGTGATAATTGCTCGAAACTGTTTCTTGGTAAAGATTTTGTAAATAGGTCAGCTAAATTTTCACTTGAATTGATTTGGCAAACATCAATTTCCCCTTCTTTCTGCAAGTCATATGTTGAGAAGAATTTTGGTGAAATGTGCTTTGTTCGATCACCCTTGATGTAACCTTCTTTGATCTGAGCTATGCAAGCAGCATTGTCTTCATAAATAATTGTCGGCTCCTTCTTGATCTGTTCTAATCCACATGCTTCTTGTATGTGAGTAATCATTGATCTCAACCGAACGCATTCTCGACCGGCTTCATATAATGCAATTAGTTCGGCATGATTTGATGACGTTGCTGTAAGTGTTTGCTTAGTTGACTTCCAAGAAATTGCTGTGCCACCATATGTGAATACATAACCTGTTTGAGATTTTGCTTTATGTGGATCTGATAGATATCCAGCATCAGCATACCCAACAAGCTGGGACTTTTGATCTTTCTGGTAGAAAAGACCTAAGTCTTGTGTCCCACAAATATATCGGAATATGTGTTTTATTCCATTCCAGTGTCTACGTGTTGGGTTTGAACTGTATCTCGCTAGTACATGTACCGAGAATGCAATATCAGGTCTCGTGTTATTTGCAAGATACATAAGAGCACCGATCGCACTTAAGTACGGTACTTCTGGACCAAGTACTTCTTCGCCTTCTTCTTGAGGGCGGTAAGGGTCCTTTTGAGGATCTAGCGGTCGGACAACCATGGGTATGCTGAACGGATGAGCTTTGTCCATATTAAAACGTACTAACATCTTCTGGATGTAATTTAACTGATGTATGAATGTACCGTTGCGCAAATGCTCGAACTGCAGGCCGAGACATAATTTTGTTGTGCCAAGGTCTTTTATCTCGAATTCTCTCTTTAATATATTAGTAGTTTTTTCTATCTCTTCAGGAGCCCCAATGATGTTTATATCATCCACGTAGACTGCTATTATAGTGAATTTTGAGAGTGATCTTTTTATAAAAACACATGGACTAATTACATTAGACTTGTATCCTTCTTTTTCAAGATATTCACTGTGCCGATTGTACCACATACGGCCAGATTGTTTAAGACCATATAAAGATCTTTTTAGCTTTATAGCACACATGTCTCGAGGTATTGATTTTAATGCTTCGGGCATTTTTAATCCTTTAGGGATTTTCATGTAGATGTCATTTTCTAGTGTCCCGTACAAGTATGCAGTGACGACATCCATAAGTCTCATTTGAAGTCCTTCTGAGATTGCAAGGCCAATTAGAAATCTAAGGGTTATCGCATCCACTACAGGGGAATACGTTTCCTCATAATCAACTCCTGGGATTTGGGAAAACCCTTGTGCTACAAGACGTGCCTTGTATCGTACAATCTCATTCTTTTCATTTCTTTTTATAGCAAACACCCATTTATAACCTACTGGTTTGACGTCTATGGGTGTTCGGACTACAGGTCCGAAAACATTTCACTTTTCAAGCGAACCTAACTCAGCCTTTATGGCCTCTTGCCATTTTGGCCAATCAACTCTGTGCATGCACTCTTCTAGAGTTTTAGGTACATAATCATTTTCATTGATTACATCCGTTGCTATAGCATATGCAAATATATCATTAACACGTGTTTCATTTCGGTTCCATCTTGTACTATTTTGTACATAATTGATAGAGATCTCGTTTTCGTTTAGTACCAGTGTGTCTTCTGGATTTTCATTTTCCTCTGGAGTTATATTTGTCTCTTCTGGGACATTTACCTCTTCTAGGTTTCAGTTATTAAATTTTCACCAACTGATTTATTCTGCTCTTTTCTCTTACGTGGGTTTTTATCTTTGGAACCTATTGGTCTCCCACGTTTTCTTTGTATGGTAATCGCTTATGGGATTACTTCAATTCGAGCAGGTGCATTTGATGCTGGTATATGTGACTTTGTCACCCTATTTGTGTCTGTGAATGCATCTGGTAGTTCATTTGCGATTCTTTGCAAATGTATAATCTTTTGGACTTCAGATTCACATTGACCACTTCGGGGGTCGAGATTTGATAATGATGATGCATTCCATGTTAACTCTTGTGTTACCAGTCTTTCTTTAGTCTTATCTTCCCCTAAGACTGGGAATACTGTCTCATTAAACTGACATGTCACCCGTTAATGGTTCTAAATATTTAATAATAGAGGGGGAGTTAAAACCGATGTAAATGCCCAGTCTTCTTTGTGGTCCCATAATGGTACGTTGTGGTGGCGATATCGGTACATATACCGCACAACCAAATATTTTGAGGTGGGACAGATTTGGTTCTCTTCCGGAGACCAGTTGTAATGGGGAGTATTCATGATCGGCAGTTGGTCTTAATCGGATTAGTGCAGCAGCATGTAGAATAGCATGTCCCCATGCAGAAGATGGCAATTTGCATCTCATCAGGAGAGGCCTAGCGATTATTTGTAATCGTTTAATTAATGATTCAGCTAAACCATTTTGTGTATGAACATGAGCTACTGGATGCTCAACCTTTATCCCAATCGACATACAATAATCGTTAAAAGCTTGGGATGTGAATTCTCCTGCATTATCCACTCGTATGGTTTTAATTGGATTGTCAGGGAAATGAGCTCTCAGGTGTATGATTTGGGCTAATAGTCGGGCAAATGCTACATTTCGGGTAGATAAAAGACTCACATGTGACCATCGCGATGAGGCATCAATTAAGACTAAGAAATAGCGAAATGGATCACAAGGAGGATGTATGGGCCCACAGATGTCCCCTTGGATTCTTTCCAAAAATGAGGGGTTTTCTTGTGTCAACTTAGTTGGTGAGGGTCGAGTAATGAGTTTGCCTAGAGAGCATGGCACACATGATAAATCTTGTGATAACAAGACTTTTAAATTCTTAAGAGGGTGCCCATTTTCACTTTTAATTATTCGCCTCATCATTATGTTACCAGGGTGACCTAGTCGGTCATGCCATATTGTGAATGTGTCTTTATCTAGTACCTTACTAGTTTAAGAACCCGCGAGGTTCGCGGGTGGACTAAAACACAAATGAATAAGTTTAATTTATTAAAGTAATCGTTATTACCCGTGAATACTCACAACGTAATGATTTAATTAAAGAAATGAAAATACTTTTAATTGTTCAAAATTAAAAATAATTTTCAAATATAGAAACAATGTAATGATTTAATTAAAATGTACGATGTGGGGGAAAATAATTATATTTATAAATTAAAGAAATACTAACTATTGAAATGTTAATATTAATATTATCATGTTATAAAAGAAAACGATATAATTCATAAATTTATAAAGATTTATAGTTTAAGTCAAATAAATAACATACTTTATTGACCAGTGTACTTCATTGGTGTGTACTACATTGGTTGAATCACAATTCTAATGTCAAATAAAAAAATGTTCATGTTATGGTCTAACTTTCGTCCCTTTCATTGTTGAATATTTATCTAATATTACGAATTTAACCTGTTAAAATAGAGCACAATCCAATCAAACACAATAAAAACAAGTCAAACTACCACCTCTAGATGTATCTATTATTACCCGGTCCACTCATGTATTTTCGCCCACGTGTTGTTGCACATTAAATGACATAGCTGGTTAATTTTGCATGACGTGTTCGGACGCTTCAAAAGATTATATTTTTGTTATAAAGTTCATCAAATAAATACAAATATAAAACTTGGTATATGTTTCACTATCAAATATACATGTATAATAGATAATAGATCTCAAAATCTATTCCACTAATCAATGCTTAGTATCGAATTTTAAGGTCACATGGTTACCAGTCTTCACATGTATTAATGCTAACACCTTGTCCATGTGTCAATATCAGTTATAGCCAATGGCAACTGCAACAATTAAAAGTAATGAGAGATTAAAAGTATGCATATTAATGTAACTAAAGCGACTTTTAAAAAGAAACTGAAAGGCGATTTTATTAAAATCAAACAGTACCCAGGTACATAGTCTTGGAATTTCTCCTCAACACTTGTACTTAAACACTATATGATTTCTCTAAGTACTTCATTTTCCAATACTCGATCATAACCGAAAGAATGACACAAATTGAAGAATCATATATACCGCCACTACCGATTACTTTTGGTAGAAAAGTTTTATGTTATTTATCGTAAACGAACTGTACGCATGAACTTATTATGGCAATCTGAATTTAAAGATTCAAAAAAACGAAGCATCGTAGTACAAACATAACAAAAGGGAATTGAAAAGTAAATGTAAGAAATACGGTTTTCGGGTTTTAAATATAAACTGAAACTCTATTATTCTAACACTTCTGCTTGCTGGAGTTTCGTAACCAATAACCTCGATTCGTTTTAGACCAGTTGAAAAAACAATCATCACCTAATGAAATAACCTTCAAAGACGTAACATCATACGCTCATAAATGCGAAGATTTTAAGAAACAAAGATTGTGTTCTATGACCGCATACTAAGATATTGCTTTCTGAAATGAAAATACCTTAGTTGTCGCGCTAATAGATATAAAAACTCAAGTTTTTTGAACGCATACAAATCAGGTTTGACTTTGACCAAATGACTTCATTATTTTATAAATTAAGAAGTCAAAAACACCGACCTATTGACCATATGCATTCCCATATATCCTGAAGCCACATTTCCACTACCATAAACCAAAGAAACATTATTCACATCACAAAAATATTTAGTCTAAATGTCTATTGTGAGGAAATTTGTAATAATAGCCATTATTTCCACTACAAAAGGATAACAGTTTCATGCAATAAGTTGATTCACTTCAAGATCCCACTCAACTCTATCGTCACGAATCTGCGATAGAAAAATAACCTGTATTTTTTTACCATGTCTCTTCACGAATCATATGTTTAACGCTATTAAATAATATTACAAAAAATGAATACCTGCTTCTGAGAGCCAATAGAATATTTACCATTTGGATGGAAAATATATATGCTCCAGATGCCTAACACAAATAAATACACCCTAATGAGGGGGCTCATTTTTTAACATGTACAAATATACAATTGTTAGGTAATATAACAAAAAGATAACGAAATGAAATGCTATAATAATAGTTATAATAAAGTTACCTGTAGCCCTGGAATTCCATCAAATGCAGCATAAAAGGCATATGATTGCTTCAAAGAGGCATCAATCTTTCATAATAAAGCATTAGTCTGGTAAGATACACAATAAATTATCAAGCTCAACCATGTTTATACATGTCCTAATATTATAATTTGGTGTAAATGAGCATAACAGTTTAATGAACCATGTGTTTTCTTTTTGTTTTATCGAAAAGTACCCGCATATCAATCATAGCTATGTATCTTTGCAAACGAACCTCATATTGACAGACCAGTTGCATCACCCTCTTCTCCTAATTTCCATGATCAACAAATAACCGTGTACGCGCCTTTCGTGTTCTGCCCTCTGCTTGATTCAACCTGTAACAATACACCAACACACTTCAACAATTTTTAATAAACACATGTGTTTCAGATGCTTTGAAACACGATCAACAGATATTAGTGTACGAAAACTGAAAAGCGAGTATGGTGAACGGTGGCTTGCAAATAATCTGATCGTTGGCATAAGACCCGTCTCATCAGCCATTGAAGGTTCTATACCATCATCCAGAATGGAACTAAGAATATCCTATCCCTACGTCAATATTGGGTCATAATTTATCAACCTCACTAATGATCTCCTCCTTCATCTATATTGGGACGAAAACATACAAAATATAATCCAAGTTACTATTTTGTGTTATCATATTGGGATGAAATCTAAATCCCTAAATATAGTCGTTGGCAATGATTATACAAACGGACACGAAATATAGAAAATTAATATTAAATTATAGCTAATCAAGCAAAACAAAGCTCTTGATTGAAGCAACACCCACAAATTTAACCCTCTATACAAAGATAAAACTAAAAATAACTCAAGTAAAACTCAATAAATCATAATAATTAACTTCTGCAACTTCAGTTTTAAACATATGGTGATATCAATTTACCTTGATCCATAGATTTTTCATGTGAATTAGGTAATTGATGGCATCGAAAAAAAGAGTAGGAATTCCCTGTGAATGATACCCACATCTCTCCGATAGTGTTGCTTGAACCACACCTGATCTTCTACTCGACTATTCGTAAACAATCAAAGCTAATTAAAATCCATGTTTTATTCATCAAAAAGTCATGAGAAAACAGGAACAACGAAGTTCTTATAATATAACCAAATAGGTACACAAAAATTTAGTTGAAAAATATGTATTAAAAGTTCCCAAAACAATTGATGATGTGACAAACGTATTTTTTTGTAAACCATCGATATTAGATTGCCATTAACGTTTACCTCAACTACCGTCATCGATCACCAATGGCAGCGGTGGTGTCAATACTGAGGAAGTCTTGAGTACATTGGAGACTTGAAATTACCAAACTCCTGCTGGTATAGTTAATATTTTAGAACATAAATCTATAAAGTTAATGTATTGTCCCCAAAAAAAAGTTATTAAAACTATCATTTTTACCAAGAATGTTGCTGATAGTCCCCGTGGGAAGTCAAACTCGCTCGAACAAAATCGACAATAGTGAGAACCACCTATGTAAGAATAAAAACAACCATCTCATTGCATATTTTTAATTCGTTGATTAACATGCAATTATGTACTAAAGTTACAAAATAAGACATTTAAAAACCAACCTATATATATACAATGTAAACACTAGTTGTTGATGCTAACCATTAATGGGTTTTTTTTTTTTTTAATATTTCAAGAGGATCAAATGTAAGAGCTGCTAATAATAAGAGCTCTGCAAACAAAATGGAGATGGTATAGTCAACAAACTGACATTGAATCAAAAGAAGATATAAAATTCAAAAAAATATAAAATATTAACGGGTCATGACGTGTTACCCAACCCGCTCAGTTTATCTTATCTCATTTTTATGTCAGCTATAACACAATATGTATCCGAACACTCAGAATGGCCTGAATTAGAGGTGGTGGCTAATACGAACTGGAATCAAACAACCTCAAAAAACATAACAAACACAAATAAAAATAAAAATGCAGACATAAAAATCAAAAGATGAAAACATACCTGCATAACAATACGACAAACGCTGAGTTGAATGCAGAAACTACAGCTAAAAAGACAACGACACGCCAATCAAACCTCAATCGCAAAGCAATAACCCAAACCCCCAAATCCCCAACGGAAATGCTGAACCAAAACCTTAGTTCACAACACGTACCTATTAACCTGTAAGACCAAATATCCAAGTATGGATCCAAGTATCCAACACGTGTAAGAAAGGAATTTCCTCATTAGTTTGATTACTATGCCTTTTATCATTCTTGTTAATTTCCTCATTAGTTTAACTTGAGTTGCTTCTTAATAGTTCATTATTCTCAGATTGCATTTCAATTGAATAAAGCCTGTTAAATCGTTTTTTTTATCAAATCCATTATTCAACGTATGAAGAATTAACAGTTGTCCCAAAAAATTGAAATTTCTCTCAGACATTTCATCAAACAGTTGCAGTGCATCTAACACCTTTCCATCTTACAATTCACATTACAAAACAATACCGGTAAGATAAGAACAATTAAGGTTGAAAATCAAACATTTTACAACCATGAGAAACATTTTATAGATCTTTCCACTACATTCTTACTTTTCCATACCTGAAAAAAACGTGATCTCCAAAACACCCTTTCATAAGGCTTCAATATGTGTTTCCAATTGGATCCTAAACGATATGCAAAACAGATTTACAAATCGAAAAAGAAAAGATGAAAATCTTACCAGTTGGATCCTAAACGAATGTTTATTCAAGAATCGTATGAAATTGAACCTGCATTATATGAAATCGAACCCTAAACACATGGTAAAATATGAAATCATACGAAATCGAACCCTAAATTATACGAAGATACTAATTGAAACCCTAAAAATCACCTTGAACACCCTTAAACTCAAAGAATTATCCGTCAATTTCGATAGAATGTTGTCGCCGATGGTACTGAGAGAGAGACGCAGAGGATTCTTATTCAACAGAGAGAGATTAGGGTTTTCTAGTAGATGAGGAACGATTAATGAGAGAGAGAGAGAGTATAATTGAAGCGTACATGAGGTATATTGCCGCTCAAATCACAATTGTAAGGAGTATTAAGTTGCCAGGTGGTAATTAGTGGATTAAATTTATGCCAAGTGGCACTAAAATGTTTTGTTTTAATATAGATAATAGATAGTTACTCACTACCATGTATGATTCAATAGGAGTAATATTGGTACAATATAATCCAGAGGATAAAGCTTTTAGCTTTTCTACAATGGTATCTTTACCATTTTCATTTGAAGTAATTTGTAAGTATTCAATATTATTTTCGCATGTTGTTTTGAGGTGGTAACCATTTTGTCGAATACTTTTAAAACTAAGTAAATTTCGTCTTGATTTACTAGAGTATAATGCATCATTTATAATTAGTTTAGTACCCGATGGTAATATGATGCTTGCTCTTCCAGAGCCTTCTATAAGATCACATACACCAGAAATAGTACCAACAAGTGTCTCTGCAGGAGACAACTCAGAGAAAAACTTCTTATGTTTGAGAATAGTGTTGGTAGTACCACTATCTACGAGACATTCATCACCAATAATAGCTTTATTGGAGCTTGTAAACATATTTCCTCTGGAAATAATGAAATAAATTAATATAACGAACTACTTGCTTGAGTAAAAAAAAATCACATCACACAAATATGAATCAAACATCACAAAGATTTTAAGTGAAACCATAACAATAGTTCAAAACATAAAATAGCACTAGAGTTGAAATAAAAACCAAACAAAGAAAAAAAAAATATAGTCTAAAAAAAATCATCACATAACACGCATTTAATGATTTTGTAGTATGAGCTTGTTGTTTTGTTCCGCGACCAACAAACATGACATTAGCTCAGAATATTTTTTAAAATTACGTTCCCTATACTGCTGCACCAGGAGCATGTTTGATAAATGGAACGTTGAGATAGTTTGCTCAATCATGTCTTTGTCGGTGATTTGTTCACCACATAATTTAAGATCAGAGGTGATGCGAAGAAAGGCAGAGTTGTACTCACTAACAGTCTTATGATCTCGTAGCCTTAAATGAACCCACTTGTAGCGAGTTTTAGAGAGAAAGACCAACTTCAGGTGGTCAAATTTTTCTTGAATGTTTTTCCATAACTCGAGAGGGTCCTCGATAGTACGGTTTTCCCTCTTTAGGTCTTTATGAAGATGAAGGCGAAGGAATGCCATAGCTTTAGCTTTTTCTTGAAGGGACGTTTTATTCCCATCAATGATTGTCTCCCCCAAACTCATTGCTTCCAGATGAGTTTTAGCATCAAAAGCCCAAGAGGGGTAGTTGTTGCCCGAGATTTCAAGTGCAGTGAATTTGAGATTTGACAAGTTCGACATTTTTTTTTAGCTACAAAGGAAAGATTCATGTAAAAAAACGAGCATGTGTATAAAATAAATATTGCATGAGAACTTCGAATTCTCTTTTGCTAGAACTGCAGGTTCTAAACTTTAAGTATGTTTATAAAATAAAGAAGGAAAACAAACTCGTTTATTAACTTTGTATTTGTAATTATGTTGTAACATTATAATTATGCGTGTCAAAAATTAGTGTTGTAAATTAGTAATATTCGAATAAAGTAAAAACTCCATAACAAATTTGAATTCAAAGGTATATACGAAAATATATATATATATATATATAATAGAGTAAGGTTAACATACAAAAAGCCTTATCATACATAACGTAGGAGACAATGGTAACCGTTGGATCAGGGGTATAATCACGCATGGGACCACATAATCACACATGGGACCACATAATCACGCATGGGACCACATAATCACGCATGAGACTATAATCACGCACGTTCTATGATAATAACGCACGTTATATTTTTTGTCATGTATGTTAATGTAGGTTAAGCCCTGATGTACATTATACTTTCTCATATATAATATATATGAAACTTTTAGTGTATAGAATCTTGTGATGGAATACTCATGTTATGCACAATATCTATTAAAGTATTTTATTGAATTGGGTAAAAAAGACTTGTATTATATTATGTAATAGTTTTCGATCAAAATCAATTATTAAATAATAATAATATGAATTATAGTAATCGTTAGTGGGGGACAAATGTGATAGTGTTGTACAAGATATTTTATAGAGTAATGCATTTAAATATAGAGAAAACCATAGTCTCAATTTCTTTTTAATTTTGTTGGCTAGAAAAAAAATATGTAAAAGAAACTTTTGAGTTTCAGTTTCAAAAAAAATTAAAAATAACGGTAGTGGGAAAAAAAAACGTGTCCGTCGCTGGATCAGTTTGGAAAATGTGGTCTTAGTCATAGATTGGGAAAAATAAAATAATATATGATAGGGTATAAGGGCTTTCAACAAAACAAAACAACCGACTTGAAAAATGCTATCACATTACTTCTTCCAGAAAAATCGCTCCGATGGTTTTATCTTCTGGTTCTAATATGAACGGTTGTAGGCCGTAACTGTCGCGTAAAACTCGCCATCATGGGTGTGGTGGGTGGCGACGAAGCTCGTCACAATGGGGATTCCCGGAAACAAACCAGAGAACTTGAAAACGAGAAAAAAAAAACAAATATCGATAAATTCTCCGGTAATGGGTTTTCATCAGCAACCCAAAACTTAGGGTTCCGGCGCAGCAGGTACGTTAAAAACGGGATCTCCATATTCACATCAAGGTAGGATATATGATGGTTGTAAGTAGTTGTAACCATCGGACATATTCTTGTAAGACCCCCTTTTTCTTGTTAAAAAAAAAAACTTGATCTAAAAGCTTGTTTCTTTTGTTCTGAATGGAAGAGAAACGGTTGTTGATGATTTTGTTAACTAAAAATGATTTTGTATAATCCTTTGTTGGTTCAGTTCTGTTTGTGCATGAAGGAAAACAATATAAATCATACCTGTCACCGCAGACAGTGCAGAGGAGAATCCAGTGAGAGAAGACGACATGGAGTTCGACATCTTTGTCAAGGTGATCTGGTTCCTCCTTAGGGTGCTAACTGATGATGGGGACTTAGAAACCGAAAAGGGTATCGATTAGGAGAGGAGGTTTCGTGATGATGTTATGGCTAATGGGGTGTGTGAATTGTGTAATTGAGTAACCCCAAAACCTCCACATAACTCTCCTTATATAAGCACTCAGGAGGAAACCTAATTAGTTACTAAGGGTAATATGGTCCATCAACAATTATCAACTAATTAAATAATAGGTTCTAATATATTTTGATCTCTATAATGTAAATGATTATGATGGCTATAGATTAAATATTAATACGTAATATATTTAATCTTACATTCTCCCACTTAGCCGAGTAATCATTTACTATGAGTATTAGATAAGCCTGATCAGGAGTTAACACTCATTTTAGCCTTAAACAAGTACTATAGCAGAAAAATACAGCCGTTGAATCATTATGCGACTCAGGACCCCCATTAATCATACTATAGCCTTAATTTAAAACCTAATCATCATGATCAAAATACGCGTAAGCCCTTTGTTTGATTTGTAACTTTTATTTGTCTATATGCCATTATACCGGTTGAACATATTCTAACAGACATACAAAATCAAACTTGAGGAAAATTAACTAATACTTAGTCATTCATAGTACGATATGCGGTTGCGCATGGCCATTTATTAATACCCGTCTATGAGCTCTCTTAATAAGACTTATGGGTAATAGCCCTTCAGTTATAGGATCCTTAAGCATATCATGAATGTATTCGATACAAAACTTAGTTTCCTCAATTCGTTCATAAACGAATAATTAATTGCGTATCGAAACTTAATGCAGCACCTCTTGAACTGTTACTGTTCAAGGAGTTATGGTAGCTGACTTTATCACACTAATTCTTCAAAACATTATATGGAGTTAATAAACTTATGAGTCCACTGATTAAATTTCCAACAACATTTAGTGACCATGTTATGTCGTTATAACTTAGGTTGTTAATATCAGTGCATTATGACTCCTCCATGAAATAGGTTTTGTCTGCTGACATAAAGATATACCTGAAACTGCATTTTATAATCTTTGAATATCTCAAAGTTAGAGTAATAAACCGGTTTTAATTCTCACTTCTTCTTTAAATTGTAGTCTCTCGTTTCTTTTAAAGATATTGTAATACTCCATTAGATGCTACACATTAATCTAGACATATCTAGTGTGTTGCAATATGAGTAATATCTAAACGAGTATAGACTTAAACTTACATAAGGCTTCTAATTAATGAAGCGTAAATAAATAATCTCATTTATCCTATTATCCTCTAAAGGAGAGCAATATTGATTGTTACATATGTAAGGACCCATTTAATGTTAAACTTATGGAACGAAACTAATATCCCATTGGGTCTATCTCAGTATGTTATGATATCAATCACGTAAGAGATATCTCTGAGTTTTATTATATCAAAGTTTGTGTTAACAATGCTTTGACTTATGTAACATATGCTTGTCAAAGAATGTCATCTATATAGACAAGTTTATTTTAGTTGCTCCCACTCATCTTGAGGTAGGTACATTAATCCACTTGATTCTTGATGAAAATAATTACGTTAGCTTTTCATCACATTATGATGTTTGCATTAACCCATACATGGATATTATTGGCTTACAAATAAAGTGTTCTTTAACCTTCAGTTTGAAACTTTAGGTTGTTATCTAATGAACATGTAAATGTGTCAGCCATTTATTAGGGAAAATCGTTTTAATGTTCATCTAATGTAGCTTAAAACTATTATAAGCTACTAGAACAGTGATGATCCTCAAAGAAATCTTTTGTTAGATATGCAATAAAGAGTCTTTAATAACTTATCTCTTCCTGAGTACAACCTTTGACAATCAATCATGCTTTTGAGTGTCTTAACGCTTATATTAGGATTTGGTTTAGTCATGAACACTCTTAGGTAACTTAATCAAATCCCAAACGTTATAAGAACACACAAAGTCAGTTTTACTAGAAAACTGTTTTATTCCATTCAAATGATTGATTTACACTAATGGCTTAATTTGAAGAGATAGGATCAGTAAACATTTCCAAAATCCATTTCAACTTCAATTAGGGAGGTTATGTAATCATCAAAGTTAGTAGGCTTTTAAACCTAGATGACCTCCTGAGTTGATTATTGGGTTCATTAGAAGTTTCAATTTTATGGATTAGCTCTTGGTTAGGTTGCTATCATTTTCATTCTAAGTTTGTAAGAGTTGGTGCAGTATAGTGTACAAGAGGTGTAATCGGAGTTAAATTCGGAGTGAATTTAATGACACTCTTCCCCCCGCCTCTTGTATTCCTTGCAAGTTATAATAAGGACTTTGACTGCTCCCACTAACCTTAGAAATCTTTAGGAACTCAGCATGCTTAGGGTCAATACTTAACGACCAACAAATTCTAATAGAGAAAACAAATTAATGACATTAGTCGTTGTAGTTTCTCTTGTTGAGGATTATGTTAGTTTAGGTAAGAAATCTAAGTGCGCCTACAATTAAGCAACAATGAAACTTTTGTAAGAGTAGCATTAGATTTAAGGAGATAAGGTTTGATTGAACAGTGTCGTGATGGAGCGATGTCTTGTACAAGAGGTGGAAATTTAAAATTTTCAATCCCCCATTTCTTGCAACTATTGCAAGTTATTATTAAGACACTTAATGCTCCCACTGATCTTTAATATCTCTAGAATGCTACAAGAGAAGTTTCAATGAGCTACGTGACGTGGGAACCTATCACATATACGTTAGACTTTATTTGATTTCTTTAATGTCCAGATATCATAAGAAACTTTAAGGACATATTTAATAGAAATCTGATTAACTACATATATGAATAGAGTTCTTCTAAGACCGTAGGCCATATGCGACCAAATTTAGATACAAGTTGATAGTCTTTCAAATGATAAATGAATTATGTCTGAATATTCCATTTGGAATAAGTTCCACGAATGTCAATGAATGACTTATGATGGACCCATACTTATTCCTTAAGCCAAGTAATATTTAGGGCTGTAACGTCATGATTTAGAATCACTGAAAATGAGATTAGATGAAAAAAATCATCCTCATTAACCATGTTATGATTTCTCATGAATTTTGGTTCTAATGGATGAAATTTATAAGTCTCATTTTCCTTTTGTCAAATTCTCATTTGCATGATGACAAAAGTTGTGAAAAAGTAAGGTATCATCTAGTTTCATCACAGTAATGTTTCTATCCAGATATTTAGAACAAATAAGATGAGAATTTAAGATAAGTGTGACTTTATGTTGACTATGCAAACCTCACAACCTTCATAACATTGCTTAATTATGATACTATATTCTGATTAATCAGAATATATAAGGTATCGAAAAGCGTTGTTGGAAGACTGTTCATTATGGTTCTTATAGTCTTAACATTTAATTTTGTCACTAACTCTCATGTTAGTTATTTGTCGAGTTCTGGTAAGGAAACGTATGGAACTAGAGTTAACTAATCATGTGTTAGTTGGAATATTAAAATTATCAGACTTAAATATCATTAGTAAGTTACTATCTAATCAATTTATCCAACTGTTCTTTAGAATAATGGATAGTCTCGTTGCTTATGCCTAGTCTAATGACATAATTATGCAGTGAGATTTTCCCTTGAAGAACCTTAACGTTGGGATTAGCACTTGTAATTTGTCTATGGACCTTAGAACAATCCTCTTGTAAAGTTCTTAGTGGTTGTAAGGTGAATAACATCTTATTTTCCAGTTTCAAACATTTATTTCTATGTACATATGTTGCTTATCAACACACTCGTTATACTTTGGTACTTTTGAGTGTTATAGCTGATTTATAATGCATCAAATTGTACAAATGAAAAAAAAAACTTAGTATGTAATGTACTGGAAAATGTACTTATTTCCATGCGTAAGCCCTTAACTTTACAGGTCATGGTATTGTACATTATAATATATTCACATATACCACTTAACCTTATAATTTATAATTTAAATGAAGACATGCACCTTAGGAGTTCTTGTGATTATTCCACAATTATAGATTAGTCTTAGGAAAAACTTAATCTGGAATAACTTTAGTGATAGCAATTATGTTAGAGAGTTCTTGATTATCATAAGAGACATCATGTTCGATTTATCCTAATCATCATGCTCTACTTTTCTTCCGTAGTGCCTTATCAGAAGAGAGCAATAAGGTTATCGTGTCTTAAGAGATAATCAAGGATTTAATTTAAGAGCTAATTCTTATAGACACTTTAAATAAAGCAAAACATTTTAGGCTTAGGAATTAGAGTGGATGAGATATAGATTTATAGAAGAAAATTATAGTGAGTAAAAATATGGGTACTAAGAATAAGGCAGACAAAATGATCACAAAATTAATTGAGGATCATTAATATAAGGATCATTATGTGAAGAGGTTGTGATATGTCTATTACTAACATCAAAATAATAGACTACTTAAAGTTCTACTTAAACGAAGACAAAACAGCTTTGGCCAGAAGTGTAATCATTTAAGCATATGTGCAAAGTGGTTGTAACAAATCAGCTTTGGCCAGAAATTGAGACAAACACTTTAGTTATGCACTTGTTGAGTATGCCATCTATGAATGAATTAAATCAGCTTTGGCCAGAAATTAAGACATTCATGCTTATGATGCACACACAACATAGCTTTCGTAATACTTGGATGATAAGTAGATGCATCAAGTCAGCTTTGGCCAGAAATGATGCATCAGAAGCTCATTCAAGTAAAGCCATTTTGGTTTTGTAAAACATTATTTGATCCTCATTAATTAACTAAATAATTACAAAAACCAATCATTTAATAGCAAACCACCCGTTAGCGCGGATCGAACTATGGTCTCGAGTTATCACGTTATGGTTTCGAGTCGCAACCACGGTCTCGAGTAATGACGTTATGGTTGCGAGTCGCAACTATGGTCTCGAGTTATCACGTTATGGTTGCGAGTCGCAACCTTTGTCTCGAGTTATCACGTTATGGTTGCGAGTCGCAACCTTTGTCTCGAGTTATCACGTTATGGTTGCGAGTCGCAACCTTTGTCTCGAGTTATCACGTTATGGTTGCGAGTCGCAACTACGGTTTCGAGTCGCAACCTGATGATCTCGAAACTTCCTGTTACAGCTGTTAATTGTGATGACATAACTGAAAATTCGAAAATTGAGAATTGTGATATAGTTTCCAATTATAACATTGATCTATTTTATCATAAAATTTCGAAAACATAATCTGTTTATCCTTTTAACAGATTTCGAAAAAACTTAATAGACAAAATTAGATCAAAATTAGGGAAACATTTAACAATTCAAATCACATTCCAAATCATAAAGGAAAAATTCGAATTTTGACTAAGAACATTATGAACCCTAAATAAAAATTACTCAAACATTCATCCGAAATCTCTGAAATATTATTACACATTTAAACATATTGACTTCGGAACAGTAAAACTTCCTGAACATATTCATCCGAGATCCATGATTCATGATTCAGATCCGAGATGGCATAATTCAGATCCGAGATGATATTTCGGATGATGATGACGAAAAATATTATGGTTTTATAATTCTGTTTTCCAGATTTATTCCAGATTTCGGATACAAAAACAGAACCGACTAATCAACATATGCTCTGATACCACATGTTGGTTCAGTTCTGTTTGTGCATGAAGGAAAACAATATAAATCATACCTTTCACCGCAGACAGTGCAGAGGAGAATCCAGTGAGAGAAGACGACATGGAGTTCGACATCTTTGTCAAGGTGATCTGGTTCCTCCTTAGGGTGCTAACTGATGATGGGGACTTAGAAACCGAAAAGGGTATCGATTAGGAGAGGAGGTTTCGTGATGATGTTATGGCTAATGGGGTGTGTGAATTGTGTAACTGAGTAACCCCAAAACCTCCACATAACTCTCCTTATATAAGCACTCAGGAGGAAACCTAATTAGTTACTAAGGGTAATATGGTCCATCAACAATTACCAACTAATTAAATAATAGGTTCTAATATATTTTGATCTCTATAATGTAAATGATTATGATGGCTATAGATTAAATATTAATACGTAATATATTTAATCTTACATCCTTTAGAATGAGATAAACAAACAAACAAAACTAAACTAATGCTCAACTATAAAGAAGATGACAGCCGGTTTTTGTTTGAAACAATTAAAAAAAAACTTATCAATTTCCAATCAGAAGATGTAGATCAGTGGGTTTGACGTGTGCGCTGTCAACCCAAATCAAACAGTGTTGTTTTTTATTTCTTTTTAAAACTAAGATATATGCTATCTATGCACATGTTACGTGTCTATCTAATAAAAACAAGTATATCATCCAAATAAAATAAACCGGAGATTTAAGGCTGTTACATACCTGAATGGATGAATCTGGAAAAAAAAACTGAACGTATGGAAATAGTGGAGTCAAGTACAGCAACTAGCAAAAACACCAAACTAGAGAATGATGGATCTTCAACAATCAAAGAATTATAGAGCAGTCGTGCTGATAACGTGAAATAAAATAAGGAAAATGAGAAGTGTGTCTCTTTCATTTACCAACCACACATATATATACAATGATTAGTCAAAATATAACTGAACATTTATGTAGTCAAAATGTAACTTAAGAGGGGAATTAGGAGGAGAATTAAGAGGGGAATTAAGAGGGATTATATCTGTATTTATAACAAATCTTTATTTATCACCATGAATCAATTATTAATTCTCTTGCAAGTTTTCATAGTTTGATTGTATGTTTGACCTTTTAGTTCTTATAACACTTGTGTTGGTGATTGTATTGTTATTATCTTCATTTTACTACAACTAGATTTTGCTTGAGAAAAAAATATGAATTAGGAGTTGTGTAACACTCGTTCATTGCTATTTTTATTTCATGTACCAATAAACCCGAGAGTTGAAGGCAGAAGTGATCCCTTGGTGGGGTCTTGGGGGAACTCCCCAGACGAGGTCTAGGGGCGGCATCCCTGGTGGGGGTCTTGCACTGTCTAGATAGTGAGTGTCATCCTCGGTGATTTTTTTGTTACCTTATTAAATACCACTTGATGAAACAATGGTTAACCGGGCAGGGTTAACACACTGGTCTCGTCAAGAAGGGTTAATCCCTTCCTCTCGAGGATCGCTGGCTGGATCACCGGTGGTTGATCTCCTGCACAAGGAAACAAGCCGTGACTCGTAACAAGGAGGATGGGGTGGGGGGTGCTCCTTGTTACCACTCTCCGGCGTGAGAATCAGTAGTTTGCTTGGGAAGCAAAGTAAGATAGTAGTAGTAGTGAGAGAGTTGTGAAGAGATACCTCAAACCTGGTTTGGGGTTGGTATTTATAGCCGAGGAGTGAAGGAGGATGATGATGGATGGACTGACGACGTGCTGTACCTTTGCAGGTGTGTCAGGCTTGTCGGTTGTGGAGGTTACGCCACGTCAGTCCATTGCTTACGTAGCTCTGACAGGTAACTGCCATTGGTGCCACTTGCACTGTGGTGTCAGTCCCACTTGTTTGAGTGCATAGGATGCGGTGCAAGCCGCATCGCTACGTGCGGTAACATCTGAAGTTACCGCGTCTCCTACTTGTGATCAAGGAATACGCGAGATGCGGTGCTAGCCGCATCGTCGTCTTGCCTGCATCCCTTGTCGTGACGAAAATGCCCATATGGTGCGGTGTCAGCCGCACCGTTACGTTCATCTTCTTCTATGCCTAAGGTAAGGCTTTCTTGTATTGATAGAAGTGTTCACTGGATGCGGTGCGATGCCGCATCGCTGTGAATACTTCCGTTTTCATACACCAGATGTGATGCTATGTCGCATCACTCTACCGTTCTCATGTTCCATGTAAGTCCTCCTTCGTTACTAGATAGATTGGATTCAACCCTTGTGCCGACGCGTTCTCGCATGGGCACAAGTAGGTTGTTAGCTAGTGGGGGTTTTGATAAGGGTAATGGTCACTCGCGGTCAATGCTGACGCGAGATCTGGGACCATACCCCTTCAAGTCCCCCCAGTCTAGTGTTGCTGCCACATACAAGTTGTATGTGGGAGGAGTACTGGACTATGGTGTTTGGAAGGTAGTTTGGAGTCTGGAGAAGATCCTAGACCATGTGTGGTCTTTTCTGTATGTAAATCAAGCTGGAGGTCTGGAAGGGTTATCTGACGCCTCTTCCGTATCGGTGAAGGAATCTCGTCGGACGCGAAATTCTCAGCCGATTTATGTCACCAGGTGGCTTGCCACCTGCTGTTGTGCCGAAGGTCTCTTGGAGACTTTGTTAGTAATGCTGCACAAACTTCGAACCAACCTCTGAGATGGTGGTTTGAAGGTATGCAGAGGTTTCCCACCCTTTAAAGGTGGTCTTTTCTTCAAACCAATTGTTGAATTGGTGCATGAAGAAGAAAAGAAACTTTTGGACCAATCTTTGAGACTGGGATCAAAAGTAGTTGATGCTTGCAAGTGCTTTGCTCAAGCTCTATGTTCAGCATCTAGTCATGAGATGACGATCCCTTTTTTGTTGGGTTTTCGTGTTCGTCGTCATAGCTCTCTAGTAACCGCACGTTCTTTGCGGTTACCTCGTTGCGTCATTGTTGGCCATGTTTGGTCGAACAATGAATATTCGTACTATGGGTAAATAAACATGGTCATAGGCAAGGGTATGCCCACCATTGTTTATTCTATCCGGCCCATAGGCGGGCAAACAAAGTCATAAGCAGACTTGTTACCGCTGTTCGGACGCTTGCTGTTCGACAAAGGCTCGTTTAGAGCGCTTATCTGCGTTCGTTTTGTAGCCGCTTACCTTCCCGCTCCAATACCGAGTTTGCCTTGAAGTAGCATTGCTCGGTGATGTGGAGTGAGCTTGGCTCTTCCGTAGCAACCACTCTGCGGAAGCTATGGTTATGTCCGTAGCTCCTCGTGAGTGTCTGTGGTTTTGCATTACCACATTCGCTCGAAGCGGGTGTGTTGCTCGGATGTAGCTCTTGAAGGTTCAGGAGACAGGGTTGCTGATGTGCGTTCGCGTGCATTCCCTTCCTTCCTTTTGTTAAAGAAGGTGTTCATGTACCCTCTGCGGTTGTGAACCGGACAGGAGGGATTTGAAGCTTGAAGAGAATGAAGGCAATGCGGTTCCCCTGTGTCTGAGATGCGGTTCAGTCCAACGGACAACGCTGGTTCTGAGCATCTGACACATCTGAACGGGCTCGTGTGTGTCATGTCCGCATATTCCACGTGTGCTCGTGGGTAGTGCGGATAGGTATTATACCCCCTTATAGTGTAGAGATATATATAATTACCTATTTTTAGGGGTATGTTAAAAAACGACATGCGGTATGGGTTATGGTGCGGTATACCAGAGAAACCGCATGCCGCTTATAGTTGGATAATGTAGTCGCTTTTTGTTGCATACGTGGCTGATCACACGTGTGAGTTGGTGGAAGTTGGTGAGATCTTCCTGGCATGTGCTGAAATGAAAGGACGTTTGCACTGCCCGAGGCATTAAATGCACTGTAGCAAAGAGTGTAAACGTCTCTTTTGTCAGGCGCGTGGGCGGCCACGCGCGCGTGATAACCGTCAGCGAAAACGGCGCTCGACACGTGGTGTCATACGATTCGCTCTTTTTGAACGTGATGATTTGTTTTCTCCCTCCGCATTAATTGCGATGGGTATATAAGGGGAAACCGTTCGTGGTTTCCCCTCACTTGATCGAAATTTCAAAAATTTGCCGTTTAAGAGAGAACTTGCTATCTGTCTTCTCCGACGATTTTTTTTCGAAATTCCGGTGAGGTTTCTAGTTTTTCTGTTCACCATCTTCTGTTTCTTTGATATTCTTGATGGCTGAACCATCTAGTCCACACAATGTGGAGGGTGAAAACCCTGAACAACCGGTAGTGGCTGAAGAAGAAGAGGAGGGGGCTGCCGGTGGTGGATTACCGGCGTTAAAGTGGACCAGAAAAAGCTTTGATCGTCTTATGCTTGATGTCCAAATGCCCCCTGAGTATGGGGCTCAGTATCCATCGGAGGGTGATACTGGTGCCGACGCTCCGGCCGGTTATGTGACCATGTGGGCCGACTTTTTTGGTGACTGTAATCTCCGGTTACCGTTGACGGTGTTTGTTGTGGATGTCTTGGAGTGGTACAAGGTCCACATTTCTCAAGTGAGTCCGTTTGGTATGATTCGGATTCGTAATTTTGAGTTCACCTTCCGTGCTCTTGGTATAGAGCCTACCGTCGGAGATTTCCGACGGTTTTATCAGATGACTGTGTCATTGGGTTTCTTTTCTTTCCGTCAACGAGACGGTAGCCCCAAGCTGATGACTCCTCCCAAGGGGATGACGATGTGGAAGAAGAAATTCTTCTACGTCAAGGCTGCTGCCATTGTTGCAGACATGACGTTTCGGAACGTGACCGAGACGATCATAGGGGAGACCATTGCGATGCCCAGCTTAAAATCAGTGCAGTGGTTTCCGCAGCTTCAGACTATTGAGTCTGTGAAGCTGACCAACACACAACTGTGGTTGTTGCGTATGATGTTGACGAGGAGGAATAAGAACTCGAGACCCGTGGTGCGGGAGAAAAGCGGTGGTACGTACTCTTCATGTGTTTAAGTTCCCTATTCTTTTTTGCGGTACTGACTTTATGTTTGTTATCAGAGGATGCTCCCGCATGGAGGATGTTTGCCCCGGATTTCCTTGGTACGGTTGAGACCGTAGTTTGTGCGGATGGTGAGGAGGATCATAATGCTATCATCCGTAGTAACTTCCGGGTGCCTACTGAGGCCGCACTGGCAGTTGAGTTGCCGCCCGGCAAAGGTATAATTTGGAAGCTTTTTCACTTGTGATGATAATGTTGGTTTATTGACTCACCCTTTGGATTGATTCCATGCAGGTGATCTTGGGGCCTTAGGGGACCCCGAAGCGAAAGGTGTGCCAAAGAGGCAGACTGTGAAGGGCGTGCGCTTTCGCCAAAAGAAGATAAAGGAGGTCACTGCTGTGCCTCATCTGGTGCCGCAGGCGGCAGGTATCTCTCACTCTTCTTTGTGTCGATACATGGATTATGTGATAGTATCTGATACCCTTGAGGGTTTGGGTACAGCTGCGGGGTCGCGTTCTGGTGCTGCGAAGAAGCAGGCAGAAGAGACGGCCGCGGGAGGGACAGCTGCGGGTCCCCCTGTTATTGGTGAGAAGAGAAGGCCAGAGAAGAAAGCTGCTGGTGGTGTTGAAACCAAACGTCGGAGACTGGTAACCAAAAGGTCTGCTCCGACGCAGAAAAAACCTGCGGTTGTCGTTGGTAAGTGTAGGCTAGCTTGTCTTAACTGTTATGTGTAACTTGTTTTGATAGCTATTTGACTTTGTTTTTTGTAGAGCTTCAAGATGAAGATGTCTCTATCTTTGATGCTCCAGTGTCACCCCCGCGTGCCACGGATGCGGGTGCAACTGAAGTGCCATCGACACCCCCTGCCAAGGTGGTGTCGGAGTCGACGGTGCGGGCAGAGGGTACCGTAGAGAATGCTGCGACCCAGATATTTGACATTGTTGACTCGTCCAACAATCTGATCTCTCCCGATGAGGGAGACAATTTGAGTGTGCGGTTCGCCGATACTAGGAAGCAACATTCTGCTGCCGAACCGCAAAAAACTGGCGCTGAAGCGCGGCAGCATGATGCTGAGCCGCAGAAGTCTCCTGTTGATAAGGGTACCGGCTCGTCTGCCGGTGGTGCGGGGTATGATGGGCCTCCAATTCAGCCTGGGGAGTCTGAGTTGGAGTATTACTATCGCACTTACACCCAGGGTCGCAGTACTGTGTATCACCGACCCCCCTGGACTGTTATGCAGGGGGATGATATTTCCAATGACCCTTCTACATGCAAGGAGATTTTGGGTGGTTTGGGCACCCCTTTTGAAGTGGAGCGAGCCCGCGCTGCACCCCGTGAGCTGCGCATAAACCAGCTCTCAACAATGTTAGTAGGGTCTTCTATTGTGGCGAATGCCATCTTGGAAGACTACAAGGTGTTGGGTCGCCGCGAGGAGGAGGCTGCTCGTATGCGGGCGGAAGCGGAAAAGTTGGTCCAGGCTGCTCGCGCGGGTGCGGAGCAGCTCGAGAAGGACAAGGCTGCTTTTGAGAAGCAGAAGCAGACTTCTGAATGGGCTGCCACTGCCCAGCTGAAACAGGTGCGTACCCTTGCTAAGCTTCTTGCTGATGAGCGCAAGAGTTGGAATGAAAAAATGTCCAATGAGCGCAAGAAGTGGAATGAATCTTGGGCTAAGCAGAATGACATTCTGTTTCATGCTCGGCAGGAGTTGACAAATGCCAGGGCGGCGAACGTTACCTTGAGCCAGGAGAAAGCTGCGGCTGGGGCCATTTCTGTTAAAGCGCTGCAGGCGAAGGCCGACGCCCTGAAGGCGCTTGAAGAGGCCAAAGAAGCCGGGGCTCGTGCCGCGAAAGCCCTTGAGGAGGCTGAAGAGAGGGAGAGCCGTGCTTCTAAGGCTCTTGAAGAGGCGAATGCGGAGCGCATTCGTTTGGACAAAGTTGTCGCCAGCCTGCAGGTATGTTTCTTTAACTTTGTTACTTTCTTCCTTGTGTCGTAAATGTTTATCGTGTAAACTGTTTACTGTTTTTTGACAGGCTGAGGTTCAGGCCCGGGAGGTCGCGGTTACAGACCTTACTGCCCGCGTGTCTGTTGCGGAGAAACGGGCTGACGCCGCTGTTGAGGCCAAGGATGCCTTGGTGTCCTCTTTTAACCAGCTGGAGGCTGACCGTGAGTGGTTGCGGGCTCACGGTATCGCGCGTGTAAGTATCCCTTTTCTTTAGATTTGCTTGGACGAATATCCGAGACTTATGATCCTTGTGTTGCAGATTGTTGAGGCTATTATGAATGCCCCTGAGACCGCGGCTGGTTTGGATCTGGTCAGGGATCGCGCGCGTGATGCTGGCTTTAAAGCTGGTTATAACCGCTGCATTGGGCATATCAATGTATTATCCGCAGGCGGTTATACTGATAAGCGATCCGGGTTCCAAGGTGTGGACACCGAATCGCTTCTTCAGGCGGCCGAAGCCTCCTTTTATAATACGTCCCTTGCCTGTGTAGAGGAACTGGACGATTGTTTGGATGCTGCGGACTATGTTGACCGCTTGCGGATGCTTTATCCGGATGCGGAAGAGGAAGAACCCGCTGGTGGTGCCGGAGGAGATGCGGGAACCAGCGGTACAAAATAGGGTTTAGGTTGGCTAGTGTGCCTCCTTTTTGTGTTCCTCTTGTATAGAATAGGAACTTTATGTAAATTCATTAAGCATCACATGGGTGCTTGAATTTTTTGAATATAAAGTTTTTTGTTCAGTTTGTACAAGTGTTTTAAATTCTTGCATGTCTGAACGTATGTATGCGTAACTCTACCCATTTGTGAATGGGGTCAAGTAGACTCCATACTTTTTGTCGTATGAGGACGCGTCAATTCTGTTATTTACCGCGTTAGGGTTTTAGAATTGTGTAAGCTTTGTAAAAGCTTATATGTCCGGAACTCTACCCATTTGTGAATGGGGTCAAGTGTACTCCATACCTTTGTCGTATGAGTCCGCGTCAATTCCATTGTTTGCCTTTTGGGCTCAGGAATTGTGTTAGCTTTGTAAAAGCTTATATGTCCGGAACTCTACCCATTTGTGAATGGGGTCAAGTGTACTCCATACCTTTGTCGTATGAGTCCGCGTCAATTCCATTGTTTGCCTTTTTGGGCTCAGGAATTGTGTTAGCTTTGTAAAAGCTTATATGTCCGGAACTCTACCCATTTGTGAATGGGGTCAAGTGTACTCCATACCTTTGTCGTATGAGTCCGCGTCAATTCCATTGTTTGCCTTTTTGGGCTCAGGAATTGTGTTAGGTGTTAACAAAAACTTGTTGATCCGGCCGGATAACTATGCAAGTCTTTTTGCCTTTTGCTGGCCTATTACAATATTTGTGTGTGGTCACCACTTTGTATGGGTATCGCGAATGAAGATTTTGCCAATCTGTTTTTGGGATACCGCAAAGTGGAACACGCATTTGTAATAGTAATATCAAACAATAATGTGTAAAATTGCTCATTTATTTATTTGCAAATGGCCTGCGGCCCGATAGGTTACATAGAGAAGTGTAAGAACATGGCTTACATATAACAGCGTCGAAGCTGTTGAGCATTCCATGTTCGTGCGATAGGTTCTCCTTCTAGCGTTTGTAATTTGTACGCGCCTTTCCCTAAGACCTCTTTGATGAGGTAGGGTCCTTCCCACTTGGGGGCGAGTTTGCCTGGGCGCTCGGCATTAGATGCCTCATTGTCGCGTAGGACGTAGTCTCCTGGGTTGAAAGTACAAACGCGGACGCGCGTGTTGTAGTACTTTTCAAGTTTGGATTTGTATTTGGCCTCATTGATGGCAGCGTTTTCGCGCCTTTCTTCCAAGAGATCCAAATCGATCCTGCGTTCCATGTTGTTGTCTAGTTTTTCAATAGCCAACATTCTAGGAGAGGGGAGACCTACTTCTGCGGGGATCACCGCTTCTGAACCGTATACTAGGCTGAAGAGTGTTTCCCCATTGCTTGTTTTTGGGCTTGTACGGTGAGCCCATAAGATACTTGGGAGTTCATCGACCCAGCCACGCCTGGCCGTTCCCAACCGCGCCTTGATCCCTTCGACTAGGCTTTTATTGATACTCTCAACTTGGCCGTTCCCTTGCGTGTGTGCGACTGATGAGAATATGTGCTCAATATGTAGTTCTTTTAGCCATTTTTGGAATTCGTCGGCAGCGAAGTTGGTGCCGTTATCGGTGACAATGCACATTGGTAATCCGAAACGGCAGATGATGTGTTCCCAAATGAACTTTCTTGTTATCATAGCAGTGGTTGAGGCGAGCGGTTTTGCTTCCACCCATTTTGTGAAGTAATCAACTGCTACTATGATAAATTTAACCGCACCCGGAGCGTCAGGGAATGGTCCCACTACGTCAATTGCCCATTTCTGAAAGGGCCATGCAGTTGTGACGGGGACTAAGTTGTTCTTTGGCCGCAAGGTTTTTGGAGCATGACGTTGACAGTCAATGCACTTGCGCAACTCTTTGACGGCGTCCAGGTGCATGCCGGGCCAGTAATACCCGGCATTCATGATTTTGGCCACTACCATGCGTGGTCCAGCATGTATGCCACATATGCCCTCGTGTATCTCTCGGATGAGGTATGTGGCATCCTGGGGGTTGACGCATCGTAGTAGTGGCCCGAGGTATGATTTGCGGTACAAGATACCGTCTCCCATTTGATAATGGCACGCTTTGTATTGTAGCTTGCGTGCTTCTGATTTGCTTTCGGGAGTCACACCTGACTGTAGATATGCGATAATAGGTGTCATCCATGATGTTGAACCGTATTGAATGACGTTGACTTGGCGGAGGGGTACCGAAGGATTTTGCAAGATTTCGATGCGTATCTCCTTTGCCAAGTGTTGGAAGCTGGTAGATGCAAGTTTTGATAGTGCATCTGCGGACTTGTTTTCGCTTCGATTAATATGGCGAATATTGAACGAAGCGAATTTGGATTTTAGTTGCAGGGCTTGTTCGAGGTAGAGGATCATGATATCCCCTTTTGCGGCATAGTCGCCGCGTACTTGGCCTGCAACTAACAAAGAGTCGACGTGTGCTTCCAGATGTTGCACGCCGATTTTGACTGCTAAACGTAGCCCCGCTAACAGGGCTTCATATTCTGCCTCGTTGTTTGTGCTTTTGAATTCGAGGCGGATTGCATATGTGAGCTCTTGGCCGTCAGGGCTGACGAGTCGCAGACCTGCACCCGCACCTTCGTCGTTGGAGGCACCATCTGTGAATAGTGCCCATGTCCTGGAGGAGGATGGCGTTGGTGCAGGAGTTTGTGCTTCTTCGCATTCTTGGATGCGATTCACCGGTACTTCGGCGGCGAAATCAGCTAAGATCTGGCCTTTAATCGCGGGGCGCGGTTTATAGTGTATCGTGTGCGCGCCCAGCTCGATTGCCCATTTTGCTAATCTCCCAGAGATGTCGGGTTTGGATAGGATCGGGCCGATCCTGTAATTGGTTAGCACTGTGATGACGTGGTTTACGAAGTAGCGTCGCAACCGTCTGGAAGCGTGCACTAATGCTAGCACCAATTTCTCCATTATTGAGTATCTCGTCTCTGGGTCGTTGAGCATCTTGCTGATGTAATAGATGGGTGTTTGAACCCCCTTTCGCTCCACTATTAATACCGCACCCACCGCGTTATCCGCGGCGGATAGGTATAATATGAGTGGCTCATCTTTGCGTGGTGCGGTTAGAGTTGGGAGTTGTATCAAACACTCCTTCATTTCCCGAAAAGCCTGTTCAGCCTCTGCGGTCCACTGGAATTGTTCTTTCTTTGAACAGCTCCACAGGGTCTTGATGAACGGATAAGACTTAGCTGCGTGGTTGGCTAAGAATCTGTTAAGTGCCGCTAGCCTGCCGGCTAGCCGTTGCATATCCTTCATCGATGAAGGCGATGGCATGCGCTCGATCGCCTGGACTTTCTCCGGGTTTACCTTGAATCCATCTTTAGTGACGATGAACCCAAGGAATTTGCCTTCTTCCATTCCAAACGAGCATTTTCCTGGATTGAGCTTTATGTTAACGCTGCGCAGAGTTTGGAATGTTCTTTCAATATCTGTGAGCATGGTATCCTCTTCCATGCTCATGACGACCAGGTCGTCCATGTAGATTTCGACACTTTTGCTTATTTGGCCGCGGAAAGTGTCGTTCATCAATTTTTGGTAGGTTGAGCCCGCGTTGCGCAACCCAAACGGCATTTTTGTGTAGCAGTAATTTCCGGTGGGAGTCCGGAATGCCGTTTTGTCTTCATCCTCGATTGCCATTTGTACTTGATGGTACCCTTTGTAGCAATCGAGGAAACACTTCCACCTGAATGGTGCGAGATTATCGACTTTTTCGTCGATTTCTGGAAGCGCGTAACAATCCTTGGGGCAGGCTTTGTTAAGGTCTTTGTAATCGACGCACATGCGCCAGCCCCCGGACGGTTTTTCTACCATGACTGGGTTGGATAACCACGTCTGGTATTTGACTTCCCGCAGGATGCCTGCGGAGAGCAGTTCTTCGATCTGCTCTTGCATCGCCTGATTTTTAGCTGACCCAAGGTGGCGTTGACCTTGGATCACTGGCTTAATACCTGGCAAGGTATTCAAGTGATGTTGCGCCATATCACGTGGGACCCCGGTCATGTCTGCGGGTGTCCACGCGAAGATGTCCTGGTTCCTGAAGAGAAGCTGCTTCAGTTGCGCTTTTGTGGTCGGGGATAAGGCGTGACCCAATGTGACCTTTTGTTCTGGTATCTCGCATTGAGAACCCATTTTTCTGGTTGGTCGTTAGGAGTGGGCCTTGCGACCTTGGTCGGACGTACTTCGTCCGACATCATGACGTCCCTGCGGGCATAGATTATCGCGACCCCCGATTCGGTTGGGAAACCAACCGCAGAGTGGGGGACGGACGTAATCATATTGAAATCTCCTTGGGATTCTCTCCCGAGGAGTACGTTATATCTGGAGGTGTGAGGTAAAACCATGAAGTTTACCTCTTCTGTCCTTGTGCGGTTTCCGCTGGAAAGACGCACAGGGAAAGTAATCTGGCCTAGGGGAAAGACAGTTTCCCCTGCGAACCCGGTTAACGGGTAATCTACTGCTTGCAACCGATCTTTGTCCTCCTGGTCGAACTGGTTGAAGCATTGTTCGTAGATTATATCAGACGTACTGCCCGGGTCGATGAATAGACGCTCGGTGCAGTAGTGTGCCAGTTGGCCTGAAATGACGACGGCGCGCCTATCGCGCGGTCCGCCTCGGACTTTTGGAAAGACGACTTGCTCGTCTTTCCAGTCACATTCCGGCCTTCTTGCCGCTTTGCGCGGCCTGCCCTTGCCTCCGTGGATCATGTGGGTGGAGCCACGTGCATGGTTCTCTTCCCGGAGGAGGTACCTTCGCCATGAGGGGTAATGCGCTTGGTGGGTTTTTGCCCACCTGGCAGAAGGTGTTGCAGTTTCCCCTCCTTTAAGGCGCGCTCAATCTCCAGCCGGAGACTGATGCAGCTGTTGGTGGTGTGGCCCGAGTCCTTGTGGTACTCACAGTAGAGTGTGAGGTCCTGATTTTTCTTGGACTTCATTGGTTGGGCCAGTCGCAAGAACTGTGGGTCCGCAAGGAGGACCTCACTTGGCGACATGGTGATCTCGGTCCAGTTGCGGTCCCGAGAATCTTTTTTTGACGCCCGACTGTCTCGGGCGGGGTTGTAGTTCTTTGGGTCGAACGTGTTGGTGCGCGGGAAATATGGTTTGGAAATATCGCGATTTCCAACGTCCCGGTTGCGTTTATTGTTACGCTTGGACCCTTGGTGGGATGTTTCGGCTTGGGGCTTTGCCTTTGTCACATGCGGTTCAAGTGACCGCTGTGTCTGGGCGTATGTCTTGACCGCGGTCATGACATCTTCCCATTTTTTGGGCAAGCCCTCCTTGCCAGAGATGGTCATGATCATCTCTCTGTCTTTGACGGCCCGGATGAAGTGGTTTCGTGCCATCTGGTCTGCCACGTCACCTATCTCCAGGCACTCTTTATTATATCGGACGACGAATGCTTCGAGCGATTCGTCGTCCCTTCGCCAGATGTTCATGACGTCCAACGAATCTCGTTCGTGGCGTCGCTGCTGGCTAAAATGGGCGAGGAACTTGGTACGCAAGTCCTCGAATGAATCCAGTGATCCCACTGGCAAAGAATCGAACCATGCCCTGGCCAGGCCCGTAAGGGTCTGGGGGAAAAAATTACACCAAGTGGGTTCATCCCACTGGCCGTTGATGCCCGCACCCATGAAGATGTTCATGTGGTCGTCAGGGTCGGTCGAACCACTGTATTTCCCAACGTTGAATGGGAACTTTGTCGTGGTGACATGGGCGTTGGCAATCCGTGTGCCGAACTTGGAATTTTCGGCCGCTGCCTTTGGCCTGTATGGCTCGTTCGCAGGGCGCTTTGCCGCCCTAAGGTATGTGTTGCGGGGGTGACTGGGAGGAACATAGTTGCGTCCTCCCGGTCTGTTACTGGTGTCATGCGAATCACCGCGGTAGCTATGGTCGTCAGGGTCGGTATGACCGTACCCTTCGGTGTATGGTTGTGGGCCCAATCGGCTCTGAATGCCTGGGCCGCGTCGGGAGGTTGATCGCCTCCTGTCCTCGCCATGGGGGCCAAGGCGGGTATGTACCGGTCCTCTGGTGTGGGACCCATATGAGGAATCATCCTCGTTGAGGGTGTGGACCGAACAGTAAGACGATCCCCGTTCTTCACGTCGACTTCTTGAAGCCGGGCGTGAATGTATCCTGCCGTCGTATTGTAGAATACGCTCAACAGGGGTGTGTGGTGCTGGGGGAAGCCCAGCTCGTATATTCGCTTCGGTACAAGCGCGGTTGTATGCTGCGGTCAGCATGACTGCCTGTTGCTCGTACCAGGTATGAACGGTCATGCCTGGTGGGATCACAGATGGGAACTGTGATAAGTCATGTCCAAACATAAAGGAGGGACTCCTTTGTGTGGACGTGCCGATGTGTCCGGGTTGGGAGGTCGAGGCATTGACCCCTACCGGAGATGGGATTGGAGGATTTTGGTTATCCGTAGTGTTGTTTTGGTGATCAGTCATGATCGTGAGAGAGGAAAAAGGATGGTTTAGAAAATGCTAAGAGTAGCGGTGGGCGCCAATGATGAAACAATGGTTAACCGGGCAGGGTTAACACACTGGTCTCGTCAAGAAGGGTTAATCCCTTCCTCTCGAGGATCGCTGGCTGGATCACCGGTGGTTGATCTCCTGCACAAGGAAACAAGCCGTGACTCGTAACAAGGAGGATGGGGTGGGGGGTGCTCCTTGTTACCACTCTCCGGCGTGAGAATCAGTAGTTTGCTTGGGAAGCAAAGTAAGATAGTAGTAGTAGTGAGAGAGTTGTGAAGAGATACCTCAAACCTGGTTTGGGGTTGGTATTTATAGCCGAGGAGTGAAGGAGGATGATGATGGATGGACTGACGACGTGCTGCACCTTTGCAGGTGTGTCAGGCTTGTCGGTTGTGGAGGTTACGTCACGTCAGTCCATTGCTTACGTAGCTCTGACAGGTAACTGCCATTGGTGCCACTTGCACTGTGGTGTCAGTCCCACTTGTTTGAGTGCATAGGATGCGGTGCAAGCCGCATCGCTACGTGCGGTAACATCTGAAGTTACCGCGTCTCCTACTTGTGATCAAGGAATACACGAGATGCGGTGCTAGCCGCATCGTCGTCTTGCCTGCATCCCTTGTCGTGACGAAAATGCCCATATGGTGCGGTGTCAGTCGCACCGTTACGTTCATCTTCTTCTATGCCTAAGGTAAGGCTTTCTTGTATTGATAGAAGTGTTCACTAGATGCGGTGCGATGCCGCATCGCTGTGAATACTTCCGCTTTCATACACCAGATGTGATGCTATGTCGCATCACTCTACCGTTCTCATGTTCCATGTAAGTCCTCCTTCGTTACTAGATAGATTGGATTCAACCCTTGTGCCGACGCGTTCCCGCATGGGCACAAGTAGGTTGTTAGCTAGTGGGGGTTTTGATAAGGGTAATGGTCACTCGCGGTCAATGCTGACGCGAGATCTGGGACCATACCCCTTCACCACTGAAAGTTGCTTTGAATTTGCATCATTGATGGAAAATTGTAAGAAAACGAAATTAACTACGATATTTTGCCTCGATTTCTTCTTTCACCTTCTCGTACATTTCTCTATCTTCGTCTCCAAGGTGATCGTTTTTCATAGCGAGGAATTTCATATCAGATCGTTTTTCTTTCGACAAGTCATTCTCGTTTTTCAAATTTATTTTTCGTTCGAAAACCTCTAGAACTTTTTCTTTGTGGGTAGAAGAGACTGTGGTAAAAAATGGTTGAATAGATTGGGTTTTATAAGAGTTAATAATTTTTTTTTAAATTGAAAATCTTTTTTCTTAAAAAATAGTTGTTGGGGTCCAACAGTTATAACCTCAGCCAATTGAACCACGCCACCTCATCATCACATTTCACTCCACGCCGATGAAGATGTTGCCACCCACACACAACACCGCCCTCCACATCGTTCGCATGCCGACGTGCCCGACATGGAAAGGCCACAATGCCAAAATTCCAGGCTCACTTCGTGTGTTCTCATGTTTTGCCCATTTTACCTGTCAATTATATAAATCTATATAAATAAAGTTTCTAAACGAATGGAATTATTTAATTGAAAGTTACTACACGTGTACCTCGAAAGAAAAGGTTAAAAACATTCCTGTTGGATACGAATTACCACGATTAAAGTGGATTGTTATGTTCATTCAACTCTTTTTCTGATTTCATTTAAGGAAGTGTCATGTTGTCTCTCAATTCATTCATAAAGATCCATAAATAATTGAATTACTTCTATGTACCTTATGACAAAATGTACTAGTTAAAATATAATTTAATAAATTTTTAATTCATGTTGTACAGTGTCCATATCACAAAATTGCAAAACAAGAAAAGAATTATGTCAGAATAAAAAAAAAAAAAACTAATTTATCAGTTATTATGTAATAGATATCAATGAGTAAAAGTAATTACATGCAGTTTTAGATCAAACAAATCGTAAAAATTTCGTGAAAACTTACAAGGTGATGGGTTTTTTATGATTCATTAAAAAGTGAGTTTTGTATAAGTAGCTTAAGAATGATTGTGGAAATGATATGTGACACTCGTTATAAGTAGGATGGAAGGACATTTAGGTCCTAAAATACAAACTTTCACCCTTTTGTTTTCTCAAAAAATACAACACAAATTTTAGTAAAAAAAAAAAAAGTAGCACAAAAAATTTAGTACAAAAAGTTAAGTTCAGCATAAAAATATAGTACAAAAAATCCAGCACAAAAATATACACAACACAATTTTTTAGGTTTTATAAAAAAGTTATGAATTTTTAAAAAAAGTGAAAAGGGTTAGTATGCATGTGTCTTGCATGTGGAGAAAAAAAATCAATAAATAGGTTATTCCAAAAATATCTTACCCCTCTTTTTCCTATATATTCATCTTAGTCATTGATTTTGAAAAAAAATAAATGTTAAAATCTTTTCTCATCCTATTTAGGCAAAATGAATTTTTTATTTAATGATACTCGTACTAAGTTAGAATTGACTAAAAGAGAAAAAAGAAACCATATAGGCAAATGTTGAATCAAGTAGTATAGTGATTCACACGGTTCTCGCAAAGAGAAAGTACATTGGGCAAAAATTTGAATTCATATTTTCTTTTGACTTTACTTAAAATTTAAGAGAATAAAAATACACTTTTTTTTTTCATTAGCCAACCAAGCATATTGCTGATATTGAACCAAAAAAAAAGAAACGGTAGGTACAACTAGGCCGTGAACAACCAACCATCGCATTGTAAAAGTTGGATAGGTTCGATCTATGGTCATTGAGTCCTGCTAAAAGATCTACTAAATTCATCGAGTTGTGTTGGAAATTTTGGTGAAAATGAGTTTTCACGAAATATTTTGGACATCAATAATTATATTTATATATGTGTGGTATAAATAATAATTAGTGGGTTTGTGTTCTATGTTGTGAGAGCATCATAATAATGAGTCAAACTATGTCCAAAATGGAGCTAAGATGAATAGAATATCGATGCTCGAAGTTGAGTGATTGAAGGGAATATTTCTAAACTTTGATGACTCTAGTATAAATTCATCCTTGTCATATATTGGTGGTTTTATGACTTTTAATCTCTATTCAAGAGTCATGATGTAAGTTTTATCATGTCTTATTATTTTATTTAATATGACATTAACATGAAATTAATCCTTTTTGACTCATAAATCATAATGAAGGTTTTTATTGTTATAAATATCTTTAAACAATATAAATTAAATATAGAGTTTTAGTTTTGAGTTTAAAATGAACCTTATGACTATTTGTTGGATGCAAAAAGAAAATAGAGAAAACTTAGATGAAAGAGATATACTAGAGAAAAGTTTTATAGAGAGGAGTATTATCTAATTCTTCCACCATCACCAACTTATATTTTTTATTCTCAGGTTATTAGATTTTAATAATCCTAAGTTTCACCTGTTGGCCGATAATAATCCCAACTTTAAAATTTCCCTCCAATAATCCCAACTTGTAAAAGTTTGGCCGCCATTGATCCTTTTCTAACATAGGTGCACTTAAATCAATTAAGGAGTCTCTATATGTAATTGAATCTATTGAGGATACCAAATTCTTATATGTTTGAAAAGGATCAATGGTGGCCAAACTTTTACAAGTTGGGATTATTGGAGGGAAATTTTAAAGTTGGGATTATTATCGACCAACAGGTGAAACTTAGGATTATTAAAATCCAATAACCCTTTATTTTCCCACATAAATTAGAACCATGATACCCGATGCTATCTCGGGCGCGAGTGCCATCTCCGGCAGTACACATACTGTTCCGGTTGTTGTACCCTGGGAGACAGAACCGTCTGAGAGGAGGTGCGGAATCTGTTTTAAGGAAAGCGTGTTGAACACGTGACTCAACCAAAACCGTCAATAATTTTGCTTGTCTTGCAACGGAGTTTCTGTTAGTGCATATGTCTATTGACTTCGTCTTGTATCGAGTCATGTAATAGGATAGATAGACCAGGACACGTAGTACGAGAGAAACGGGAAACAGGTCTGAACCAGCCACTTCACACGAAGTGACCAGTTCGTGCGACCTGGACCAGATCGTATGGACTGTGGTTCGTGCGACCGGGATCTCTTATAAATAGTGAGTCTTGGGTCTTCATTTGTAACTTCTGATTCCGGTAGCGAAGCTTTGCCGAAGTGTCGCCAGCTCGTGTAAACAGTATCAAATCAATACAAACGACATTTAACCTACTTCTAAGTGCAAATCAAGCTGCAATAACATCAATACGTCTGATTCCGCCTTTCGTATTGATCGAGAGCTCTTCTGAACGTCTGGTTTGATCGATTCACCGATCCTACAAGTGGTACCAGAGCTCAGGAGGAAGAGTTCTTACCATTTCAGCTTGATTTCTTCAAAATCAACTTCTTTCTACACTTTTTCTTCAAAATTTCAACGAATTTACGGATAAAATGACCTGATTTTGTGATATAACACGTAAAACTGATTTTTAAACAATCCTTGAACAAATCAGAACCTAATTCAACCTAAAACCTGATCAAATTTGACAAAATGATGAACTTTTGAACCAAATCGCGCGAAAACCCTTCAGATCGTGTGAAATTGAACCAAGTCGTTTGAATTCGGTTCAGATCGCTTGAAATTGAATCAGGTCGCACGGTTTGAAATTTCAGGTCGCACGGTTTGACCCAGACATCACGAGTTGTTCCAGGTCGTTTGAGTTTTTCATCTCAGCCCGTACGAGTGATTCAGATCGTTTGAAGATTAGTCCAGTTCGTTTGAAATCATTCAGATCGCACGGTGGGAGAACTCAAATCGTTTGAAAGTATCCAGTTCGTTTGAGGGTATCCAGGTCGTACGAGTTGAAAGTATTCAGGTCGTACGAGGAAGGTTAAGATCAGATCGTTTGGTTTTGTGAATCCAGACCGCACGAGGAGGATTAAGAACATTCAGGTCGTTTGAAATTATACCAGACTGTTTGAACTTCAGGTCGTGTGAATCTTTTCATCGAAACATGGACAACGAGTTTTACAACGCTTTTGCTACTGCTCCGGTTGCTCCAGTTACCGTTGCCGAAACTGTCGGTATCGAGAACGAAACGGGAACTTTCCAAAAGCCTCCAAAGCTTATGTACATTGAGAACTTTAAAGGGTGGCAAGATCGTTTTGAAAACTGGATACAAGCGAACAAGTTTGATGCATGGGTTTCTTTAGAGAAAGATTATACTTTACCGAAAGATGACCTTGGAAATGAAAAACAATTAAGTCAATTTTTACCGGATGAAAAATTAAAATACACAAGTGAAAAAATGATGATTAGCATTCTCCAACAAGCGGTAAAAGAAGATATTTTTGTTTTGCTTCAACATGAGGGAACTGCTAGATCAATTTGGAAAGCGTTGATTAAAAAGTTTAAGGGTAGTGCTGATATGATAAAAAATAAACGAGCATTACTAAAAAAGTCTTTTGATATGTTTACAGCTCTTGAAGGTGAAACAACAAGAATGATTATTGAGAGATATTGTCATCTTGTCATGGAAATGAAAAGATTAGACATCAAGAAAGAAGATGATGAATGGGTTGATAAGCTAGCCGACACGTTACCACAGAATGAATGGGGAACATATCTGTTGATTTTAAAGCATAACCGACAATTTGAAGATATGAATTTGAGTATGTTTATCCAGAAATTGGAAGAACATGAGCTAGCAATTCGAAAAACTGCTACGATGAGAAGTCCGGGTGCTCAACAAGATGTTAGTTTATACTATAGAGGAAGCAAAGTTGAGACCACTCCGAGTCCAAAGATTCAGACTGCATTTAGTGCTGATGGTACTTCCGGAACAAATGCAAACAAGACAAATCAGAGCAGTGGATATTCTTCGTCTTATTCAAGTTTTGAACCGAATTTCTCAACACCAAGTTCTCAACAACAAAGTTCAACAAACTTTAATGGTCAAGTTTTGCAATGCAATGTTACATTAAATATTCAAAATGGTCAAAATTTCTCTCCAGATATTGCGAAGCAACACATGGCATCACTTGTTACTGTGTTAGAGTCGTATGAAAGCTTGGTTGCTGGACGAATTGGCAATCCGATGCTCACTAAAGAGGATTATGACCAGATTGATTCTGAGGAACTTGAGTTGATGGACATCAAGTGGTGTTTAGCTAGCGTTTTGAGAAGAGCAGAAAAGTTCAAACAAATCACCGGAAGAGATGATCTTCGTGAAGCTGCAACATCTCAGCTAGGTTTTGACAAATCGAAGGTTACTTGTTTTCGTTGCCGAGAAAAAGGGCATTTTAAACGAGAGTGTACAAACAGAGAAGCAACCGGAAGACAAGATCCTTTCGGAAACAATGATTATCATAGAAAAGCAATTTATCATCAGGTTGCTCAACAACCATATCAACAATAATCTTCACACTCACATACTATTTCGATTGAAGAATCAAAGGGTAAAGCTTGTTTTGGTCTATTAGATCAAGAAGATGAAAGGATTCCGAAAGATTTCAATTGGGATGACTATGATCCTTCTAGACTTTCAGTTTCTAAAGCATTTGTTGCTCGATTCTTTGAAGATTCAAACTCTGAAGAAGAAACAATCAAATCTAAGAACAGTCCTAGAAGACAACCGATTTTTAAATCTTCAGGAAGTGATGCTGATACTGATGATGAGGAAGAGTATATTAACAAAGCTAGAAAACAATTGGATCCTTATAGTTTTAATTTGTTTTTTTGCAGATAAAATCGAGATATTGAAAGAGAAAAGGGATGCTAGATTGAAGAGAGAAATGGAAGCAAGAAGGATTGCTGGAGAAAAGGCAAAAGTTGAAGATAAATCGACATAGAAGGTCGAGGTTGAAGAAAGTGAAGTGAAGATAGAAGTTGAGAAAGAACCGATGGTGATTGAAAAGGTGGTGGAGAAAATAGTTGAAAAAATTGTCGAAGTTGAAAAAATTGTTGAAGTGGAAAAGATTGTAGAGGTTGAAAAACCTTGTGCTAAGTGTTTAGAATCTTGCAAAGATTGTGCTGAAAAAGATACAAAATATGCTGAATTGGAGAAGCTCAAAGAGAACTTATTGCATAATGTGAGAAGCATAAAGGAATCATATGATCTACTCAGCAGCAAAGTGAACTTGTACAAAGGAGCTAGTGATGAGGATATTCAGATGAAGAATCTTCTGAAAGCAACAGTTCTTCAAAAGCAAACTGCAATCAACAAATACATTGAGATTGTTGCAGGGCTAAAACAAGAATTGGCAGCAATGACGATCGAAACCGAAAGAGTGAATTCTTTACTTTAAAGTTATCAAAGTTCAGATTATGTTATTGATCGCATCTATCCTAATGTGGCAGCTCATAAGTTTGCAGATGATGAAGAAAATTCTGGTAAGAAAACTGGTTTGAAGTATAACAGAGTACCAAATCCAATGTGGGATGGCTATACCCCCCGACACTTTGGAAAGGTGGCTGAAGCACTCAATCTGAATCTGAAATCCGAGTCTATCGATGGGTTACCAGATGATATTGATGTCACCTTCACAGCGTCTGACACTGATCATGAGTCCGAGATAATTAAGAAAGTGGTCGATCAGGTGTTGGATAAAGATGAAGAGTCAAATTCAGAGTCTAAATCTGAAAATTCGATTTCATCTGACAGAAGTTCAAATTTACCGGTCAAAAGGGTTTACAATAAAGATTTTCTGATGTCACAAAATAATTTGAATGGCGAAACATTCAAAGTAGCATATACTTTGAATGATTCCGACAAATTATATTCTGATGAAGAATTTCCAATAAGAGGTGTTAAAACTGAAATGATTAACAAGGTTTTCAAATTAATAGAAATTAATATTTCTAAAATAAAAGATGTAAATCTTACTGAAAAACCTAAAAAATACACTTCAAGAGTTCAACAAAGATTGAACAAGAAAAAGGGTTACAGTTCTGGTTCGGATTATCGAAAGAAACCAAACCATAACAGTAATTTCAAAAAGAAAGGATTAGGTTTTATTCCACCAGAAAATCATAAAAATGAGAAAAATTATAAACCAAAAACTAAATTTGTTTCAGGAGCAAGTTCTGAAGAGGAGAAGGAGAAACCTTTCTGGAAACAGTCAAATAAGGAGTTTCTAGCCGAAAAACAAAAGAATGTGTTGAAGGAATCTAAACAGAGAGTTGAAAGAAGAACCTGTTTCAGATGTCAAGAGGTTGGACATATTGCTTGGAATTACCCAAAGTCCACCAACACAAAACAGGGAGTTTCTTCTAACTCTAAATTGAAAGAGAAATGTGTTGATAAAAAGGAACAACCAATTGAAAAATTTAATGAGTTTAAAAATTCTACTTTCGAAGTTGGTGAAAGTTCGAAACATTTTTACAAAAGAAGAGCCAATTTAAACAAACAAAAATGGGTTGTCAAGAACTCAGAGGTTGTTTCTGGCAATGAATCTGATTCGTCAAAGTCAGAGAAGTCATCTGTTGTGCTAAATGATGAGAATTCAGTTCCAACAATGGATGATGAAAATTTTCCACCATTGTCGAATGGAAACTTGAAATCAAAAATTGGTAAGATTGAGATTTCAGATCAATTCTTTTCTGATAAGAAAGAATTTGATGCTGAAAAAGCATTTAATGGTAAAATGCTACATATTTTTGGTAAGATGGCTGATGGAAAGGTGAAGGGAGTGAAAGAATTTTATGAATCGAAAGTTGTTAAACCAAATGAGGATGATTCACCCATGATTGATCAGGCATGGGTGAGATTCTTTAAAAAATAAAATCCTGACTTGCCGGAGCTCTCAAGTTGGTAATCGTGGAGTATGAATCAGCATCATTCTTGAAAAATGTTTTTGTGAAAAACCTACAAGTAATAGTTTTTACAAGTGGTTGAAAGAACAAAATGATGAATTAAACCCCATGATGTGTGAAATCAACAAAACTAATTTTTCGGAAAAACCATTTTGATTAAAACAAACTTAAGTGTTTTGAAATCATAATGGGAAAATAGTTTGTTGTCAGGGGGAGTTCTGATTGTTTAAGCCAAGTAAATGGAGAATTGAAGCAATTCACATTAGTTTGTCATTTTATTTGTACAGTTTATTTGAAAGTAAAAGCATATCTTTCAAATTTTCCCGGAAAACCAAAAATTGAAACATATTTTTGATTTTAGGGGGAGTAAAAAATTTAGAAATTTTGATAATTTTAAAAATCCAAAAACATGATAATCTAAAAATCCAAAAACATCAAAAAATCAAAAATGAGATTTGTTGTGAAAAGAGGAAATAATAGTACATCAGTGGACTATCACAGCATGCTAAAGAATTGGAAAGTTAAATATGTGATAAACGATCTTACTGATGATATGCCAGTAGATTTTTACACGCTTAGTAGATTGTTTTCGAGATATAAACCTAAATACGAATACTTACTTATCTCGTGGGGAACATCTCTCGGATATATGGGTAACCCCCGAAATCTTGTTTGAGAGATTGCCTGATTCTGAGATACTAGGTCTTTATACTGTTTGATATCTGGGGTTTTATACTTGGTTTTTTGATATTGCGGAAGCAATGGCCTAGACTTCATATAATACTTTACGCGCTTTAAAAAGCTCACCCTCTGCACAAAGATTGAAAAATATCGAAAGATATGAATCAATTGCAATTGAAGAAAAGATTCTCTAAAGGGAACACACCTAAAGTCGAGCCTTCATCTCTTTGATTGAACGGAAGTTCATACCTGAGCTCTCAAGGTCTCGCATTAACCCAGATACAGATATCAGATTGGTATACTCACCTGTAAGACTGAATCTAGGGAATTTTGATACAGGAGTATATTCTGAGGTGGGACACGCGAATGAGTTAAGTGCTTAAAACACTAATTCTCGTATCTCGAATCAATTGAACTTTGTGTGAAAATTTAAATGGATCAGTATACTGACAATCCAAGTGAATCATTTAGAACTTAAAGTGTTTAAAGCTCAACGGTGTTAGTGATTTGTCTCAAAAACTGATATGATCCTCTTACACAATCTCACAAAAATATTGTCTGTAAATATTTCTTTATTGCATTTTAACACACCGAAAATCTTAAAAAAACAAAAAACAAAAAGAATGTGTTTTAGCATAAAATTTTGAAAAAACAAAAAGATTTTATTTCGTCTTATTTTCGACAAATGATGTTGAAAAACTGATTTTCAAAATTCCAAGTGCTAAACATGACGAACAACAGTGAATTGGGAGAGTGTGATTGAAATGAAAAATGAAGTCAAAGTTTGAGATAATTTGAAATATTTAAGATAATCTTACAAATGATGCTTTGAGAATGATTTTACTGTTAGTTAATCAAGGTCATTAATTTGAACTTGATATAACTATTGTTGATGTTGAATAATATCTACAAGTGGTTTCTAAATTTGTTAAATTTTAAAAATTGTGAAATTTACTTTTGGGTAGAGGTTTGTGCAGATCCCCGTATTTAAGCCTGAGCAGAGTTTGAGCCAGGACACGATCTTAGAACGAGTGCTATGTCAGATTGCGATCCCGGATCAACTTAAGGGGGAGTCTGTTAGCAAAAGGGGAGTTTGAAGTTTAAAAGAGTCAGACTCAGATTCTGGAACATTGCTCGAGATAGAAGCTGCTGATGCTGATGAGCTTAAGGAATCAAGAGATCTGAACAAGAGAATTTGAAGAGTCAGGTTGAGATTCTGAGCAAGAAGAAGAAAGAGATTGAAGGATGCTTACAGAGAAAGATACTTTGGAAAGAGTGAGAAGACCGATCAAGACTGAAGACTCAATACACTGAAGACTCGTCAACATCCAAGGGGGAGTTTGTTAGTGCAAATGTCTGTTGACTTCGTCTTGTATTGTGACACCACGTAAAAACGTGTCCAAATTATATATAGACACGTGTCCTGAACTTTAAACACGTGGAAATTTCGTGAAGGACTTAAAGTGTCAACATGCCAAACATGAGCCTCTGAATGACAATAAGCGGATAATATATTCTTAATCAAGTGATTGATTGAATATAACGAGCCGTTTCTAAATATAATCGGGAGATTATAAAGCTACAGGGATTAAACGTGTCAACATGTTAATGCTACCTCTGAGTGACCTTTTGATATTCCTAAAGCTTTGCAAAATATAAAAATGCACCCTCATACATAGCTGTTAATGAATCCAAGAATGCGGCCGAATTTGGGATAATACATTCAATTTTCATGAGATAAGTTCTCACATGACAAAAGCCGACAATACTTCATTATGGCAATTTCTAAAGAATCCAAGGAAGACACAAATGCATGGCATCATATTCTAGCAAAGTAGAACTGATTATTTGGACTATTACACAGAGTTATGGTTCAAGTTTCGGACAATTGAAATGCATGGTGAAGTGTATGAAAGTTTGAGAATTTTTGTCCTCTGGTCATCGGTTACGGACCGTATGGCCCTAGGCTTACGGTCCGTAAAGAGGTAACTGGGCGATGCAAATCAGGTTCGGTTACGGACCGCAAACACTTGGACTTACGGTCCGTAAAGCAAAGGATACGGACCGCAAGAGCTTACCCTTGCGGTCCGTAAGCTCGTCGCTGGGCAGAATTATGGACAGATGTATGTTAAGCTGATAAACCGACTTTAACTCTTAGTTTTCGAAACCATGGATCATTGGACGGTATATACAAACCACTAGGACACCTGGGGTGATCCTAGGGCCTTCCATAACAGCTGGGATTGATCCAAGAGTTTGTGAACAAGTATATATAGGACTTTTGAATTGAGCTCTCATACTTCACTTGCAACTTTTGCTAATCAACATCACTTGGAGCTTTGCAAGGACTTGGAGAAGACTATCAAGTGTAGAAAAGATTGCTTGGACCTGTAGTAAGCCTCTAATTACCTGATTAGTCTTTGTAGTTAGCTTAATTTCCTAAAAGTCAAACTTGACGTAATTTAAGTTTGACTTTCGTTTTAATCTCATGTGGTTTGACTACTGATCAAATTGAAAGTAGTTATAAGACCACATTAGTATAGGTGATTAACCCTTAAAAGGGCATCTCCTAATTATCTCGTTTGACCAATTAATTGTCGGGTCAAAGTAGTTTGGACAGAAATTGCAAATGTGATTAAAACTGATAAACCAAAGGTTCTAAATTATATTCTTGCATTCTAATAACTTGGTAATTAATATTTAAACATGTTTTATCAGTCCTGACCCGACAATTAATAGTCTAAGGTCAGTTTATAACCGAAAGTCGCAAAAGCTTGACTTTTGCTTTGACTTTCAGTTCTGACCCGTTCAAGCTTAATTCTTCTATGTTTTAAGCTTCTATTAGGACCACATTACTTAGTAGTATAACCCCCTGGAGTTATATTGCATGGTGCCTAGTGGTTTGAATTATATGCACTTGATCGTAATTATGCTTAATAATGCCTTAAACGCCCTTTTTGCATAAAACTGAGATTTTTAGCAATGTGAATTGACTAATACCTTTGCTACTGATATTTAGACATGTCCCGAAAATTTGACATCAATTTGAGGTCTAGAATAGGAGTTATGCTCAATAGCGTAATTAAGGAGCTTTTTATTATTTAAAAGGCGTAATTAGCATAAAGCCCATCTAAACCCGATTTTTGACACCAAACTTTTTACTTACTGATGCTAAATAATATTTTGGGATTTTTGAAGATTTTTAATTATTTTTAGGTTGAGCATAACATAGGATTATAGCTTGATTTCGGTAATTGTCGGTTTTACCCTTTTCATGTATAAAATGAGTTTTACATAACTTTTTAATGCCAAACTTCTTGCTACTGATTTTATATGAAATAGAATATTTTGAACCTTATAAACTGATCAAAAACTCAGATTTCCTCTTTTAACCGAATACCCCTTTAAATCGACTTTTAAGCATTTTTAGCATCTAGTATGGGTCAAAACTATATTTGGCATATAAAACTCATTACCTAATGATGTTTTAAGCTAATTTATGTAATTATATAGTAAGCCAAAGTTTTTAAACTCAGAAGCCTGTTTTGACTTTTAAAAGATTATGTGAAATTACCAAAATGCCCTACAGCGCATAGTTGGTTATAAAAGATATATTTCTCACATATATAGTAACCTACTGATATAACTTATAAAAATACATGTTTTTACTAATTTAATCAGACCTGGAACTCAGTTTTATAATTAAGCTCTTTTATGGGCATTAAAATTACCAAAATGCCCTTATGGGACTTATTTTGGTTTAAATCACTTTTTGGGCATATATGTTAATATATTACTGATATATTAACATACTTTGAGCATAATAATGATTAAGACCTGTATATAATTTATTTGGTTACCCGTTACGCTTTTACGCGTTCGGATCGGTCTACGTGACTAGTTTACGTAAAATAGCCGAAACGGGCTTAACCTTATCATTTAATTCTCATTTTCCAGAATGTGTATAGTTTACCCATATTATACAAGTATCCAAGCTTGTCGGGTCTAAATCACATTCTATCTCGGTCTCCGCTTAATCTAGCGTTTAGAACCGTAAGGTTTCCTTCTAGCTAGCCGGTCTAAGTCCTTGACTTAATTAAAGACCCGTTAGCATCCTAATAGGCTAATTAAACCTTCTATACATATTAAATAGCTTCCGGTAAAAAGTGCCTTTCAAGAACCTTAGGAATTTTACTGCTATCACCAGGTAAATACTTTTAACTTATTTTCCCTATACGGGCTTGGGATACGGTATAAAATTAATATCGTTTGGTTGGGTATGGGATTATTTTGTTGGATTGTGATTTAATAAATCTGCATAACCCGTTTAATCTGTATTGTTTGGTAACATAAACATTTGGGGGTTAACGACCGTGTCCTGGATATCCTCGACTCATTTAAGTTATTAATGGCCACGACCTATGCACGGGGTGCAGGCATGCACCCGACAGATGCAAATGCTAAATATTAAATTACCCACAAGTTGGGGATAACTCCTTTGTGGGTTCTATAAGTGGTGAGTCAGTTAATCATGTCCGGCTTACAAACCGGCCCCACATGTATGACAAACATGTAAAACTGTATACAAGATTTTATTAAAAATTGTCCCAAGTTATAAATTATTTGTGCCATGTGCACCTAAACCAATTTTCTAAAATGCTTTCAAAATGAGTCAGTTAAATTGTATTTACCAGTGTAAACTGACGTATTTTCCTAAAGATTGATTGACAGGTACTTCCCGAAATAGGCTGGAGCTATAGGGTGTCATAGAGGATCTTGCAAATCCATAAGATACCTGAAGTCTGTAGTTTTTGTTTCTTTGTACATTTTGATCCGCCTGTGGATCTTATTACATTCCCGTCTGTAACATTCGTACACTTGACATTCAGACAGTATGGTTTGTAATAGTTAATTACCCAGCCTTCCGCTGTGCTATATTATTGTGTGTGTTGACAATGATGATATCAACTACGTCACGATACTCCCCGCCGGGCCCACCGGTAATCTGTGGAAATATCGGGGTGTGACAGGTTGGTATCAGAGCCAACATTGAGTGAATTAAACACTAACATTTTGTGTTTAATCTCAATGACACAATAAGCACAATCCTTAGACTCTCGAGTCTAGGCAAATGACCTAGGATGTATCTTTAATTTTTCCTTTGCTGTTATTTTATTTTATTTTATTTTGTTTTGTTTTCTTGTTTTAACAGGAAGATCATCAACATGCCTCCAAGAGTAAGGGGAAGAGGCAAAGGTCCCATGCGTGGGGGACCGTCGACAGCAGGACCATCTCATAGACGCACTCCATCGGCGTCCTTTTCTACCTCTGACTCTCACGATCTGTGGGGTCAACCTTTTGAGCCGGCAAGACATTTTGTCTCGCTAAGCTCTTCGCCTTCTTTCCACCCGTCTTTTGGGCCGCTAGTTCTAGATGAGCCCCAACACTCACACCACTTTCAGTAATCTCATCATTCTCACGAGTCTTACCAATCGCACCGCTCTTTGCATTCCCATTCGTTTCACCATTCTGATTCCCTCTACTCCCCGGGATAATTCAACCCGAACGATGATGTTAACGACTTGCTTGGCTACAACCCATTGGGCCCTGAGGACCATTTTTCTCAGGAAATGGAAATGGATGACGAACCCGACCCAGAGATGCAAACCGGAACCCCAGGCTACCCAATCAGCATATCTAGTGGGTCTCCGTTTCAAGGATCCCCTTACCGTGGGCCCGATTCTTTCCAGGAGAGGATGGGCACCTATGATTGGTATTTTACTCCTTCATACCATAGCTCTCCAGCCCAACCACCTTTGGTTGAACCCCAACTCCAAGCTGTTTCACCACCACCACTCCCTGTAGAAGAGCCACCTCAGCAGCCACCTCCCGAGCCTCCGAGGCGAAGGAGGAACGCACGTATATCCGTGCGGGGAGGACCTTGATTCAGTTCTCCCCAGGGTTCGAGTTCTTATCCCCCTATTCCGGAGGACCCCCAGATGGGTGGGCCCTCGAACGCGGCGCCGGACATTGAACCTCCGCCAGCTTCTTATGCACCATCACAGCCGCCTATGGGTTTTGATAACCCAATCCCGACGTACCCAGGTTCTTCCGGGTACAATCATTTCGAGAACCCATCGGGGTACCCAGCGGACTATGGAACTCAAGACCCGTACCTTACAGCTGCGCAGTATCATCACCTTTACTCTTCTTCTTACCCTCCGGTTCATCCAACTGGATACCCGGTGCAGGGTTATCAGTACCCGCCGTACCAGCAACCTCCTCCACCACTACAGCAGCAACAAACTCAGGAAATCCTAGAGAGGTTAGATAAGGTTGAGCACAAAGCTAGAAAGGCCAAGGAAAAGTATGGTAGCTTCATGAAGGGCCTTGCAGACCTTATCAAAGGGAAGAAGAAGTAGGGGATTGTTTATTTTCTTGGTTGTTTGTAATCGTGTCCCTGTGAGGACATTTGTTTAATTTCTGTATCAAAGTCCCTGCGTGGACTTATTTTCCTTTCTGTAAGCCCCTGCGCGGGCAGGTTGTCTTTTCTAAGTCCCGTTTAGGGCACTTGTATTTGTTTTCATGTTTAATGAAAGTTATCTTTGGTTTTTAATTATGTATTTTATTACATCATGTTATATCTTTTAAATTTATAATTGATCCGCCAAAGAAAACTCTTAGAGGTATAACCTAGCCAAAGTATTAATTGGCTATGATGGTACAACCTTTTTAAGATAGCAATTCTCTGTTAACATCTGAAAACATGTTAATATTCCTAGCTGTGCGGTACGAAAAACCACGCAAGCTTCTAAAAGGTACTTGGACCTTTCCAAGTCACATATAGCCAAAATGATCAATGCGAATCATGGCTAACAAACATCAATATGATGTATACACCAAGACATCCTTTAGAGATGTATGCTTATAAGCGAAGGTGTAATAATGACAACGAAAGTTCCATATATAAACTTCTTGTCAAAAAGGTGATGAACTTTTTCGACCCTTAAAAAAATCACAGATCCAAGAGATCGGTGGTTAGATCTTAAGTCGTCCTTGCGACAAGCTTCCTAGGATATTTAAATGTCCTTTGAGACGAGCTTAATGATAAATAAAATGTCTTTTAAGACATCGGCAGTTGTGAAAATTCCATCTTCCCCTGCTTAATAGTATGAAGAATAGTGAATTCTCTTGATCTTTGCATATTATTTAAAATGGTCCAAATGGTTTAATAATACCATGACCATCTGATCATCAATGCGATGTATCTATACATAATTTAAATATTATTATTGTTGTTATAGTATTCAGAAATGGCTGGCTTAGATGAAGCAAACAGTCATCCTGCAGAAGGCAACAACAGGATTAATATCACTGGTGCCGAACTTCAAGCACTGATCACCGCGGCAGTTTCTCAGGCGGTAGATGCTAATTTTAAAGAGCCGAGTGTGGTTCGGTCTCAAACTCACTCAAGAACCCATTCCCAACCTCATACTCATAAGAAGAGTGAGTCTCAGCACTCGTCTAACCAGGGTAGGGAACCCAAGAAGCTGATAGTTCTTGAGCCGACCCCTAGGCACGCCAAGGGTTGTACCTACAAGTATTTTATCTCCTGTAAGCCGAGAGACTTTACAGGAGAAAAGGGGGCGATTGACTGTATGAAATGGTTAGACGAGATGGAGACTGTGATAGACATTAGCGGATGCGCTAAGGAGGATGTGGTCATGTTTGTATCCCAATCTTTTAAAGGCGATGCTCTCACGTGGTGGAAAGCGTTAGTGCAGTCCACTAGGAAGGTTCACTTGTACAATCTCTCGTGGGAGAAGTTTGTTGACTTGGTGAAGGACACTTATTGCCCTCAGCACGAGGTAGAGAGAATAGAGACTGATTTCCTCACCCTTGTAATGAAGGATCTAGATTGTAGATCCTATGTGACTAGTTTCAATTCCATGTCAAGACTCGTGCCATATCTAGTCACTCCTGAGCCCAAACGCATTGCGCGTTTCATTGGTGGTCTGGCCCCTGAAGTAAAGGGGAATGTAAAGGCTTCTAAGCCAGCCACTTATAGATCCGCTATGGATCTATCATTGTCCCTCACGTTGGATGTTGTAAGGAGTCGGGCGAAGAAGACCACAGATGAGGGAAAGAGGAAAAGAGAGGATGATCAGTTTTCTCCAGCAAACAAAAAGGGCAAGGGGAACTCTGGTTCCAAAAAGGGGCAATCAGGCGATAAGCCCAGGTGCAAGACTTGTCACAAGAGGCAATTTGGAAAGTGCAATCGAGACCCACAGGCCAAACCATGTGGGATCTGTAAAAAGAAGGGGCACAAGTCTGTTGAGTGCCGGAATATTAAGGATGCAACCTGCTATGGTTGCAATGAGAAGGGGTACATTAAAACCAACTGCCCCAAGAACGCAAAGAAGCCTGAAGAGGCAAAGAAGAACAATGCCAGAGTGTTCCAGATGCAAGCAAGGGCTGCGGTGAATGACGAGAACGTCATAACAGGTACCTTCCTCATCAATAATAACTATGCTAGAGTCTTGTTTGATTCCGGTGCTGATAAGTCTTTCGTAGACCATAAGTTCTGTAAGATACTAAATTTGCCTGTTAAGACTCTAGACATAAAATATAAGGTAGAACTTGCTGATGGTACCTTAGAAACAGCTTCAACTCTTCTTGATGGATGTTCCATATCCATTAAGAATCATTCTATCCCGCTATCCCTCCTGCCAATGAAATTGGCTGGTTTTGATATAGTTTTAGGCATGGATTGGTTGTCGCATAACCAAGCCCAAATTGCCTGTGATAAAAAGCTTATCATTATCAAAACCCCCTCTGGTGAATCAGTCACTATTCAAGGAGATACACAATATGGGTTGCCCAGCAATGTGTCTATTCTCAAGGTATCCCAGTGTTTGAAAAGTGGATGTGTCATTTACATGGCACAGGTGACTGTGAATGATCCAAAGCCAAAGATTGAAGACATTCCAATCATCTCAGAGTATCCCGATGTCTTTCCTGACGAGTTACCTGGATTACCTCCTGAGAGGCAAGTAGAATTCAGGATGGACATCCTTCCTGGATCTGCGCCTATCGCACGAGCTTCGTATCGTCTAGCGCTTACCGAAATGAAAGAGCTCAGAACTTAATTAGATGATTTATTGGAAAAAGGTTTCATTTAGCCCAGCTCTTCACCTTGGGGAGCTCCAATTCTGTTCGTGAAAAAGAAGGACGGATCAATGCGCTTATGCATTGATTACCGTGAACTGAATAAGGTAACGATCAAGAATCGTTATCCTTTACCCAGGATCGATGATTTGTTCGATCAACTTCAAGGAGCGAGTTATTTCTCAAAGATTGATTTGAGATCTGGGTATCATCAACTCAAGGTTCGAACTGAAGATGTTCCAAAGACGGCATTCAGAACGAGGTATGGACATTTCGAGTTCTTAGTGATGCCTTTTGGACTCACTAATGCACCTGCAACATTCATGGACCTAATGAATAGAGTCTGCAAACCATACTTAGATAAGTTTGTCATTGTCTTTATAGATGACATACTTATTTACTCTCGTAGTCAAGTGGAGCATGAAAAGCACCTTCGGTGTATCTTAGAACTGCTTCGACAGGAGAAATTGTATACCAAATTCTCCAAGTGTGAGTTTTGGCTTCGCAAAGTCCAGTTCCTTGGACATATTGTCAGTGAATAAGGTATCCAAGTAGATCCTGCCAAGGTAGAAGCTGTTATGAATTGGGAAACACCCAAGACACCTACGGAAAAGTTATGCTGATAAGAGGCGTAAACTTCTAAAGTTTGAAGTAGGCGATAAGGTTTTACTGAAGGTGTCACCCTGGAAAGGTGTGATGCGTTTTGGTAAAAAGGGCAAGTTAAGCCCTAGATATTGTCACACCCTGGCTTTTGCGGAAGCGTGGGTTTATTTGGTGTGACTTCTTAATACCATAGCAACAATCACAACAATGCTATATGATAAAAATATATGATGTTCTTCCATTAAAATAGTTAAAAATGCATAACATTTTGTCTTAAAACATCAACCACAAAATGCATTACAAAACATTACTTGTTTAAAACGAGTTCATAAGACTCGACAAAAGACTACCAACAACACGAGGATTTGAGACATGCAACCCATCCAGGAAGGAGTTACACTTCCCAAACCCTACAACTCTGGATGGCATCCTTATTAAGTACGCAGCTTGTCTAACATGCAACACTTGCCAGATCCAAATTAATTCCCTGAAATACATGTAGTTTAAAAAGTCAACAAAAAGTTGAGTGAGTTCATGTGTAAGTCTGTGTGTATAAACCGTTTAATATGTCTGTAAGTAAAAATAGTCCCTGGTATGTAGCAATAAGGAAAAACTGATCACCATTTGGTTGCAAAGCCAATAGTATACGTGAATGACGCAGGAAGACCCAAACCTAGCAAATTTGTCTCTGGTATGAAGACATAGTCACCACTATGGGCCCCCGGCCTCATGGGTGTGGGCTCGCTACACCCAAATAGATCTATCACTCATGTCCCGTGGTCCTATGATGAGGATTAATGGCCTTAAGTGTCATGCCCACCACTCACTTGATCGCGTAATAAAAGCCCTCCTTAAGCTAACAATACCATGTATAAGATGTCTGAAATAAATTGTAAACATGTATTCCACCCCCGAAGTATAAAACGGAAAACAGTAAAAGAAAAGGGGGTCATGAACTCACTGTAGTGCGTCTTGACTCGAATCTCAACTCTGTCCGCTACATGACAACCTACAACGTACTAATGTCTATTAGACGAACGGGCCGTGCCTTGGCTTAGAGTTTAGTGTTTTGAGTTTCGTTACTTTGGTATTATTTTGTTAAAATAATAATAATTATTTTAACTTAACTATCGTCTTTAGAAAATAGTTAGGCAACTATTTCGTATCTATATTTCTCGAATATTTTACTAAGTGTTCGGATTTTCGGAAAATTTCGCCATAGTCTCCTTTGTAAATAGAGGTGTCCATGCTAAATTAGCATATCATTTTCTTTTACGTACATCCCGTAGTTCATTTTCAATAATCAAACCGACATATAGACATACAAAGCATTACTTACTTTATTTCAGCTTCATTACTCAAAACTGGACTGTTTTCAAGGATTTTTATAAAATAGTTAACCTTTTCCAAAAATTCCCAAATTTTTACAGAATGGCTCATACGATCCAAATTTTATTGTGTAAAAATATCGGATCCAGTTCGTTACCAATATTTTATAGAAATTTATTTACCCGACTGCAATCAGATTTGTTACTTTCTGATTGCAGTTTACGGAATAATTCACTAAAAATTAACCGTAAGTCCGATTGACGAAATTCCAGTTGGAGGATAATTACGACTACGGTGTCCAACTACTGTAAAAATTTCATGAGTCGATTCTACACAGGTTTCAAGTTATGACTTTGAATACGACAAACTTTTTCTGCAGTAAAAACACAGCTTGAGCTGCTGTCCGAAAACAGTCCCCTAAAAATAGTAAACGACCTTGAAAAATTACGATTCTAGTGCCATTTGTTTGGTTATTCCAAAATGCATATTTTAGGCTTCAGAAAATCAGTTTTTCAATTTAAAACGGTCCAGTTACAGCCTGTTGAAGTTGGATGGAAATACAAATCAGCTTGCTGTTTACAACGTAAAAGCTACTAAAAACGCATCAACAAAGGTCCTAACCACGGTTTATCGATGATTTAATGTTCAAACCTCAGTCATGCTTTAACCAACCCTAAACCAACCATATTTCAACTTCATACAAACTTTTTATGTAGGGTTTTTATGAAAAGTTTCATGTTCATCTTTTTAGTGTTCTATTTCTTGTGTTACTTGAATATTTTCATCCTACTATATATCATAACAAAGAACAAGATGAAACAATGGTGTGAAGGGACTTACTACTAGCACAAGGCTAGGGTAGAAATCTTAGTGCAAGGATGATGAAGAAATGATGATGATACGGTTAGAACAAAGTTTTCTTGAGAGCCCTTCAACTTGCAACTTCTACGAATGATCTTCAAGCTTGGAAAGGGGACTTGTAGTGAAGATGATGAGAGTGTGCAAGTGATGGAGGTGGGTTCGGTTATGAAGGGAGTGAGGTTGGAGTGTGGTTTTTGAAGAAATGATGGGATATCTATGCATCCTACCTCTTATAGGCCATCATGTATATTTTGTTTAGTTTGTTAAGCCTCATATCTAATATAATAATCAACCAAACAACAAGTAGGAGGTGAAGAGGGGTTGGGTTTGGTTTTGGTGAGCCGAAAATGAGAGAGAGAAAGGTGAGGATAGGGTGTGATCTTAGGTGAAATGATTGTAATCCAAGAACCAAATTCCCATAAGATTACTTACACATCTTAGCAAGTCTCACAAGTAAACAATCTTATTATTTTAATCAACCAATTTACAAGTATAAAATGGAGATGTGGTGGGTCCACCTAGGACCAAAAATTCGGTGGGGGGGGGGGGGGGTTGATGTAAAAGTTGTGACTAAATGGTAACTAAGTAGTTAAATTGTAAGTATGGACTTGTATGTGTAGTGAAAAGCTTTTTAATGCTTGTTATGGCAAACGGGTACCATGACTAGCCAAAAATAGTAAAACAATGTCGTTGACAATAATTTGGTGCCCCGGGTAATGTCCGGTTATTCGGTTAAGTATCGTTCCGTTAAAGTGTTAAAGTGTACCGTATAGTGTCTTTTATGCATCTTTTTGCAACGAAATCATTCCTGGCACTTAGGAAAGTATACAGGACCACTCTGCCATATTTGTGTATTCTACTGGTATAATAAAATGCTGAATTTTATAAAAGAAAGCAGAATTCTGTATTTAAAGTGTGTTTTAGGCACTTCCCGGCACTATATCTATCACCTAATGACACAGTCTTGTGGTCCTCACTTCCCTACACTCCATACTGGTGTAGTGCTTTATCTCTGGCCCATACTGTGACAACTCGAACTTTAGACATGCTTTGATGTAACGTTACGTGCTCATGAGAACTGAATTATATGATTTTAAATGAATAATTGTTTACGTGTGTTGTGTATGTATGAATGTTATGTGTTGCACGAGCCCAAACTACACAAACCGGCCACACAAAGCCCTTTGGGCCACTCCTTGTGCACGCGGACCATTAGACAACCAAGTGGGTTCGGCCCACTCCCCACTCGCAACACACACAAAACCGAGTTAGGGGTTTTGTTTTACCACTTTTGCAAATCACAAACACAAACACACACACAAACCCTAGCTAGTTTCCTCTCTCTCTCTCGGCTTGCTTGGAACCCGACGGCACACACACACACACTTTGAAGCTTGTGAAACGAATCGACCCTCTACCTTCATCCGGTTAGTGTTATTGTGCTGATTGAATGTTTTGGTTGTATGTTGTTGCTATTATACGTGTATGCTAACCGAGGATTCTGGTCCATATGATTGTGTTTGATGGTAGTTAATAATGTGTTGTTGATCGGTTCGCATATACAAATCAATCTAGGTTGCATGATGTAGAATCAAACCGGTATTGTATGATGATGATGATCCGCTGTTATGATTGGATAAACATATTGATGATTCATTAATAGGCTCTATGATTGTTAAACCGGGTATGTTTAAGGGTTTTGATAGATTGTTCTTGATTACGGGTTGTTATGATTTAAGGAATGGTTATATGGTTCATATGTTTGATTAAGGTTCATATGTTTTGGTGTTACAATTGTCCTGTTGATCGATGATTGCTTGAATGGTAAACTGTTAGTTGGTAATTGATTTTTGGAAACTGTCAATGATAATTGAATTGCCTAAATGAATTGCACGAAATCAGGAAACCGGTTACACGTTCGGTTGCGACTCGGATTGCGAGTCGGAACCCCACTCGAGACCACAAACAGCACGAGCCGAAACCACGGTTGCGAGTCCCGTTGCGACTCGTAACCAGACCATGATGAACCGAGATCTCCATTGCGACTCGCAACCAGCTGTTGCGACTCGTAATCTCCGGTTGCGACTCGAGATCTCCGTTGCGACTCGAGACCATCGTTTACACGCACACTGTTGGGCCTTCACTGTCACGGGCCCAATCTATTGAGCCCAACGAGTTGAATTGTGGACTGTTTATTAATGGACTTGTATGTGTTTGCTATTTGGGCCGATTGAGAATCTGGACTGTTTTGTTATTGGGCTGCTTATGTCATTGGGCCGGGTATGATTGGACTTAGAACAATTGGATCCTCACATGCTATGTCTTATCTGCTTACGTGCGTACATGTTTGCCATGTCTATACGTGATTACTATATACGTGCTATATACGAACCTGACTCGTATAATAACCATGATAGGACGTGAGTGATCATTTACTTGCTACTTGTACTTTCTGTGTATCTGCCGAGCAAACCAAGGTGAGTTCACACAGCCAAGGCATGGGATTCCCGGGTTGGGAATTGGGTTGGATATGATGGATATGGAATGATTACTCGTACTTACGCATATACCAGACTATAGACCATCGTCCTCAGGTTAGTCAGGACACGTTACGTAAAGCCTACGTAACCCAGTATATTTTCCATATGTCTCCCGGGTCGGGAGGACACGTTACGTAAAGCCTACGTAACCCAATACCATCTACTGGCTTCCAGGTCGGAAGGCCACGCTGCGTAAAGCCTACGTAGCCCCCACGCGTACCACTGTCCTCGGGGAAGGGCACGTCACGTAAAGCCTACGTGACCCTGTACGTTTTCCTGTTCTCGGTAAAGAAGAACACATGGTCGGAAGTTAGTCTAGTAAGTACCGTTAATGAGAAGCCCTCATTAGCCAGGATGAACATGGGAAACCCCCACCTTTAGTACACACTAGTATGGGAAGCCCCCACTAGCTATACTTATGCATTACATTATGAACTTACTTTCTGTGAACTCGCTCAACTAGTTTGTTGATTACTTGCTGCATGCCTTGCAGGACCTTAGGTATACTGGAGCTTGCACAGGGAGGAGCAGGTCGTTGTGGGATACGGATCGTGAACTATTTATGAACTTATTACTCGTATAACTATTTTGAGATTACTTACTATGCTTCCGCTACTTAAACGATGTTGGTTTTGAAACATCAATCATGTCATGATGATTTACATTGTTTACTTTTATATTAAATGCTATGTTTGATATGATTGATGGCTTGATCCTGGTCAGTCACGCTCCCAAGCGGTGGTATTCCGCGGGTGGATTTTGGGGGTGTGACAGATTGGTATCAGAGCCATTGGTTATAGAGAACTTGGTTTTAATATGGGGAAAACGTTTTTATTAAAACCGGACTATAACCAGTACAGTGCTCTCAACGATCCACAACGACGCTTCGCTCCACGTGCAAGACTCGACATACTAGGTAATAAGGTTTATGTTTATTGCCTGTTTGCTAGAACTGCTTAGAACTTTGCTCGCATTACGCTTAGATACACATGATACTATAGCATGAGAACACCTATATGCCTACGCTTTTCTGTCATCGCCCTATTCGCGAACCATTCTTACGTATGCTACTTGTTACTATGAAGATCATGTCTGGACGAATCAACATGACACAAGCCCAGCTAGAGGCTCTCGTTCAAGCTCAAGTTGCTGCGGCAGTTGCAGCAGCTCAAGCAGGTAGTATATCCTGCAGTATAGGCACACACTAGGATCTTTAGATCCTACATTAACGCTCGTATTTAACCCTCGTCCTATTCGTACACAATAGGTCAACACGCGCAGCAGCCTGTCTGCACGTTCAAGAATTTCATGGACTGTCGTCCAAACTCTTTCAGCGGCACAGAGGGGGCAGTGGGACTCCTCCACTGGTTCGAGAAGCTAGAATCAGTATTCGAAATGTGCGAGTGCCCTGAGGCTCGCAAGGTCAAGTTTGCCACCGGTACTTTGGAAGGGATAGCACTGACTTGGTGGAACGCCCAAGTCCAGATCTTAGGGTTGGCAGCTGCTAACGCCACCCCATGGAACGATTTCAAGGAACTCATCAAGCGTGAGTACTGTACGCGTGAAGATATTCACAAGCTGGAAGACGAACTGTACAATCTGAAAATGGTTGGATCGGAAATCGAAGCATATACCAAACGGTCTAACGAGCTGGCCGTTCTGTGTCCTACTATGGTGGACCCTCCATACAAGCGCATTGAGTTGTATCTCAAGGGATTGGCGCCAGAAATTCAGAGCCACGTGACGTCGGCTAATCTCGAAAACATCCAGGAAATCCAACGCCTAGCTCATCGCATCACTGATCAGGCAGTGGATCAGAATAAACTGCCCAAGCGTGTTAATGCTACTGCTAACGTCACCACCTCAGTTACTCCTGCTACAACTGGTGACAGTAAAAGAAAGTGGGATGGGGATTCTAGCAAAGGTTCGGCATCTGTTCAGCCACAAGCTCAGCAGCAGAAGATCGATCACTATCAGAGTCCCAGTCAGCAATCCTCTAGTGGTCACAGGCAGAGGAGATATCAGGGTAGTCAACCTAGGTGCCACAACTGCAACAGGCATCACCACGGCCCATGTAACAAGGGTCGTTGTCAAAGGTGTCTTAAGATGGGTCACGAGGCCAAAGACTGTAGGAGTCCACGGCCTGCGAATCAGAACCAGCAGCCTCAGCAACCAGCTCCACAGAACCAGCAGCAGCAACAGCAGCCACAGCGTGGAAACCGGGGATGTTTCCAGTGTGGGGCTGAAGGTCACTTCAAACGCGATTGCCCTCAGTTGAACCAGAACCGCAACAACAACAATAACAACCAGGGCAACGGCAACAACAACGGCGGGAACAACAACAATAATGGCAACGAGGCAAGAGGTCGAGCTTTCGTTTTGGGAAGAGGAGACGCAGTGAACGATCCCAACGTTGTTATGGGTAAGTTTCTCCTCGACAATATTTACGTTACTGTTTTATTTGATTCGGGTGCGGATACAAGCTATATGTCTGTGAAAATGTGTCAACTGCTAAAACGTGCACCAACACTTTTACCCACCAAACATGTAGTAGAGTTAGCTAACGGTAAAAGTCTAGAAGCCACGCACGTAGTTCAGGGTTGTAATCTTATCCTAGCTGGTCGAGCTTTCACTATCGACCTCATTCCCATAGTTTTGGGTAGCTTCGACGTCGTGATTGGGATGGATTGGTTGTCCCAACACCAGGCAGAAATCTTATGCAGCGAAAAGGTTATTCGCATTCCTCGTTCTGGTCAGGAACCTCTAGAAGTGCAAGGTGACAAGAGTGGTGCTGTGGTTGGCATCATCTCTTTCTTGAAGGCTCAGAAATGCTTACGTAAGGGGCATACTGCCATTCTGGCACTCGTTACAGACGCATCAGCAAAGGAAAAGAAATTGGAGGATATTCCAATTGTACGTGATTACCCTCAGGTATTTCCTGAAGACTTACCTGGCTTACCGCCTCATCGTCAGGTCGAATTTCAAATCGAGCTCGCTCCAGGAGCAGCACCCATAGCTCGCGCACCATATCGCCTAGCTCCATCGGAATTGGAGGAATTGTCAAAGCAATTACAAGAGCTCTTGGAAAAGGGTTTCATTCGTCCAAGCTCTTCGCCTTGGGGAGCTCCAGTACTCTTTGTGAAAAAGAAAGACGGTACGTTCAGGATGTGTATAGACTACCGTGAACTCAACAAGGTGACGGTGAAGAACCGTTATCCTCTTCCGCGCATAGATGACTTATTCGACCAGTTGCAAGGGTCGTGTTACTATTCGAAGATAGACTTGAGGTCTGGTTACCATCAGCTGAGAGTCCGGGATGAGGACGTCTCCAAGACAGCCTTCAGAACTCGTTACGGTCACTACGAGTTTCTCGTCATGCCATTCGGGTTAACGAACGCGCCTGCTGTATTTATGGATCTTATGAACAGGGTGTGCAAACCCTATCTTGACAAGTTCGTCATTGTATTCATCGACGACATCCTGATTTACTCCAAGAGTCAGGAGGAACACGAGCAGCATCTTCGCCTTATTTTGGAACTCCTTCGAAAGGAGCAGCTGTACGCTAAACTTTCTAAATGCGACTTCTGGCTTCGTGAAGTCCACTTCTTAGGCCATGTAGTGAACAAGGATGGGATCCACGTCGATCCATCCAAGGTAGATTCGATCAGGAACTGGCCTGCACCGCGTACACCGACAGAGATACGTCAATTCTTGGGTCTGGCAGGTTACTACAGACGGTTTATCAAGGATTTCTCGAAGATTGCTCAGCCGCTTACGTTACTGACACAGAAGGGTGTTACCTACCGCTGGGGAGAGCCCCAGGAGACTGCTTTTCAGCACCTAAAGGATAGACTTTGCAGTGCACCTATCCTCTCATTGCCAGAGGGCACAGATGACTTCGTGGTTTATTGTGATGCATCCATTCGGGGACTTGGATGTGTGTTAATGCAGCGCGACAAGGTTATCGCTTACGCCTCTCGTCAACTCAAGGTTCATGAACGGAACTACACGACGCACGATTTAGAGCTGGGAGCTGTTGTTTTCGCGCTTAAGATATGGCGACACTACCTGTACGGTACCAGGTGCACGATTTACACCGATCACAGGAGTCTCGAGCATATCCTTAAGCAGAAGGATTTGAATATGCGTCAACGACGATGGGTCGAGTTACTTAATGATTACGAATGCGCCATCAAGTATCATCCAGGCAAAGCCAATGTTGTGGCTGACGCCCTTAGTCGAAAGGACACTTTACCATGGCACGTGCGAGCGCTACAGCTTACGATTCAGTCTAGCCTTCCTACTCGGATACGAAATGCTCAGGTAGAAGCACTGAAGCCTGAAAACGTCAAGGCTGAAGCCTTACGCGGCTCACGACAGCAGATGGAACAGAAGGCAGACGGCGCCTACTATGTAACGGGCCGGATTTGGGTCCCTCTTTATGGCGGTTTACGCAAACTTGTGATGGATGAAGCACACAAGTCTCGCTATTCGGTACATCCAGGGTCGGATAAAATGTACCACGACATCAGCACTACCTATTGGTGGCCTAGTATGAAGGCCCACATTGCTACGTATGTTGGAAAATGCTTGACCTGTGCGAGAGTCAAGGTCGAATATCAGAAACCAGCTGGCCTACTTCAGCAGCCTAAGATACCTCAGTGGAAATGGGAAGAAATTTCCATGGATTTCGTTACAGGCTTACCCAGATCCCAGCGTGGAAACGATACAATATGGGTCATAGTTGATCGACTCACCAAGTCTGCACACTTCCTACCGATTAAGGAAACGGACAAGTTCTCCACTCTCGCAGACGTCTATCTTAAAGAAGTTGTCTCGAGGCACGGGGTGCCCACGTCTATCATTTCGGATCGCGATGCACGATTCACGTCAGAACTTTGGCAAGCAATGCACAAATCTTTTGGCTCAAGGTTAGACATGAGCACAGCATACCACCCTCAGACGGATGGGCAGTCTGAGCGAACGATTCAAACCCTTGAAGACATGCTTCGGGCATGCGTCATCGATTTCGGCAACGGCTGGGAAAAGCACCTCCCTCTGGTGGAGTTTTCTTACAATAACAGTTATCACACCAGCATTCAAGCCGCTCCATTTGAGGCATTGTACGGGCGTAAATGCCGGTCACCACTCTGCTGGGCAGAGGTGGGAGATAGTCAGATCACGGGTCCAGAGATTGTTGTGGACGCCACAGAAAAGATAGCTCAGATACGACAACGCATGGCGGCAGCACGCGACCGTCAGAAAGCCTACGCGGATAAGCGTAGAAAGCCATTGGAATTCGAGGTCGGGGACCGGGTTTTATTGAAAGTTTCACCCTGGAAGGGTGTGGTTCGTTTTGGCAAACGGGGTAAACTGAATCCGCGATACGTCGGACCATTCGAAATTATAGAAAAGATTGGCAAGGTAGCCTACAGGTTGAACCTACCAGCTGAACTCGGGGCAGTTCACAATGTCTTTCATGTATCGAACCTAAAGAAGTGCCTATCAGATGAAAATCTTATCATTCCTTTTAAGGAACTCACTATCGACGAGCGGTTGCAGTTCGTTGAGGAACCAGTTGAAATCACGGACCGGGATGTGAAGGTCCTCAAACACAAGAGAATCCCTCTTGTCCGAGTTCGTTGGAACTCCAAACGTGGCCCAGAGTACACCTGGGAACGCGAAGACAGGATGACAGAAAAGTACCCCCAGTTATTCGGGAACAAGGCAACCACTACTGAGGCTGAAGCTACTACTTCGGAATTTCGGGACGAAATTCCAGATCAACGGGGGGAGGATGTGACACCCCAGGAAAACCAGTGAACAGTACAGTTTACCTAGCTTCCTCAGTGAGTGCATACCAAATTTCGGGACGAAATTTCCAATTAGTTGGGGATAATGTGACAACTCGAACTTTAGACATGCTTTGATGTAACGTTACGTGCTCATGAGAACTGAATTATATGATTTTAAATGAATAATTGTTTACGTGTGTTGTGTATGTATGAATGTTATGTGTTGCACGAGCCCAAACTACACAAACCGGCCACACAAAGCCCTTTGGGCCACTCCTTGTGCACGCGGACCATTAGACAACCAAGTGGGTTCGGCCCACTCCCCACTCGCAACACACACAAAACCGAGTTAGGGGTTTTGTTTTACCACTTTTGCAAATCACAAACACAAACACACACACAAACCCTAGCTAGTTTCCTCTCTCTCTCTCGGCTTGCTTGGAACCCGACGGCACACACACACACACTTTGAAGCTTGTGAAACGAATCGACCCTCTACCTTCATCCGGTTAGTGTTATTGTGCTGATTGAATGTTTTGGTTGTATGTTGTTGCTATTATACGTGTATGCTAACCGAGGATTCTGGTCCATATGATTGTGTTTGATGGTAGTTAATAATGTGTTGTTGATCGGTTCGCATATACAAATCAATCTAGGTTGCATGATGTAGAATCAAACCGGTATTGTATGATGATGATGATCCGCTGTTATGATTGGATAAACATATTGATGATTCATTAATAGGCTCTATGATTGTTAAACCGGGTATGTTTAAGGGTTTTGATAGATTGTTCTTGATTACGGGTTGTTATGATTTAAGGAATGGTTATATGGTTCATATGTTTGATTAAGGTTCATATGTTTTGGTGTTACAATTGTCCTGTTGATCGATGATTGCTTGAATGGTAAACTGTTAGTTGGTAATTGATTTTTGGAAACTGTCAATGATAATTGAATTGCCTAAATGAATTGCACGAAATCAGGAAACCGGTTACACGTTCGGTTGCGACTCGGATTGCGAGTCGGAACCCCACTCGAGACCACAAACAGCACGAGCCGAAACCACGGTTGCGAGTCCCGTTGCGACTCGTAACCAGACCATGATGAACCGAGATCTCCATTGCGACTCGCAACCAGCTGTTGCGACTCGTAATCTCCGGTTGCGACTCGAGATCTCCGTTGCGACTCGAGACCATCGTTTACACGCACACTGTTGGGCCTTCACTGTCACGGGCCCAATCTATTGAGCCCAACGAGTTGAATTGTGGACTGTTTATTAATGGACTTGTATGTGTTTGCTATTTGGGCCGATTGAGAATCTGGACTGTTTTGTTATTGGGCTGCTTATGTCATTGGGCCGGGTATGATTGGACTTAGAACAATTGGATCCTCACATGCTATGTCTTATCTGCTTACGTGCGTACATGTTTGCCATGTCTATACGTGATTACTATATACGTGCTATATACGAACCTGACTCGTATAATAACCATGATAGGACGTGAGTGATCATTTACTTGCTACTTGTACTTTCTGTGTATCTGCCGAGCAAACCAAGGTGAGTTCACACAGCCAAGGCATGGGATTCCCGGGTTGGGAATTGGGTTGGATATGATGGATATGGAATGATTACTCGTACTTACGCATATACCAGACTATAGACCATCGTCCTCAGGTTAGTCAGGACACGTTACGTAAAGCCTACGTAACCCAGTATATTTTCCATATGTCTCCCGGGTCGGGAGGACACGTTACGTAAAGCCTACGTAACCCAATACCATCTACTGGCTTCCAGGTCGGAAGGCCACGCTGCGTAAAGCCTACGTAGCCCCCACGCGTACCACTGTCCTCGGGGAAGGGCACGTCACGTAAAGCCTACGTGACCCTGTACGTTTTCCTGTTCTCGGTAAAGAAGAACACATGGTCGGAAGTTAGTCTAGTAAGTACCGTTAATGAGAAGCCCTCATTAGCCAGGATGAACATGGGAAACCCCCACCTTTAGTACACACTAGTATGGGAAGCCCCCACTAGCTATACTTATGCATTACATTATGAACTTACTTTCTGTGAACTCGCTCAACTAGTTTGTTGATTACTTGCTGCATGCCTTGCAGGACCTTAGGTATACTGGAGCTTGCACAGGGAGGAGCAGGTCGTTGTGGGATACGGATCGTGAACTATTTATGAACTTATTACTCGTATAACTATTTTGAGATTACTTACTATGCTTCCGCTACTTAAACGATGTTGGTTTTGAAACATCAATCATGTCATGATGATTTACATTGTTTACTTTTATATTAAATGCTATGTTTGATATGATTGATGGCTTGATCCTGGTCAGTCACGCTCCCAAGCGGTGGTATTCCGCGGGTGGATTTTGGGGGTGTGACACATACTGGCCTAAAAATAGTGTATGTCTATGTGCTGGCATTGTCAGCATGTGTCTGAGTTATCCGCTCACTGTGGTAACTATGCTTTGCGCATCAGGTTTGTCACTAAGAGTCTGTATGAAATAAATGGAGTGACGGTATGTAAAAGATGCACATGTATGTATGTAACATGAATCAGTAAGCAGTTTAAAGTGTCAGATGTAATTAAGCACAGTCATTAAGCACAATATTAGGGTAAATTAATTTGTACAGTACCTGTAATTATGCGGGTTGTCACATTCTCCCTCCGTTAAGAAAATTTCGTCCCGAAATTTTAGGTTCGTCTTCTAGTTGCAGGGGTCTTAGGAATTAAATGTGGGTACTTGGCCTTCATACGATCCCCACGTTCCCACGTGAATTCTGGGCCGTGTCGCGCATTCCATCGAACCTTGACGAGTTTGACACTACTCCGGCGTGTCTTGTTAACCTTCCAATCCGTAACCTCAACCGGTTCTTCAACAAAGTGGAGTATGTCGTCGATATGAACCTCGTCAACAGGAATGATAACTGTCTCCCGAGTTGGACTCTTCTTCAGGTTCGATACATGGAATGTATCATGAACGCCATTAAGTTCAGCAGGTAAGTCCAATTTGTATGCCACAAGCCCAATCCTTTGTAGGATTCTGAAAGGGCTGATGTAACGCGGATTCAACTTCCCACGCTTTCCAAAGCGTGCCAAACCCTTCCAGGGTGAAACCTTTAACAAAACCATATCCCCAACTTGAAACTCTAAAGGTTTCCTCCTTTGGTTTGCATAGTCTTTCTGTCTGTCACGAGCCGCCTTGATACGCTCTCGTATCTGTGCAATTTTGTCTGTCGTCTCTTGGACGATTTCGGGACCAACAAGCTGCCTATCACCCGCATCAGCCCAGCATAGGGGTGATCGACACTTGCGTCTGTAAAGAGCTTCAAATGGTGCTGCTCCAATGCTTGTGTGGTAGCTGTTGTTGTATGAAAATTCGACCAAGGGTAAGTGTTTGTCCCAGCTACCACCCAGGTCCATTACACATGCTCTCAGCATATCTTCCAATGTTTGAATTGTTCGTTCACTCTGGCCATCCGTTTGTGGGTGAAATGCTGTACTCAGATTTAATTGAGAACCAAATGCTTCTTGGAAGGACTGCCAAATCCTTGATACGAAGCGTCCATCTCTATCAGAGATAATCGAGAGAGGCACTCCATGACGTGCAACAATCTCCCTCATGTATATTTCAGCAAGTTTACTCGTGTTGTCCTTCTCCTTGATTGGCAGGAAGTGCGCAGACTTTGTTAGGCGGTCTACTATTACCCAGATTGTATCATGGCCCTTGGGCGTCTTTGGCAATTTCGTTTTGAAGTCCATGGAAATCTGTTCCCATTTCCATTGGGGTATTACAGGTTGTTGCAGGAGACCTGAAGGTTTCTGGTACTCGGCTTTAACCTTGGCGCATGTTAAACATTTGCCAACATATACTGCGACATCGCCTTTCATCCTAGGCCACCAATAGAAATCCTTAAGATCTTGGTACATTTTATCCGCTCCTGGATGAATCGAGTATCGTGACTTGTGAGCCTCATCGAATATAACCTTTCTCAAACCCCCAAACAGAGGAACCCAAATTCGATTTATGAAACACAATGTTCCTTCCTAGTTTGGCACTAACTGTTTCTCCATCCCACGGACATACTCATCCTCAATATTCCTTTCTTTCAAGGCCTCTCTCTGCGCGGCATGAATGCGCAACGAGAGATCTGTCTGGACAATCATTTCTAAGGCCCTAACCCTTATGGGCTTAATCCTTTCTTTTTGACTTAGGGCGTCGGTGACTACATTCGCCTTTCCTCGGTGATACTTGATTTCACAGTCGTAGTCGTTCAACAGCTCAACCCAGCGTCTCTGCCTCATATTGAGCTCCTTTTGATCAAAAATGTGCTGTAGGCTCTTGTGATCAGTGAAGATTGTACATCTTGTTCCATACAAGTAGTGTCGCCAGATCTTCAATGCGAACACTACAACGCCTAACTCCAAGTCATGTGTGGTGTAGTTCTTCTCATGTACTTTCAGCTGGCGTGAGGCATAGGCTATGACTTTCTGCCGTTGCATCAACACGCAGCGTAAACCCTGACGCGAGGCGTCACAATACACCACGAAGTCGTCCGTGCCTTCGGGTAGAGCTAAAATTAGTGCCTCACAAAGTTTGTTCTTCAACAACTGAAACGCTTCTTCTTGCTTGTCGCTCCAATCAAACTTCTTGTCTTTCTGTGTGAGTGCGGTGAGGGGTTGAGCGATTTTTGAAAAATCCTCAATGAACCTTCGATAATACCCAGCCAACCCTAAGAATTGCCGAATCTCGGTTGGCGTTTTCGGAGACTCCCAATTCTTGATCGCCTCGATCTTTGTGGGATCCACATGGATTCCATTTCCATTAACCACATGTCCAAGAAACCGGACTTCGCGTAACCAAAACTCACATTTCGAGAACTTAGCGTACAACTTTTCCTTTAAGTAGCTCTAAGATAGCTCTTAAGTGTTGCTCGTGTTCTTCCTTCGTCTTCGAGTAAATCAAAATGTCATCAATGAATGCGATTACGAACTTGTCGAGGTACGGCTTACAGACTCTGTTCATCAAGTCCATGAAAACTGCTGGAGCGTTTGTCAACCCAAACGGTATCACCAGAAACTCGTAATGTCCATATCGAGTTCTAAAAGCAGTTTTGGGAATACTTTCCTCTTGTATTCTCAACTGGTGATACCCCGATCTCAGATCGATCTTTGAGTAGAAACTTGAACCTTGTAGTTGATCGAACAGGTCATCGATCCTTGGCAAAGGATATCTATTCTTGACAGTCAACTTGTTGAGCTCGCAGTAGTCTATACACATACGAAAACTACCATCCTTCTTCTCAACGAACAAAACTTGAGCTCCCTAAGGTGAGAAGCTTGGTCTGATGAATCCTTTATCTAACAGCTCTTGGAGTTGTGTTGACAACTCTTGCATCTCTGAAGGTGCAAGTCGATAAGGTGCCTTAGCCACAGGCGCGACGCCTGGAACTAAGTCAATGTGAAATTCGACTTGTCTTGGAGGCGGCAATCCCGGCAAGTCTTCTGGAAAGACTTCGGGATATTCCTTCACGACTGGAATGTCTTCGATCTTTGGCTCAGCGGCTTCCTTATCAACGATAGGTGCCAAGAAGGCAACACATCCTTTCTTCAAACACTTCCTAGCTTTCAAGCAGCTAATGATCCACAATGGCGTATCGCGCTTCTCTCAGTGAACTACAATCGTCTCTCCATCGGCCATTGGAATGCGGATGGTCTTTTCGTGACAAACCACTTCGGCTTTGTTGCTAGACAGCCAATCCATCCCTATTACCACGTCGAAGCTTCCCTACTCGACTGGCAGTAGGTCTAGCGTAAATTCGTGTCCTCCCAGTTCTATCATGCATCCCCTGATGACTTTACTCGTTTCCACTAGTTTCCCATTCGCCAATTCAATAGAGTACGGAACGTCTAACTTACTAGCAGTTAACCCAAGAATACTCTTAAATTCTAACGACACGAAACTATAATCGGCACCAGTATAAAAAAGAACAAACGCATAGCGTTGATGTTTTAAGACAAAATGTTATGCATTTTTAACTATTTTAATGGATGAACATCATATATTTTTATCATATAGCATTGTTGTGATTGTTGCTATGGTATTAAGAAGTCACACCAAATAAACCCACGCTTCCGCAAAAGCCAGGGTGTGACAGCTTGGTATCAGAGCCTCGATCATAGCGAACTAGGATTCCTTCTCTGAAATGTCTTTGTCTGAAATGTCAAAGGGTCACAATGCCCTTATCTAAAATGTCTAAGGGTCACAATGCCCTTGTCTGAAATGTCTGAAATGTCCTTCTCTGAAATGTCTTTGTCTGACATTTCAGACAAGGGCATTGTGACCCTTAGAGTACGGAACGTCTAACTTACTAGCAGTTAACCCAAGAATACTCTTAAATTCTAACGACACGAAACTATAATCGGCACCAGTATCAAAAAGAACAGACGCATAGCGTTGATGTTTTAAGACAAAATGTTATGCATTTTTAACTATTTTAATGGATGAACATCATATATTTTTATCATATAGCATTATTGTGATTGTTGCTATGGTATTAAGAAGTCACACCAAATAAACCCACGCTTCCGCAAAAGCCAGGGTGTGACAGCTTGGTATCAGAGCCTCGATCATAGCGAACTAGGATTCCTTCTCTGAAATGTCTTTGTCTGAAATGTCAAAGGGTCACAATGCCCTTGTCTAAAATGTCTAAGGGTCACAATGCCCTTGTCTAAAATGTCTGAAATGTCCTTCTCTGAAATGTCTTTGTCTGACATTTCAGACAAGGGCATTGTGACCCTTAGAGTACGGAACGTCTAACTTACTAGCAGTTAACCCAAGAATACTCTTAAATTCTAACGACACGAAACTATAATCGGCACCAGTATCAAAAAGAACAGACGCATAACGTTGATTTATAGGGAACGTACCAGTGACAACATTCGGATCTTGGCGCGCTTCCCTCGCACCAATGTTAAAAACTCGGCCTTGCGCTTGATTTAGCTTTGGGCATTCCCTTTTGAAGTGCCCAACGTCCCCGCAGTTGAAGCATCCTGACCCTCGGCCATTCCCATTACCATTCCCGCCTCGATTTCCGTTTGTTCCCCGGTTACCTGCTTGATTCGGGGCATTCCCACGATTTCCGTTTCCCCCGTTATTCCCTTGCGGCCTGTTTCCATTACCACGGTTGTTGTTATTGTAACCCCTTTGACCACCTTGGCCTGATCCAACCCAACACGTCTCCTTCGAATGGCCCGTCTTCCCGCAAGATTCTCATTTCCTGAGTCGGCACGGGCCGGGGTGATGGAACTGACATGTACCACACATGGGCAGAGTGCCCATGTAAACTTTTCCTCTGTTTTCATGACCAGTCTTGGCCCTGGTCGGTGTGTTTGATTCACTTTTCTTGCTACTGCTGCTGGTTCCTTACTTGAAGTTGGAAAACTTGCGTTTGTTTTCTCCCGACGACTCCACATGAGTCTCCTTCTTTTTCTGATCATCCTTTGAAAACTTGTTTAGCCTGATGGCTTCTTCAGTCAGTGAGATGCTTAAGTCGATGGCTTCAGTAATGGTTGCCGGTTTTGACGTTGTGACCATGCTCATAATTTGAGGTGCTAACCCCCCAGATGAAACGTTCGATACGCTTGAATTCAGGCGTGACCATGTACGGCACCACATGGGACAGATCATGAAACCTTTGAACATACTCAACGATTTTTGGACCTTCCATCCTTAAGTTCCAAAATTCGGTTTCCAATCTCTGGATCTCAGCCCTGGAGCAATACTTCTTGCGCATCAGTTCTTTCAATTCAGCCCAAGTCATGGCGTACGCTGCAGCCTATCCTAGGGTTTGTACTTGGAGATTCCACCATGATAGGGCACCATCAGTAAAAAGCCCAGTGATGTATGTAACTTGTTGTCCCGGTGCACATTTGCTCATTCTTATTGTCGTCTCCGTCTTTTCAGTCCAACGGGTAAAAGCCACGGCACCTCCAGTGCCATCAAAGTTTTGCGGCTTGCAATCTAAGAATTGCTTGAAAGTACACCCTGTACAAGCAATGTCATTTATAGGAATTATTAGCAGTCGCACAAGAATCATCTAAATATAGTGTAATGTGTCTCCTATGACTGATCATTACCATTCGGAGGGTTGTTGTTGTTGTTCGAAATGTTTCCGCTTGTTTCTCCTTGAGAAGCAGCATTTGCACAATAGCGGCAGCGATGATTCCTTGCAGTTCTGCCTGGGTAGTCGGCATGCGTGCTTCGCGTCGTGGAGGCATTTTCTAGAGGATGTTTCATATTGGTCAGGTCATAGTAGGTATAATAATCATACGTATATATAGTAACATTCATCATCCACATAACATCTCATGTCATAACCACAACACCAATAATTTTAACAAAACATGTAATGAGAATACTGTGACTGGGCTTTCATATAAATACAACCACAATACAACGTTTGTTCCCAAAAAGAAAGTATCGTACAACCCATGAGACTAAGGCGTCCTGCTGTAACTGCAGTGATGTGAGCATGTCCTCTATAGAGTATCCGACATGGAAGGGATGATAAGGGTCGGATACTGGCATAATGTGGGGTGATGACCATAGAAATGGCTCACCCATCGGGGCTGAAGCTGGATGTGTAGTGTGTGGGGTAAATGCAACCGGCGAAGTGGTATGGGGAGACTGAGACATGAAGGGGCAGTAGATGACACGGGTGGAACAAAATCAGGATAAGGGATCTGTGGCAAGAACTGGCTATCCCCTGACATAAATGGTGTGTGGCCGAAAGGCTGACTCGACGATCCCTCCCCAGGTTGGGGCAGAGGTATGTCCTGAAGGAAAGTGATCGGAAGGTCGGTACGATGGGTATCGGATGTGGGTGGAGGAAACAACGGTATATCGAGTGGTACAGTAACAGGTGCGGTTGGCGGAGTGACTGGGACTACATACGAAGGGTAGTCATCCTCCTCGATCCACCCATTGCTGGTGTTAGCGTATCTCGGGTCAATGTGGGTAGCAAACGGTGCCAGGTCATCAAAAATAATCAGCGGATCGGGTATGGGTGCTATATCTGGGATCTCAACGGCTGGTGGTGCAACGACGGGTGCATCAGTGACAGGAACAGGGTCAAGGGCAAGAATGGGCTCTGGAACGACTGGAGCGGGCTGATGATCAGCAGGTATAACAAGAATCTGATCATCTGGGAGAACAGGAACCTCAACAGGCTGCTCCAACTCCATCTCCTCATCACCGTCAACACGAGGAATGTAACCGAATCCCAACGGTGGGATAAAGGAAGCTATCGACTCAAAAGAACTAGAGGCGGACGAATTAGAATGAACCTCCATATTAGGAAGTTCAACCATGGGAACAATGGGATCAACAACTGGGATATCAACAGGTGGAACACCGTCCTCCACCGGGGCCCTACCATCCTGGTCTCCCTCCAGGGGACCCTCGATGAGTAGGTCGATGTCGCCATCGGGTAACGCGTCGAGAGGTTGTTCCTCAAAGGGAACTGCAGCGAAGGGGAGAGAGGCAGGGATTAGAACAAGGGGTAGGTCCTCTCCTGGTGGGCCATCAGCTAAGGGTACGTCGTCTCCGAAGATCGGTAGGGCAAACGGCTGGAAATCGTCTTCATCGGTGCTCGTGGTGTCTGAGGTGTAGACTCCCGAGTCGGTGGCCATCTCGTCATCAGAGGTAAAGGCCATCGGGTCGCTCGCGTTGGATACTCCACTACCAGATGATGCCATGGTGTCTGTAACACAACCACAACATATGCACACAAATCAGGTAAGCATGTAAACAAATAACAATGAAATCATGTATGTATCCTAGTCTTCCCAGACTATCCCTCCCAATCTCTAAAACTGAATTCCCTAGTCTCTCAGACTAACTCCCTGGCCTTTAAGACCAACCTCCCAGTCTCTAAGACTCGAATTTCCCTCAGCCTCTAAGGCTAAACTTCCCCAATCTCTAAGATTGAATCCCTCAGTCTCTAAGACTGAAACCTCCCTCAGTCTCTAAGACTGATACAAAAATTTTGAAAAGTGTATTTGTGCCCTTTTGTTTGTAAAAATGTTTGTGCCCTGGATCTGGACTTTTAGTGTATGAAAAATGTAAAAACGTTTGAAAACATTTTCGTGAGAGCCCTAGTGATCATAGTCTAGACTCGAGAAGGAATCCTAGTTCGCTATGATCGAGGCTCTGGTACCAAGCTGTCACACCCTGGCTTTTGCGGAAGCGTGGGTTTATTTGGTGTGACTTCTTAATACCATAGCAACAATCACAACAATGCTATATGATAAAAATATATGATGTTCATCCATTAAAATAGTTAAAAATGCATAACATTTTGTCTTAAAACATCAACCACAAAATGCATTACAAAACATTACTTGTTTAAAACGAGTTCATAAGACTCGACAAAAGACTACCAACAACACGAGGATTTGAGACATGCAACCCATCCAGGAAGGAGTTACACTTCCCAAACCCTACAACTCTGGATGACATCCTTATTAAGTACGTAGCTTGTCTGACATGCAACACTTGCCAGATCCAAATTAATTCCCTGAAATACATGTAGTTTAAAAAGTCAACAAAAAGTTGAGCGAGTTCATGTGTAAGTCTGTGTGTATAAACCGTTTAATATGTCTGTACGTAAAAATAGTCCCTGGTATGTAGCAATAAGGAAAAACTGATCACCATTGGGTTGCAAAGCCAATAGTATATGTGAATGATGCAGGAAGACCCAAACCTAGCAAATTTGTCTCCGGTATGAAGACATAGTCACCACTATGGGCCCCCGGCCTCATGGGTGTGGGCTCGCTACACCCAAATAGATCTATCACTCATGTCCCGTGGTCCTACGATGAGGATTAATGGCCTTAAGTGTCATGCCCACCACTCACTTGATCGCGTAATAAAAACCCTCCTTAAGCTAACAATACCATGTATAAAATGTCTGAAATAAATTGTAAACATGTATGCCACCCCCGAAGTATAAAACGGAAAACAGTAAAAGAAAAGGGGGTCATGAACTCACTGTAGTGCGTCTTGACTCGAATCTCAACTCTGTCCGCCACACGACAACCTACAACGTACTAATGTCTTTTAGACGAACGGGCCGTGCCTTGGCTTAGAGTTTAGTGTTTTGAGTTTCGTTACTTTGGTATTATTTTGTTAAAATAATAATAATTATTTTAACTTAACTATCGTTTTTAGAAAATAGTTAGGCAACTATTTCGTATCTATATTTCTCGAATATTTTACTAAGTGTTCGGATTTTCGGAAAATTTCGCCATAGTCTCCTTTGTAAATAGAGGTGTCCATGCTAAATTAGCATATCATTTTCTTTTACGTATTTCCCGTAGTTCATTTTCAATAATCAAACCGACATATAGACATACAAAGCATTACTTACTTTATTTCAGCTTCATTACTCAAAACTGGACTGTTTTCAAGGATTTTTATAAAATAGTTAACCTCTTCCAAAAATTCCCAAATTTTTACAGAATGGCTCATACGATCCAAATTTTATTGTGTAAAAATATCGGAGTCCAGTTCGTTACCAATATTTCATAGAAATTTATTTACCTGACTGCAATCAGATTTGTTACTTTCTAATTGCAGTTTACGGAATAATTCACTAAAAATTAACCGTAAGTCCGATTGACGAAATTCCAGTTGGATGATCATCTTGACTACGGTGACCAACTACTGTAAAAATTTCATGAGTCGATTCTACACAGGTTTCAAGTTGTGACTTTGAATATGATACACTTTTTCTGCACAGGTTTCAAGCTTGAGCTGCTGTCCGAAAACAGTCCCCTAAAAATAGTAAACGACCTCGAAAAATTACGATTCCAGTGCCATTTGTTTGGTTATTCCAAAATGCATATTTTAGGCTTCAGAAAATCAGTTTTTCAATTTAAAACGGTCCTGTTACAGCCTGTTGAAGTTGGCTGGAAATACAAATCAGCTTGCTGTTTACAACGTAAAAGCTACTAAAAACGCATCAACAAAGGTCCTAACCACGGTTTATCGATGATTTAATGTTCAAACCTCAGCCATGCTTTAACCAACCCTAAACCAACCAGATTTCAACTTCATACAAACTTTTTATGTAGGGTTTTTATGAAAAGTTTCATGTTCATCTTTTTAGTGTTCCATTTCTTGTGTTACTTGAATATTTTCATCCTACTTTATATCATAACAAAGAACAAGATGAAACAATGGTGTGAAGGGACTTACTACTAGCACAAGGCTAGGGTAGAAATCTTAGTGCAAGGATGATGAAGAAATGATGATGATACGGTTAGAACAAAGTTTTCTTGAGAGCCCTTCAACTTGCAACTTCTACGAATGATCTTCAAGCTTGGAAAGGGGACTTGTAGTGAAGAAGATGAGAGTGTGCAAGTGATGGAGGTGGGTTCGGTTATGAAGGGAGTGAGGTTGGAGTGTGGTTTTTGAAGAAATGACGGGATATCTATGCATCCTACCTCTTATAGGCCATCATGTATATTTTGTTTAGTTTGTTAAGCCTCATATCTAATATAATAATCAACCAATCAACAAGTAGGAGGTGAAGAGGGGTTGGGTTTGGTTTTGGTGAGCCGAAAATGAGAGAGAGAAAGGTGAGGATAGGGTGTGATCTTAGGTGAAATGATTGTAATCCAAGAACCAAATTCCCATAAGATTACTTACACATCTTAGCAAGTCCCACAAGTAAACAATCTTATTATTTTAATCAACTAATTTACAAGTATAAAATGGAGATGTGGTGGGTCCACCTAGGACCGAAAATTCGGTTTGGAGGGGGGGGGTTTGATGTAAAAATTGTGACTAAATGGTAACTAAGTAGTTAAATTGTAAGTATGGACTTGTATGTGTAGTGAAAAGCTTTTTAATGGGTGTTATGGCAAACGGGTACCATGACTAGCCAAAAATAGTAAAACAATGTCGTTAACAATAATTTGGTGCCCCGGGGAATGTCCAGTTATTCGGTTAAGTATCGTTTCGTTAAAGTGTTAAAGTGTACCGTATAGTGTCTTTTATGCATCTTTTTGCAACGAAATCATTCCTGGCACTTAGGAAAGTATACAGGACCACTCTGCCATATTTGTGTATTCTACTGGTATAATAAAATGCTGGATTTTATAAAAGAAAGCAGAATTCTGTATTTAAAGTGTGTTTTAGGCACTTCCCGGCACTATATCTATCACCTAATGACACAGTCTTGTGGTCCTCACTTCCCTACACTCCATACTGGTGTAGTGCTTTATCTCTGGCCCATACTGGCCTAAAAATAGTGTCTGTCTATGTGCTGGCATTGTCAGCACGTGTCTGAGTTATCCGCTCACTGTGCTAACTGTGCTTTGCGCATCAGGTTTGTCACTAAGAGTCTGTATGAAATAAATGGAGTGACTACTTGTAAAAGATGCACATGTATGTATGTAACATGAATCAGTAAGCAGTTTAAAGTGTCAGATGTAATTAAGCACAGTCATTAAGCACAATATTAGGGTTAATTAATTTGTACAGTACCTGTAATTGTGCGGGTTGTCACAGATATATCGGACTATTCGAGATTATCGAATGTGTCGGCAGTGTAGGTTATAAGCTAAACTTGCCAGAGGAGCTGAGTGGAATTCATAACGTGTTCCACGTTTGTAATCTCAAGAAATGTCTAGCCGACGAATCACTGGCTATGTCTCATAAAGATGTACAAGTTGATGAAAGTTTGAGATTCGTTGAGAGACCTATATCGATCAAGGATCGACAAGTCAAAAGGATCCGAAGAAAGCATGCACCTATAGTAAAGGTCAAATGGGATGCTCGCAGAGGTCCCGAGTATACGTGGGAAGTTGAGTCCACTATGAGACAAAAGTACCCTCACTTATTCCAGTAAATCTCGGGGTCAAGATTTCTTTTAAGGGGGTGAGGATGTGACACCACGTAAAAACGTGTCCAAATTATATATAGACACGTGTCCTGAACTTTAAACACGTGGAAATTTCGTGAAGGACTTAAAGTGTCAACATGCCAAACATGAGCCTCTGAATGACAATAAGCGGATAATATATTCTTAATCAAGTGATTGATTGAATATAACGAGCCGTTTATAAATATAATCGGGAGATTATAAAGCTACTGGGATTAAACGTGTCAACATGTTAATGCTACCTCTGAGTGACCTTTTGATATTCCTAAAGCTTTGCAAAATATAAAAATGCACCCTCATACATAGTTGTTAATGAATCCAAGAATGCGACCGAATTTGGGATAATACATTCAATTTTCATGAGATAAGTTCTCACATGACAAAAGCCGACAATACTTCATTATGGCCATTTCTAAAGAATCCAAGGAAGACACAAATGCATGGCATCATATTCTAGCAAAGTAGAACTGATTATTTGGACTATTACACTGAGTTATGGTTCAAGTTTTGGACAATTGAAATGCATGGTGAAGTGTATGAAAGTTTGAGAATTTTTGTCCTCTGGTCATCGGTTACGGACCGTATGGCCCTAGGCTTACGGTGCGTAAAGAGGTAACTGGGCGATGCAAATCAGGTTCGGTTACGGACCGCAAACACTTGGACTTACAGTCCGTAAAGCAAAGGATACAGATCGCAAGAGCTTACCCTTACGGTTCGTAAGCTCGTCGCTGGGCTGAATTATGGACATATGTATGTTAAGCTGATAAACCGACTTTAACTCTTAGTTTTTGAAACCATGGATCATTGGACGGTATATACAAACCACTAGGACACCTGGGGTGATCCTAGGGCCTTCCATAACAGCTGGGATTGATCCAAGAGTTTGTGAACAAGTATATATAGGACTTTTGAATTGAGCTCTCATACTTCACTTGCAACTTTTGCTAATCAACATCACCTGGAGCTTTGCAAGGACTTGGAGAAGACTATCAAGTGTAGAAAAGATTGCTTGGACCTGTAGTAAGCCTCTAATTACCTGATTAGTCTTTGTAGTTAGCTTAATTTCCTAAAAGTCAAATTCGACGTAATTTAAGTTTGACTTTCATTTTAATCTCACGTGGTTTAACTACTGATCAAATTGAAAGTAGTTATAAGACCACATTAGTATGGGTGATTAACCCTTAAAAGGGCATCTCCTAATTATCTCGTTTGACCAATTAATTGTCGGGTCAAAGTAGCTTGACAAAAAGTCAAACTGGACAGAAATTGCAAATGTGATTAAAACTGATAAACCAAAGGTTCTAAATTATATTCTTGCATTCTAATAACTTGGTAATTAATATTTAAACATGTTTTATCAGTCCTGACCCGACAATTAATAGTCTAAGGTCAGTTTATAACCGAAAGTCGCAAAAGCTTGACTTTTGCTTTGACTTTCAGTTCTAACCCGTTCAAGCTTAATTCTTCTATGTTTTAAGCTTCTATTAGGACCACATTACTTAGTAGTATAACCCCCTGGAGTTATATTGCATGGTGCCTAGTGGTTTGAATTATATGCACTTGATCGTAATTATGCTTAATAATGCCTTAAACGCCCTTTTTGCATAAAACTGAGATTTTTAGCAATGTGAATTGACTAATACCTTTGCTACTGATATTTAGACATGTCCTGAAAATTTGACATCAATTTGAGGTCTAGAATAGGAGTTATGCTCAATAGCGTAATTAAGGAGCTTTTTATTATTTAAAAGGCGTAATTAGCATAAAGCCCATCTAAACCCGATTTTTGACACCAAACTTTTTACTTACTGATGCTAAATAATATTTTGGGATTTTTGAAGATTTTTAATTATTTTTAGGTTGAGCATAACATAGGATTATAGCTTGATTTCGGTAATTGTCGGTTTTACCCTTTTCATGCATAAAATGAGTTTTACATAACTTTTTAATGCCAAACTTCTTGCTACTGATTTTATATGAAATAGAATATTTTGAACCTTATAAACTGATCAAAAACTCAGATTTCCTGTTTTATTCGAATACCCTTTAAATCGACTTTTAAGCATTTTTAGCATCTAGTATGGGTCAAAACTATATTTGGCATATAAAACTCATTACCTAATGATGTTTTAAGCTAATTTATGTAATTATATAGTAAGCCAAAGTTTTTAAACTCAGAATCCTGTTTTGACTTTTAAAAGATTATGTGAAATTACCAAAATGCCCTACAGCGCATAGTTGGTTATAAAAGACATATTTCTCACATATATAGTACCCTACTGATATAACTTATAAAAATACATGTTTTTACTAATTTAATCAGACCTGGAACTCAGTTTTATAATTAAGCTCTTTTATGGGCATTAAAATTACCAAAATGCCCTTATGGGACTTATTTTGGTTTAAATCACTTTTTGGGCATATATGTTAATATATTACTGATATATTAACATACTTTGAGCATAATAATGATTAAGACCTGTATATAATTTATTTGGTTACCCGTTACGCTTTTACGCGTTCGGATCGGTCTACGTGACTAGTTTACGTAAAATAGCCGAAACGGGCTTAACCTTATCATTTAATTCTCATTTTCCAGAATGTCTATAGTTTACCCATATTATACAAGTATCCAAGCTTGTCGGGTCTAAATCACATTCTATCTCGGTCTCCGCTTAATCTAGCGTTTAGAACCGTAAGGTTTCCTTCTAGCTAGCCGGTCTAAGTCCTTGACTTAATTAAAGACCCGTTAGCATCCTAATAGGCTAATTAAACCTTCTATACATATTAAATAGCTTCCGGTAAAAAGTGCCTTTCAAGAACCTTAGGAATTTTACTGCTATCACCAGGTAAATACTTTTAACTTATTTTCCCTATACGGGCTTGGGATACGGTATAAAATTAATACCGTTTGGTCGGGTATGGGATTATTTTGTTGGATTGTGATTTAATAAATCCGCATAACCCGTTTAATCTGTATTGTTTGGTAACATAAACATTTGGGGGTTAACGACCGTGTCCTGGATATCCTCGGCTCATTTAAGTTATTAATGGCCACGACCTATGCACGGGGTGCAGGCATGCACCCGACAGATGCAAATGCTAAATATTAAATTACCCACAAGTTGGGGATAACTCCTTTGTGGGTTCTATAAGTGGTGAGTCAGTTAATCATGTCCGGCTTACAAACCGGCCCCACATGTATGACAAACATGTAAAACTGTATACAAGATTTTATTAAAAATTGTCCCAAGTTATAAATGATTTGTGCCATGTGCACCTAAACCAATTTTCTAAAATGCTTTCAAAATGAGTCAGTTAAATTGTATTTACCAGTGTAAACTGACGTATTTTCTTAAAGATTGATTGACAGGTACTTCCCGAAATAGGCTTGAGCTATAGGGTGTCATAGAGGATCTTGCAAATCCATAAGGTACCTGAAGTCTGTAGTTTTTGTTTCTTTGTACATTTTGATCCGCCTGTGGATCTTATTACATTCCCGTCTGTAACATTCGTACACTTGACATTCAGACAGTATGGTTTGTAATAGTTAATTACCCAGCCTTCCGCTGTGCTATATTATTGTGTGTGTTGACAATGATGATATCAACTACGTCACGATACTCCCCGCCGGGCCCACCGGTAATCTGTGGAAATATCGGGGTGTGACAGGTTGGTATCAGAGCCAACATTGAGTGAATTAAACACTAACATTTTGTGTTTAATCTCAATGACACAATAAGCACAATCCTTAGACTCTCGAGTCTAGGCAAATGACCTAGGATGTATCTTTAATCTTTCCTTTGCTGTTATTTTATTTTATTTTATTTTGGTTTGTTTTCTTGTTTTAACAGGAAGATCATCAACATGCCTCCAAGAGTAAGGGGAAGAGGCAAAGGTCCCATGCGTGGGGGATCGTCGACAGCAGGACCATCTCATAGACGCACTCCATCGGCGTCCTTTTCTACCTCTGACTCTCACGATCTGTGGGGTCAACCTTTTGAGCCGGCAAGACATTTTGTCTCGCTAAGCTCTTCGCCTTCTTTCCACCCGTCTTTTGGGCCGCTAGTTCTAGATGAGCCCCAACACTGACACCACTTTCAATAATCTCATCATTCTCACGAGTCTTACCAATCGCACCGCTCTTTGCCTTCCCATTCGTTTCACCATTCTGATTCCCTCTACTCCCCGGGACAATTCAACCCGAACGATGATGTTAACGACTTGCTTGGCTACAACCCATTGGGCCCTGAGGACCATTTTTCTCAGGAAATGGAAATGGATGACGACCCCGACCCGGAGATGCAAACCGGAACCCTAGGCTACCCAATCAGCATATCTAGTGGGTCTCCGTTTCAAGGATCCCCTTACCGTGGGCCCGATTCTTTCCAGGAGAGGATGGGCACCTATGATTGGTATTTTACTCCTTCATACCATAGCTCTCCAGCCCAACCACCTTTGGTTGAACCCCAACTCCAAGCTGTTTCACCACCACCACTCCCTGTAGAAGAGCCACCTCAGCAGCCACCTCCCGAGCCTCCGAGGCGAAGGAGGAACGCACGTATGTCCGTGCGGGGAGGACCTTGATTCAGTTCTCCCCAGGGTTCGAGTTCTTATCCCCCTATTCCGGAGGACCCCTAGATGGGTGGGCCCTCGAACGCGGCGCCGGACATTAAACCTCCGCCAGCTTCATATGCACCATCACAGCCGCCTATGGGTTTTGATAACCCAATCCCGACGTACCCAGGTTCTTCCGGGTACAATCATTTCGAGAACCCATCGGGGTACCCAGCGGACTATGGAACTCAAGACCCGTACCTTACAGCTGCGCAGTATCATCACCTTTACTATTCTTCTTACCCTCCGGTTCATCCAACTGGATACCCGGTGCAGGGTTATCAGTACCCGCCGTACCAGCAACCTCCTCCACCACTACAGCAGCAACAAACTCAGGAAATCCTAGAGAGGTTAGATAAGGTTGAGCACAAAGCTAGAAAGGCCAAGGAAAAGTATGGTAGCTTCATGAAGGGCCTTGCAGACCTTATCAAAGGGAAGAAGAAGTAGGGGATTGTTTATTTTCTTGGTTGTTTGTAATCGTGTCCCTGTGAGGACATTTGTTTAATTTCTGTATCAAAGTCCCTGCGTGGACTTATTTTCCTTTCTGTAAGCCCCTGCGCGGGCAGGTTGTCTTTTCTAAGTCCCGTTTAGGGCACTTGTATTTGTTTTCATGTTTAATGAAAGTTATCTTTGGTTTTTAATTATGTATTTTATTACATCATGTTATATCTTTTAAATTTATAATTGATCCGCCAAAGAAAACTCTTAGAGGTATAACCTAGCCAAAGTATTAATTGGCTATGATGGTACAACCTTTCTAAGATAGCAATTCTCTGTTAACATCTGAAAACATGTTAATATTCCTAGCTGTGCGGTACGAAAAACCACGCAAGCTTCTAAAAGGTACTTGGATCTTTCCAGGTCACATATAGCCAAAATGATCAATGCGAATCATGGCTAACAAACATCAATATGATGTATACACCAAGACATCCTTTAGAGATGTATGCTTATAAGCGAAGGTGTAATAATGACAACGAAAGTTCCATATATAAACTTCTTGTCAAAAAGGTGATGAACTTTTTCGACCCTTAAAAAAATCACAGATCCAAGAGATCAGTGGTTAGATCTTAAGTCGTCCCTGCGACAAGCTTCCTAGGCTATTTAAATGTCCTTTGAGACGAGCTTAATGATATATAAAATGTCTTTTAAGACATCGGCAGTTGTGAAAATTTCATCTTCCCCTGCTTAATAGTATGAAGAATAGTGAATTCTCTTGATCTTTGCATATTATTTAAAATGGTCCAAATGGTTTAATAATACCATGACCATCTGATCATCAATGCGATGTATCTAAACATAATTTAAATATTATTATTGTTGTTATAGTATTCAGAAATGGCTGGCTTAGATGAAGCAAACAGTCATCCTGCAGAAGGCAACAACAGGATTAATATCACTGGTGCCGAACTTCAAGCACTGATCACCGCGGCAGTTTCTCAGGCGGTAGATGCTAATTTTAAAGAGCCGAGTGTGGTTCGGTCTCAAACTCACTCAAGAACCCATTCCCAACCTCATACTCATAAGAAGAGTGAGTCTCAGCACTCGTCTAACCAGGGTAGGGAACCCAAGAAGCAGATAGTTCTTGAGCCGACCCCTAGGCACGCCAAGGGTTGTACCTACAAGTATTTTATCTCCTGTAAGCCGAGAGACTTTACAGGAGAAAAGGGGGCGATTGACTGTATGAAATGGTTAGACGAGATGGAGACTGTGATAGACATTAGCGGATGCGCTAAGGAGGATGTGGTCATGTTTGTATCCCAATCTTTTAAAGGCGATGCTCTCACGTGGTGGAAAGCGTTAGTGCAGTCCACTAGGAAGGTTCACTTGTACAATCTCTCGTGGGAGAAGTTTGTTGACTTGGTGAAGGACACTTATTGCCCTCAGCACGAGGTAGAGAGAATAGAGACTGATTTCCTCACCCTTGTAATGAAGGATCTAGATTGTAGATCCTATGTGACTAGTTTCAATTCCATGTCAAGACTCGTGCCATATCTAGTCACTCCTGAGCCCAAACGCATTGCGCGTTTCATTGGTGGTCTGGCCCCTGAAATAAAGGGGAATGTAAAGGCTTCTAAGCCAGCCACTTATAGATCCGCTATGGATCTATCATTGTCCCTCACGTTGGATGTTGTAAGGAGTCGGGCAAAGAAGACCACAGATGAGGGAAAGAGGAAAAGAGAGGATGATCAGTTTTCTCCAGCAAACAAAAAGGGCAAGGGGAACTCTGGTTCCAAAAAGGGGCAATCAGGCGATAAGCCCAGGTGCAAGACTTGTCACAAGAGGCACTTTGGAAAGTGCAATCGAGACCCACAGGCCAAACCATGTGGGATCTGTAAAAAGAAGGGGCACAAGTCTGTTGAGTGTCGGAATATTAAGGATGCAACCTGCTATGGTTGCAATGAGAAGGGTTACATTAAAACCAACTGCCCCAAGAACGCAAAGAAGCCTGAAGAGGCAAAGAAGAACAATGCCAGAGTGTTCCAGATGCAAGCAAGGGCTTCGGTGAATGACGAGAACGTCATAACAGGTACCTTCCTCATCAATAATAACTATGCTAGAGTCTTGTTTGATTCCGGTGCTGATAAGTCTTTCGTAGACCATAAGTTCTGTAAGATACTAAATTTGCCTGTTAAGACTCTAGACATAAAATATAAGGTAGAACTTGCTGATGTACCTTAGAAACAGCTTCAACTCTTCTTGATGGATGTTCCATATCCATTAAGAATCATTCTATCCCGCTATCCCTCCTGCCAATGAAATTGGCTGGTTTTGATATAGTTTTAGGCATGGATTGGTTGTCGCATAACCAAGCCCAAATTGCCTGTGATAAAAAGCTTATCATTATCAAAACCCCCTCTGGTGAATCAGTCACTATTCAAGGAGATACACAATATGGGTTGCCCAGCAATGTGTCTATTCTCAAGGTATCCCAGTGTTTGAAAAGTGGATATGTCATTTACATGGCACAGGTGACTGTGAATGATCCAAAGCCAAAGATTGAAGACATTCCAATCATCTCAGAGTATCCCGATGTCTTTCCTGACGAGTTACCTGGATTACCTCCTGAGAGGCAAGTAGAATTCAGGATGGACATCCTTCCTGGATCCGCGCCTATCGCACGAGCTCCGTATCGTCTAGCGCTTACCGAAATGAAAGAGCTCAGAACTTAATTAGATGATTTATTGGAAAAAGGTTTCATTTAGCCCAGCTCTTCACCTTGGGGAGCTCCAATTCTGTTCGTGAAAAAGAAGGACGGATCAATGCGCTTATGCATTGATTACCGTGAACTGAATAAGGTAACGATCAAGAATCGTTATCCTTTACCCAGGATCGATGATTTGTTCGATCAACTTCAAGGAGCGAGTTATTTCTCAAAGATTGATTTGAGATCTGGGTATCATCAACTCAAGGTTCGAACTGAAGATGTTCCAAAGACGGCATTCAGAATGAGGTATGGACATTTCGAGTTCTTAGTGATGCCTTTTGGACTCACTAATGCACCTGCAACATTCATGGACCTAATGAATAGAGTCTGCAAACCATACTTAGATAAGTTTGTCATTGTCTTTATAGATGACATACTTATTTACTCTCGTAGTCAAGTGGAGCATGAAAAGCACCTTCGGTGTATCTTAGAACTGCTTCGACAGGAGAAATTGTATACCAAATTCTCCAAGTGTGAGTTTTGGCTTCGCAAAATCCAGTTCCTTGGACATATTGTCAGTGAATAAGGTATCCAAGTAGATCCTGCCAAGGTAGAAGCTGTTATGAATTGGGAAGCACCCAAGACACCTACGGAAATACGCAGCTTTCTGGGTTTAGCAGTATATTATAGAAGATTTATTGAGAACTTCTCAAGAATAGCTGCACCATTAACTTCTTTGACCCGTAAGAATGTGAAGTTTGACTGGGGTCCAAAGCAGCAGGAATCCTTTGAGATTCTAAAACAAAGATTGAGCAATGCTCCGGTATTATCTTTACCAGAAAGAATTGAAGATGTTGTTGTATACTGCGATGCTTCACACACCGGCATGGGGTGTGTACTTATGCAGCGAGGTAATGTAATTGTCTATGCATCGCGACATGAAAAGAATTACACCGCCCATGATTTAGAATTGGGCGCTGTAGTATTCCACTAAAGTTGTGGAGACATTACTTATATGGAACTAAATGTGTGATCTATTCGGATCACAAAAGTCTCCAACATCTGTTCAATCAAAAAGAGCTCAATATGAGACAACGCCGTTGGATGGAAACTTTAAATGATTATGATTGCGAAATTCGCTACCATCCAGGTAAGGCGAACGTGGTTGCTGATGCTCTAAGCCGAAAGGAAAGAGTTAAGCCAATTAGGATCAATGCCAAGAGCATTGAGTTGAAGAATAGTCTGAAGGAAAGACTATTAGCTGCACAGAAAGACGCTGTTATGGAAGTTAATCTTCCAAATGAAAAGTTAGGTGTAACTGCTTAACAGTTAACACCTGGGAAGGATGGAATCCTCAGGATGAATGGTAGAATTTGGGTTCCTATTCAAGGAGGACTTCGAGATGTGATCCTTCAGGAGGCCCACAACTCTAAGTATTCGGTTCATCCTGGAGGTGACAAAATGTATCAAGATTTGAAAGCTAATTATTGGTGGATAGGTTTGAAGAAATCTATTGCCACCCACGTAGCTAAGTGCCTGACATGTGCTCAGATTAAAGCTGAACATCAAAAGCCATCAGGTCCTCTACAACAGCCAGAACTCCCTACGTGGAAGTGGGAGATGGTCACCATGGATTTTATAACCAAGTTACCTAAGACAAAGCACAAAAATGACACCATATGGTTTATTGTAGATAGACTGACAAAGTCGGCACATTTCTTGCCCATCAAGGAAACTCATAGCTCTGACAAGTTAGCCCAGTTGTACGTTGATAAGATCGTAGCTCTTCATGGTGTACCGGTGTCTATTATCTCGGATAGAGATACTAGATACACCTCTTATTTTTGGAAAAGCTTCCAACAATCTTTGGGCACTCGTTTAAATTTTAGTACTGCTTACCGCCCTCAGACTGATGGACAGAGTGAGCGTACTATTCAAACCTTGGAGGACATGATTCGTGCATGTGTTATTGATTTAGGTGGTAGTTGGGATGACCACCTGCCACTGATTGAGTTCTCCTATAACAATATCTACCATACCAGCATACAAGCTGCGCCTTTTGAAGCATTATATGGTAGAAAGTGTAGGACGCCTGTCTGTTGGGCAGAAGTGGGAGAAGCTCAGTTATCAGGACCCGAGATAGTCCTTGAGACAACAGACAAGACTGTCCAGATTCGTGATCGCCTAAAAGCGGCCAGAGATAGGCAGAAAAGTTATGCTGATAAGAGGCGTAAACTTCTAAAGTTTGAAGTAGGCGATAAGGTTTTACTGAAGGTGTCAGCCTGGAAAGGTGTGATGCGTTTTGGTAAAAAGGGCAAGTTAAGCCCTAGATATTGTCACACCCTGGCTTTTGCGGAAGCGTGGGTTTATTTGGTGTGACTTCTTAATACCATAGCAACAATCACAACAATGCTATATGATAAAAATATATGATCTTCTTCCATTAAAATAGTTAAAAATGCATAACATTTTGTCTTAAAACATCAACCACAAAATGCATTACAAAACATTACTTGTTTAAAACGAGTTCATAAGACTCGACAAAAGACTACCAACAACACGAGGATTTGAGACATGCAACCCATCCAGGAAGGAGTTACACTTCCCAAACCCTACAACTCTGGATGGCATCCTTATTAAGTACGCAGCTTGTCTAACATGCAACACTTGCCAAATCCAAATTAATTCCCTGAAATACATGTAGTTTAAAAAGTCAACAAAAAGTTGAGTGAGTTCATGTGTAAGTCTGTGTGTATAAACCGTTAAATATGTCTGTAAGTAAAAATAGTCCCTGGTATGTAGCAATAAGGAAAAACTGATCACCATTGGGTTGCAAAGCCAATAGTATACGTGAATGACGCAGGAAGACCCAAACCTAGCAAATTTGTCTCTGGTATGAAGACATAGTCACCACTATGGGCCCCCGGCCTCATGGGTGTGGGCTCGCTACACCCAAATAGATCTATCACTCATGTCCCGTGGTCCTACGATGAGGATTAATGGCCTTAAGTGTCATGCCCACCACTCACTTGATCGCGTAATAAAAGCCCTCCTTAAGCTAACAATACCATGTATAAGATGTCTGAAATAAATTGTAAACATGTATTCCACCCCCGAAGTATAAAACGGAAAACAGTAAAAGAAAAGGGGGTCATGAACTCACTGTAGTGCGTCTTGACTCGAATCTCAACTCTGTCCGCTACATGACAACCTACAACGTACTAAAGTCTATTAGACGAACGGGCCGTGCCTTGCCTTAGAGTTTAGTGTTTTGAGTTTCGTTACTTTGGTATTATTTTGTTAAATAATAATAATTATTTTAACTTAACTATCGTCTTTAGAAAATAGTTAGGCAACTATTTCGTATCTATATTTCTCGAATATTTTACTAAGTGTTCGGATTTTCGGAAAATTTCGCCATAGTCTCCTTTGTAAATAGAGGTGTCCATGCTAAATTAACATATCATTTTCTTTTATGTACATCCCGTAGTTCATTTTCAATAATCAAACCGACATATAGACATACAAAGCATTACTTACTTTATTTCAGCTTCATTACTCAAAACTGGACTGTTTTCAAGGATTTTTATAAAATAGTTAACCTTTTCCAAAAATTCCCAAATTTTTACAGAATGGCTCATACGATCCAAATTTTATTGTGTAAAAATATCGGATCCAGTTCGTTACCAATATTTTATAGAAATTTATTTACCCGACTGCAATCAGATTTGTTACTTTCTGATTGCAGTTTACGGAATAATTCACTAAAAATTAACCGTAAGTCCGATTGACGAAATTCCAGTTGGAGGATAATTAAGACTACGGTGACCAACTACTGTAAAAATTTCATGAGTCGATTCTACACAGGTTTCAAGTTATGACTTTGAATACGACACACTTTTTCTGCAGTAAAAACACAGCTTGAGCTGCTGTCCGAAAACATTCCCCTAAAAATAGTAAACGACCTTGAAAAATTACGATTCCAGTGCCATTTGTTTGGTTATTCCAAAATGCATATTTTAGGCTTCAGAAAATCAGTTTTTCAATTTAAAACGGTCCAGTTACAGCCTGTTGAAGTTGGCTGGAAATACAAATCAGCTTGCTGTTTACAACGTAAAAGCTACTAAAAACGCATCAACAAAGGTCCTAACCACGGTTTATCGATGATTTAAAGTTCAAACCTCAGTCATGCTTTAACCAACCCTAAACCAACCATATTTCAACTTCATACAAACTTTTTATGTAGGGTTTTTATGAAAAGTTTCATGTTCATCTTTTTAGTGTTCTATTTCTTGTGTTACTTGAATATTTTCATCCTACTATATATCATAACAAAGAACAAGATGAAACAATGGTGTGAAGGGACTTACTACTAGCACAAGGCTAGGGTAGAAATCTTAGTGCAAGGATGATGAAGAAATGATGATGATACGGTTAGAACAAAGTTTTCTTGAGAGCCCTTCAACTTGCAACTTCTACGAATGAACTTCAAGCTTGGAAAGGGGACTTGTAGTGAAGAAGATGATAGTGTGCAAGTGATGGAGGTGGGTTCGGTTATGAAGGGAGTGAGGTTGGAGTGTGGTTTTTGAAGAAATGATGGGATATCTATGCATCCTACCTCTTATAGGCCATCATGTATATTTTGTTTAGTTTGTTAAGCCTCATATCTAATATAATAATCAACCAAACAACAAGTAGGAGGTGAAGAGGGGTTGGGTTTGGGTTTGGTTTTGGTGAGCCGAAAATGAGAGAGAGAAAGGTGAGGATAGGGTGTGATCTTAGGTGAAATGATTGTAATCCAAGAACCAAATTCCCATAAGATTACTTACACATCTTAGCAAGTCCCACAAGTAAACAATCTTATTATTTTAATCAACCAATTTACAAGTATAAAATGGAGATGTGGTGGGTCCACCTAGGACCGAAAATTCGGTGGGGGGGGGGGGTTGATGTAAAAGTTGTGACTAAATGGTAACTAAGTAGTTAAATTGTAAGTATGGACTTGTATGTGTAGTGAAAAGCTTTTTAATGGGTGTTATGGCAAACGGGTACCATGACTAGCCAAAAATAGTAAAACAATGTCGTTGACAATAACTTGGTGCCCCGGGTAATGTCCGGTTATTCGGTTAAGTATCGTTCCGTTAAAGTGTTAAAGTGTACCGTATAGTGTCTTTTATGCATCTTTTTGCAACGAAATCATTCCTGGCACTTAGGAAAGTATACAGGACCACTCTGCCATATTTGTGTATTCTACTGGTATAATAAAATGCTGAATTTTATAAAAGAAAGCAGAATTCTGTATTTAAAGTGTGTTTTAGGCACTTCCCGGCACTATATCTATCACCTAATGACACAGTCTTGTGGTCCTCACTTCCCTACACTCCATACTGGTGTAGTGCTTTATCTCTGGCCCATACTGGCCTAAAAATAGTGTATGTCTATGTGCTGGCATTGTCAGCGTGTGTCTGAGTTATCCGCTCACTGTGGTAACTATGCTTTGCGCATCAGGTTTGTCACTAAGAGTCTGTATGAAATAAATGGAGTGACTGTATGTAAAAGATGCACATGTATGTATGTAACATGAATCAGTAAGCAGTTTAAAGTGTCAGATGTAATTAAGCACAATCATTAAGCACAATATTAGGGTAAATTAATTTGTACAGTACCTGTAATTGTGCGGGTTGTCACATTCTCCCTCCGTTAAGAAAATTTCGTCCCGAAATTTTAGGTTCGTCTTCTAGTTGCAGGGGTCTTTGGAAATAAATGTGGGTACTTGGCCTTCATACGATCCCCACGTTCCCACGTGAATTCTGGGCCGTGTCGCACATTCGATCGAACCTTGACGAGTTTGACACTACTCCGGCGTGTCTTGTTAACCTTCCAATCCGTAACCTCAACCTCAACCGGTTCTTCAACAAAGTGGAGTATGTCGTCGATATGAACCTCATCAACAGGAATGATAACTGTCTCCTGAGTTGGACTCTTCTTCAGGTTTGATACATGGAATGTATCATGAACGCCATTAAGTTCAGCAGGTAAGTCCAATTTGTATGCCACAAGCCCAATCCTTTGTAGGATTCTGAAAGGGCTGATGTAACGCGGATTCAACTTCCCACGCTTTCCAAAGCGTGCCACACCCTTCCAGGGTGAACTTAACAAAACCATATCCCCAACTTGAAACTCTAAAGGTTTCCTCCTTTGGTTTGCATAGTCTTTCTGTCTGTCACGAGCCGCCTTGATACGCTCTCGTATCTGTGCAATTTTGTCTGTCGTCTCTTGGACAATTTTGGGACCAACAAGCTGCCTATCACCCGCATCAGCCCAGCATAGGGGTGATCGACACTTGCGTCTGTAAAGAGCTTCAAATGGTGCTGCTCCAATGCTTGTGTGGTAGCTGTTGTTGTATGAAAATTCGACCAAGGGTAAGTGTTTGTCCCAGCTACCACCCAGGTCCATTACACATACTCTCGGCATATCTTCCAATGTTTGAATTGTTCGTTCACTCTGGCCATCCGTTTGTGGGTGAAATGTTGTACTCAGATTTAATTGAGAACCAAATGCTTCTTGGAAGGACTGCCAAATCCTTGTTACGAAGCGTCCATCTCTATCAGAGATAATCGAGAGAGGCACTCCATGACGTGCAACAATCTCCCTCATGTATATTTCAGCAAGTTTACTCGTGTTGTCCTTCTCCTTGATTGGCAGGAAGTGCGCAGACTTTGTTAGGCGGTCTACTATTACCCAGATTGTATCATGGCCCTTGGGCGTCTTTGGCAATTTCGTTTTGAAGTCCATGGAAATCTGTTCCCATTTCCATTGGGGTATTACAGGTTGTTGCAGGAGACCTGAAAGTTTCTGGTACTCGGCTTTAACCTTGGCGCATGTTAAACATTTGCCAACATATACTGCGACATCGCCTTTCATCCTAGGCCACCAATAGAAATCCTTAAGATCTTGGTACATTTTATCCGCTCCTGGATGAATCGAGTATCGTGACTTGTGAGCCTCATCGAATATAACCTTTCTCAAACCCCCAAACAGAGGAACCCAAATTCGATTTATGAAACACAATGTTCCTTCCTAGTTTGGCACTAACTGTTTCTCCATCCCACGGAGATACTCATCCTCAATATTCCTTTCTTTCAAGGCCTCTCTCTGCGCGGCGCGAATGCGCAACGAGAGATCTGTCTGGACAATCATTTCTAAGGCCCTAACCCTTATGGGCTTAATCCTTTCTTTTCGACTTAGGGCGTCGGTGACTACATTCGCCTTTCCTGGGTGATACTTGATTTCACAGTCGTAGTCGTTCAACAGCTCAACCCAGCGTCTCTGCCTCATATTGAGCTCCTTTTGATCAAAAATGTGCTGTAGGCTCTTGTGATCAGTGAAGATTGTACATCTTGTTCCATACAAGTAGTGTCGCCAGATCTTCAATGCGAACACTACAGCGCCTAACTCCAAGTCATGTGTGGTGTAGTTCTTCTCATGTACTTTCAGCTGGCGTGAGGCATAGGCTATGACTTTCTGCTGTTGCATCAACACGCAGCGTAAACCCTGACGCGAGGCGTCACAATACACCACGAAGTCGTCCGTGCCTTCGGGTAGAGCTAAAATTAGTGCCTCACAAAGTTTGTTCTTCAACAACTGAAATGCTTCTTCTTGCTTGTCGCTCCAATCAAACTTCTTGTCTTTCTGTGTGAGTGCGGTGAGGGGTTGAGCGATTTTTGAAAAATCCTCAATGAACCTTCGATAATACCCAGCCTACCCTAAGAATTGCCGAATCTCGGTTGGCGTTTTCGGAGACTCCCAATTCTTGATCGCCTCGATCTTTGTGGGATCCACATGGATTCCATTTCCATTAACCACATGTCCAAGAAACTGGACTTCGCGTAACCAAAACTCACATTTCGAGAACTTAGCGTACAACTTTTCCTTTAAGTAGCTCTAAAATAGCTCTTAAGTGTTGCTCGTGTTCTTCCTTCGTCTTCGAGTAAATCAAAATGTCATCAATGAATACGATTACGAACTTGTCGAGGTACGGCTTACAGACTCTGTTCATCAAGTCCATGAAAACTGCTGGAGCGTTTGTCAACCCAAACGGTATCACCAGAAACTCGTAATGTCCATATCGAGTTCTAAAAGCAGTTTTGGGAATACTTTCCTCTTGTATTCTCAACTGGTGATACCCCGATCTCAGATCGATCTTTGAGTAGAAACTTGAACCTTGTAGTTGATCGAACAGGTCATCGATCCTTGGCAAAGGATATCTATTCTTGACAGTCAACTTGTTGAGCTCGCAGTAGTCTATCATGCATCCCCTGATGACTTCACTCGTTTCCACTAGTTTCCCATTCGCCAATTCAATAGAGTACGGAATGTCTAACTTACTAGCAGTTAACCCAAGAATACTCTTAAATTCTAACGACACGAAACTATAATCGGCACCAGTATCAAAAAGAACAGACGCATAGCGTTGATGTTTTAAGACAAAATGTTATGCATTTTTAACTATTTTAATGGATGAACATCATATATTTTTATCATATAGCATTGTTGTGATTGTTGCTATGGTATTAAGAAGTCACACCAAATAAACCCACGCTTCCGCAAAAGCCAGGGTGTGACAGCTTGGTATCAGAGCCTCGATCATAGCGAACTAGGATTCCTTCTCTGAAATGTCTTTGTCTGAAATGTCTAAGGGTCACAACGCCCTTGTCTGAAATGTCTGAAATGTCCTTCTCTGAAATGTCTTTGTCTGACATTTCAGACAAGGGCATTGTGACCCTTAGAGTACGGAACGTCTAACTTACTAGCAGTTAACCCAAGAATACTCTTAAATTCTAACGACACGAAACTATAATCGGCACCAGTATCAAAAAGAACAGACGCATAACGTTGATTTATAGGGAACGTACCAGTGACAACATTCGGATCTTGGCGCGCTTCCCTCGCACCAATGTTAAAAACTCGGCCTTGCGCTTGATTTAGCTTTGGGCATTCCCTTTTGTAGTGCCCAACGTCCCCGCAGTTGAAGCATCCTGGCCCTCGGCCATTCCCATTACCATTCCCGCCTCGATTTCCGTTTGTTCCCCGGTTACCTGCTTGATTCGGGGCATTCCCACGATTTCCGTTTCCCCCGTTATTCCCTTGCGGCCTGTTTCCATTACCACGGTTGTTGTTATTGTAACCCCTTTGACCACCTTGGCCTGATCCAACCCAACACGTCTCCTTCGAATGGCCCGTCTTCCCGCAAGATTCGCATTTCCTGAGTCGGCACGGGCCGGGGTGATGGAACTGATATGTACCACACTTGGGCAGAGTGCCCATGTAAACTTTTCCTCTGTTTTCATGACCAGTCTTGGCCCTGGTCGGTGTGTTTGATTCACTTTTCTTGCTACTGCTGCTGGTTCCTTACTTGAAGTTGGAAAACTTGCGTTTGTTTTCTCCCGACGACTCCACATGAGTCTCCTTCTTTTTCTGATCATCCTTTGAAAACTTGTTTAGCCTGATGGCTTCTTCAGTCAGTGAGATGCTTAAGTCGATGGCTTCAGTAATGGTTGCCGGTTTTGACGTTGTGACCATGCTCATAATTTGAGGTGCTAACCCCCCAGATGAAACGTTCGATACGCTTGAATTCAGGCGTGACCATGTACGGCACCACATGGGACAGATCATGAAACCTTTGAACATACTCAGCGATTTTTGGACCTTCCATCCTTAAGTTCCAAAATTCGGTTTCCAATCTCTGGATCTCAGCCCTGGAGCAATACTTCTTGCGCATCAGTTCTTTCAATTCAGCCCAAGTCATGGCGTACGCTACAGCCTCTCCTAGGGTTTGTACTTGGAGATTCCACCATGATAGGGCACCATCAGTAAAAAGCCCAGTGATGTATGTAACTTGTTGTCCCGTTGCACATTTGCTCATTCTTATTGTCGTCTCCGTCTTTTCAGTCCAACGGGTAAAAGCCACGGCACCTCCAGTGCCATCAAAGTTTTGCGGCTTGCAATCTAAGAATTGCTTGAAAGTACACCCTGTACAAGCAATGTCATTTATAGGAATTATTAGCAGTCGCACAAGAATCATCTAAATATAGTGTAATGTGTCTCCTATGACTGATCATTACCATTCGGAGGGTTGTTGTTGTTGTTTGAAATGTTTCCGCTTGTTTCTCCTTGAGAAGCAGCATTTGCGCAATAGCGGCAGCGATGATTCCTTGCAGTTCTGCCTGGGTAGTCGGCATGCGTGCTTCACGTCGTGGAGGCATTTTCTAGAGGATGTTTCATATTGGTCAGGTCATAGTAGGTATAATAATCATACGTATATATAGTAACATTCATCATCCACATAACATCTCATGTCATAACCACAACACCAATAATTTTAACAAAACATGTAATGAGAATACTGTGACTGGGCTTTCATATAAATACAACCACAATACAACGTTTGTTCCCAAAAAGAAAGTATCGTACAACCCATGAGACTAAGGCGTCCTGCTGTAACTGCAGTGACGTGAGCATGTCCTCTATAGAGTATCCGACATGGAAGGGATGATAAGGGTCGGATACTAGCATAATGTGGGGTGATGACCATAGAAATGGCTCACCCATCGGGGCTGAAGCTGGATGTATAGTGTGTGGGGTAAATGCAACCGGCGAAGTGGTATGGGGAGACTGAGACATGAAGGGGCAGTAGATGACACGGGTGGAACAAAATCAGGATAAGGGATCCGTGGTAAGAACTGGCTATCCCCTGACATAAATGGTGTGTGGCCGAAAGGCTGACTCGACGATCCCTCGCCAGGTTGGGGCAGAGGTATGTCCTGAAGGAAAGTGATCGGAAGGTCGGTACGATGGGTATCGGATGTGGGTGGAGGAAACAACGGTATATCGAGTGGTACAATAACAGGTGCGGTAGGCGGAGTGACTGGGACTACATACGAAGGGTAGTCATCCTCCTCGATCCACCCATTGCTGGTGTTAGCGTATCTCGGGTCAATGTGGGTAGCAAACGGTGCCATGTCATAAAAAATAATCAGCGGATCGGGTATGGGTGCTATATCTGGGATCTCAACGGCTGGTGGTGCAACGACGGGTGCATCAGTGACAGGAACAGGGTCAAGGGCAAGAATGGGCTCTGGAACGACTGGAGCGGGCTGATGATCAGCAGGTATAACAAGAATCTGATCATCTGGGAGAACAGGAACCTCAGCAGGCTGCTCCAACTCCATCTCCTCATCACCGTCAACACGAGGAATGTAACCGAATCCCAACGGTGGGATAAAGGAAGCTATCGACTCAAAAGAACCAGAGGCGGACGAATTAGAATGAACCTCCATATTAGGAAGTTCAACCATGGGAACAATGGGATCAACAACTGGGATATCAACAGGTGGAACACCGTCCTCCACTGGGGCCCTACCAACCTGGAATCCCTCCAGGGGACCCTCGATGAGTAGGTCGATGTCGCCATCGGGTAACGCGTCGAGAGGTTGTTCCTCAAAGGGAACTGCAGCGAAGGGGAGAGAGGCAGGGATTAGAACAAGGGGTAGGTCCTCTCCTGGTGGGCCATCAGCTAGGGGTACGTCGTCTCCGAAGATCGGTAGGGCAAACGGCTGGAAATCGTCTTCATCGGTGCTCGTGGTGTCTGAGGTGTAGACTCCCGAGTCGGTGGCCATCTCGTCATCAGAGGTAAAGGCCATCGGGTCGCTCGCATTGGATACTCCACTACCAGATGATGCCATGGTGTCTGTAACACAAGCACAACATATGCACACAAATCAGGTAAGCATGTAAACAAATAACAATGAAATCATGTATGTATCCTAGTCTTCCCAGACTATCCCTCCCAATCTCTAAAACTGAATTCCCTAGTCTCTCAGACTAACTCCCTGGCCTTTAAGACCAACCTCCCAGTCTCTAAGACTCGAATTTCCCTCAGCCTCTAAGGCTAAACTTCCCCAATCTCTAAGATTGAATCCCTTAGTCTCTAAGACTGAAACCTCCCTCAGTCTCTAAGACTGATACAAAAATTTTGAAAAGTGTATTTGTGCCCTTTTGTTTGTAAAAATGTTTGTGCCCTGGATCTGGACTTTTAGTGTATGAAAAATGTAAAAACGTTTGAAAACATTTTCGTGAGAGCCCTAGTGATCATAGTCTAGACTCGAGAAGGAATCCTAGTTCGCTATGATCGAGGCTCTGGTACCAAGCTGTCACACCCTGGCTTTTGCGGAAGCGTGGGTTTATTTGGTGTAACTTCTTAATACCATAGCAACAATCACAACAATGCTATATGATAAAAATATATGATGTTCATCCATTAAAATAGTTAAAAATGCATAACATTTTGTCTTAAAACATCAACCACAAAATGCATTACAAAACATTACTTGTTTAAAACGAGTTCATAAGACTCGACAAAAGACTACCAACAACACGAGGATTTGAGACATGCAACCCATCCAGGAAGGAGTTACACTTCCCAAACCCTACAACTCTGGATGACATCCTTATTAAGTACGTAGCTTGTCTGACATGCAACACTTGCCAGATCCAAATTAATTCCCTGAAATACATGTAGTTTAAAAAGTCAACAAAAAGTTGAGCGAGTTCATGTGTAAGTCTGTGTGTATAAACCGTTTAATATGTCTGTACGTAAAAATAGTCCCTGGTATGTAGCAATAAGGAAAAACTGATCACCATTGGGTTGCAAAGCCAATAGTATATGTGAATGATGCAGGAAGACCCAAACCTAGCAAATTTGTCTCCGGTATGAAGACATAGTCACCACTATGGGCCCCCGGCCTCATGGGTGTGGGCTCGCTACACCCAAATAGATCTATCACTCATGTCCCGTGGTCCTACGATGAGGATTAATGGCCTTAAGTGTCATGCCCACCACTCACTTGATCGCGTAATAAAAACCCTCCTTAAGCTAACAATACCATGTATAAAATGTCTGAAATAAATTGTAAACATGTATTCCACCCCCGAAGTATAAAACGGAAAACAGTAAAAGAAAAGGGGGTCATGAACTCACCGTAGTGCGTCTTGACTCGAATCTCAACTCTGTCCGCCACACGACAACCTACAACGTACTAATGTCTATTAGACGAACGGGCCGTGCCTTGGCTTAGAGTTTAGTGTTTTGAGTTTCGTTACTTTGGTATTATTTTGTTAAAATAATAATAATTATTTTAACTTAACTATCGTCTTTAGAAAATAGTTAGGAAACTATTTCGTATCTATATTTCTCGAATATTTTACTAAGTGTTCGGATTTTCGGAAAATTTCGCCATAGTCTCCTTTGTAAATAGAGTTGTCCATGCTAAATTAGCATATCATTTTCTTTTACGTATATCCCGTAGTTCATTTTCAATAATCAAACCGACATATAGACATACAAAGCATTACTTACTTTATTTCAGCTTCATTACTCAAAACTGGACTGTTTTCAAGGATTTTTATAAAATAGTTAACCTCTTCCAAAAATTCCCAAATTTTTACAGAATGGCTCATACGATCCAAATTTTATTGTGTAAAAATATCGGAGTCCAGTTCGTTACCAATATTTCATAGAAATTTATTTACCCGACTGCAATCAGATTTGTTACTTTCTAATTGCAGTTTACGGAATAATTCACTAAAAATTAACCGTAAGTCCGATTGACTAAATTCCAGTTGGATGATCATCTTGACTACGGTGACCAACTACTGTAAAAATTTCATGAGTCGATTCTACACAGGTTTCAAGTTGTGACTTTGAATACGATACACTTTTTCTGCACAGGTTTCAAGCTTGAGCTGCTGTCCGAAAACAGTCCCTTAAAAATAGTAAACGACCTCGAAAAATTACGATTCCAGTGCCATTTGTTTGGTTATTCCAAAATGCATATTTTAGGCTTCAGAAAATCAGTTTTTCAATTTAAAACGGTCCAGTTACAGCCTGTTGAAGTTGGCTGGAAATACAAATCAGCTTGCTGTTTACAACGTAAAAGCTACTAAAAACGCATCAACAAAGGTCCTAACCACGGTTTATCGATGATTTAATGTTCAAACCTCAGCCATGCTTTAACCAACCCTAAACCAACCAGATTTCAACTTCATACAAACTTTTTATGTAGGGTTTTTATGAAAAGTTTCATGTTCATCTTTTTAGTGTTCCATTTCTTGTGTTACTTGAATATTTTCATCCTACTATATATCATAACAAAGAACAAGATGAAACAATGGTGTGAAGGGACTTACTACTAGCACAAGGCTAGGGTAGAAATCTTAGTGCAAGGATGATGAAGAAATGATGATGATACGGTTAGAACAAAGTTTTCTTGAGAGCCCTTCAACTTGCAACTTCTACGAATGATCTTCAAGCTTGGAAAGGGGACTTGTAGTGAAGAAGATGAGAGTGTGCAAGTGATGGAGGTGGGTTCGGTTATGAAGGGAGTGAGGTTGGAGTGTGGTTTTTGAAGAAATGATGGGATATCTATGCATCCTACCTCTTATAGGCCATCATGTATATTTTGTTTAGTTTGTTAAGCCTCATATCTAATATAATAATCAACCAATCAACAAGTAGGAGGTGAAGAGGGGTTGGGTTTGGTTTTGGTGAGCCGAAAATGAGAGAGAGAAAGGTGAGGATAGGGTGTGATCTTAGGTGAAATGATTGTAATCCAAGAACCAAATTCCCATAAGATTACTTACACATCTTAGCAAGTCCCACAAGTAAACAATCTTATTATTTTAATCAACCAATTTACAAGTATAAAATGGAGATGTGGTGGGTCCACCTAGGACCGAAAATTCGGTTTGGGGGGGGGGGGGGTTGATGTAAAAATTGTGACTAAATGGTAACTAAGTAGTTAAATTGTAAGTATGGACTTGTATGTGTAGTGAAAAGCTTTTTAATGGGTGTTATGGCAAACGGGTACCATGACTAGCCAAAAATAGTAAAACAATGTCGTTGACAATAATTTGGTGCCCCGGGTAATGTCCAGTTATTCGGTTAAGTATCGTTTCGTTAAAGTGTTAAAGTGTACCGTATAGTGTCTTTTATGCATCTTTTTGCAACGAAATCATTCCTGGCACTTAGGAAAGTATACAGGACCACTCTGCCATATTTGTGTATTCTACTGGTATAATAAAATGCTGGATTTTATAAAAGAAAGCAGAATTCTGTATTTAAAGTGTGTTTTAGGCACTTCCCGGCACAATATCTATCACCTAATGACACAGTCTTGTGGTCCTCACTTCCCTACACTCCATACTGGTGTAGTGCTTTATCTCTGGCCCATACTGGCCTAAAAATAGTGTCTGTCTATGTGCTGGCATTGTCAGCACGTGTCTGAGTTATCCGCTCACTGTGCTAACTGTGCTTTGCGCATCAGGTTTGTCACTAAGAGTCTGTATGAAATAAATGGAGTGACTACTTGTAAAAGATGCACATGTATGTATGTAACATGAATCAGTAAGCAGTTTAAAGTGTCAGATGTAATTAAGCACAGTCATTAAGCACAATATTAGGGTTAATTAATTTGTACAGTACCTGTAATTGTGCGGGTTGTCACAGATATATCGGACTATTCGAGATTATCGAATGTGTCGGCAGTGTAGGTTATAAGCTAAACTTGCCAGAGGAGCTGAGTGGAATTCATAACGTGTTCCACGTTTGTAATCTCAAGAAATGTCTAGCCGACGAATCACTGGCTATGTCTCATAAAGATGTACAAGTTGATGAAAGTTTGAGATTCGTTGAGAGACCTATATCGATCAAGGATCGACAAGTCAAAAGGATCCGAAGAAAGCATGCACCTATAGTAAAGGTCAAATGGGATGCTCGCAGAGGTCCTGAGTATACGTGGGAAGTTGAGTCCACTATGAGACAAAAGTACCCTCACTTATTCCAGTAAATCTCGGGGTCAAGATTTCTTTTAAGGGGGTGAGGATGTGACACCACGTAAAAACGTGTCCAAATTATATATAGACACGTGTCCTGAACTTTAAACACGTGGAAATTTCGTGAAGGACTTAAAGTGTCAACATGCCAAACATGAGCCTCTGAATGACAATAAGAGGATAATATATTCTTAATCAAGTGATTGATTGAATATAACGAGCCGTTTATAAATATAATCGGGAGATTATAAAGCTACAGGGATTAAACGTGTCAACATGTTAATGCTACCTCTGAGTGACCTTTTGATATTCCTAAAGCTTTGCAAAATATAAAAATGCACCCTCATACATAGTTGTTAATGAATCCAAGAATGCGACCGAATTTGGGATAATACATTCAATTTTCATGAGATAAGTTCTCACATGACAAAAGCCGACAATACTTCATTATGGCCATTTCTAAAGAATCCAAGGAAGACACAAATGCATGGCATCATATTCTAGCAAAGTAGAACTGATTATTTGGACTATTACACTGAGTTATGGTTCAAGTTTTGGACAATTGAAATGCATGGTGAAGTGTATGAAAGTTTGAGAATTTTTGTCCTCTGGTCATCGGTTACGGACCGTATGGCCCTAGGCTTACGGTGCGTAAAGAGGTAACTGGGCGATGCAAATCAGGTTCGGTTACGGACCGCAAACACTTGGACTTACGGTCCGTAAAGCAAAGGATACAGATCGCAAGAGCTTACCCTTACGGTCCGTAAGCTCGTCGCTGGGCAGAATTATGGACATATGTATGTTAAGCTGATAAACCGACTTTAACTCTTAGTTTTTGAAACCATGGATCATTGGACGGTATATACAAACCACTAGGACACCTGGGGTGATCCTAGGGCCTTCCATAACAGCTGGGATTGATCCAAGAGTTTGTGAACAAGTATATATAGGACTTTTGAATTGAGCTCTCATACTTCACTTGCAACTTTTGCTAATCAACATCACCTGGAGCTTTGCAAGGACTTGGAGAAGACTATAGAGTGTAGAAAAGATTGCTTGGACCTGTAGTAAGCCTCTAATTACCTGATTAGTCTTTGTAGTTAGCTTAATTTCCTAAAAGTCAAACTCGACGTAATTTAAGTTTGACTTTCATTTTAATCTCACGTGGTTTAACTACTGATCAAATTGAAAGTAGTTATAAGACCACATTAGTATGGGTGATTAACCCTTAAAAGGGCATCTCCTAATTATCTCGTTTGACCAATTAATTGTCGGGTCAAAGTAGCTTGACAAAAAGTCAAACTGGACAGAAATTGCAAATGTGATTAAAACTGATAAACCAAAGGTTCTAAATTATATTCTTGCATTCTAATAACTTGGTAATTAATATTTAAACATGTTTTATCAGTCCTGACCCGACAATTAATAGTCTAAGGTCAGTTTATAACCGAAAGTCGCAAAAGCTTGACTTTTGCTTTGACTTTCAGTTCTAACCCGTTCAAGCTTAATTCTTCTATGTTTTAAGCTTCTATTAGGACCACATTACTTAGTAGTATAACCCCCTGGAGTTATATTGTATGGTGCCTAGTGGTTTGAATTATATGCACTTGATCGTAATTATGCTTAATAATGCCTTAAACGCCCTTTTTGCATAAAACTGAGATTTTTAGCAATGTGAATTGACTAATACCTTTGCTACTAATATTTAGACATGTCCCGAAAATTTGACATCAATTTGAGGTCTAGAATAGGAGTTATGCTCAATAGCGTAATTAAGGAGCTTTTTATTATTTAAAAGGCGTAATTAGCATAAAGCCCATCTAAACCCGATTTTTGACACCAAACGTTTTACTTACTGATGCTAAATAATATTTTGGGATTTTTGAAGATTTTTAATTATTTTTAGGTTGAGCATAACATAGGATTATAGCTTGATTTCGGTAATTGTCGGTTTTACCCTTTTCATGCATAAAATGAGTTTTACATAACTTTTTAATGCCAAACTTCTTGCTACTGATTTTATATGAAATAGAATATTTTGAACCTTATAAACTGATCAAAAACTCAGATTTCCTGTTTTAACCGAATACCCCTTTAAATCGACTTTTAAGCATTTTTAGCATCTAGTATGGGTCAAAACTATATTTGGCATATAAAACTCATTACCTAATGATGTTTTAAGCTAATTTATGTAATTATATAGTAAGCCAAAGTTTTTAAACTCAGAAGCCTGTTTTGACTTTTAAAAGATTATGTGAAATTACCAAAATGCCCTACAGCGCATAGTTGGTTATAAAAGACATATTTCTCACATATATAGTACCCTACTGATATAACTTATAAAAATACATGTTTTTACTAATTTAATCAGACCTGGAACTCAGTTTTATAATTAAGGTCTTTTATGGGCATTAAAATTACCAAAATGCCCTTATGGGACTTATTTTGGTTTAAATCACTTTTTGGGCATATATGTTAATATATTACTGATATATTAACATACTTTGAGCATAATAATGATTAAGACCTGTATATAATTTATTTGGTTACCCGTTACGCTTTTACGCATTCGGATCGGTCTACGTGACTAGTTTACGTAAAATAGCCGAAACGGGCTTAACCTTATCATTTAATTCTTATTTTCCAGAATGTGTATAGTTTACCCATATTATACAAGTATCCAAGCTTGTCGGGTCTAAATCACATTCTATCTCGGTCTCCGCTTAATCTAGCGTTTAGAACCGTAAGGTTTCCTTCTAGCTAGCCGGTCTAAGTCCTTGACTTAATTAAAGACCCGTTAGCATCCTAATAGGCTAATTAAACCTTCTATACATATTAAATAGCTTCCGGTAAAAAGTGCCTTTCAAGAACCTTAGGAATTTTACTGCTATCACCAGGTAAATACTTTTAACTTATTTTCCCTATACGGGCTTGGGATACGGTATAAAATTAATACCGTTTGGTCGGGTATGGGATTATTTTGTTGGATTGTGATTTAATAAATCCGCATAACCCGTTTAATCTGTATTGTTTGGTAACATAAACATTTGGGGGTTAACGACCGTGTCCTGGATATCCTCGGCTCATTTAAGTTATTAATGGCCACGACCTATGCACGGGGTGCAGGCATGCACCTGACAGATGCAAATGCTAAATATTAAATTACCCACAAGTTGGGGATAACTCCTTTGTGGGTTCTATAAGTGGTGAGTCAGTTAATCATGTCCGGCTTACAAACCGGCCCCACATGTATGACAAACATGTAAAACTGTATACAAGATCTTATTAAAAATTGTCCCAAGTTATAAATGATTTGTGCCATGTGCACCTAAACCAATTTTCTAAAATGCTTTCAAAATGAGTCAGTTAAATTGTATTTACCAGTGTAAACTGACGTATTTTCCTAAAGATTGATTGACAGGTACTTCCCGAAATAGGCTGGAGCTATAGGGTGTCATAGAGGATCTTGCAAATCCATAAGATACCTGAAGTCTGTAGTTTTTGTTTCTTTGTACATTTTGATCCGCCTGTGGATCTTATTACATTCCCGTCTGTAACATTCGTACACTTGACATTTAGACAGTATGGTTTGTAATAGTTAATTACCCAGCCTTCCGCTGTGCTATATTATTGTGTGTGTTGACAATGATGATATTAACTACGTCACGATACTCCCCGCCGGGCCCACCGGTAATCTGTGGAAATATCGATGTGTGACAGGTTGGTATCAGAGCCAACATTGAGTGAATTAAACACTAACATTTTGTGTTTAATCTCAATGACACAATAAGCACAATCCTTAGACTCTCGAGTCTAGGCAAATGACCTAGGATGTATCTTTAATTTTTCCTTTGCTGTTATTTTATTTTATTTTATTTTGTTTTGTTTTCTTGTTTTAACAGGAAGATCATCAACATGCCTCCAAGAGTAAGGGGAAGAGGCAAAGGTCCCATGCGTGGGGGACCGTCGACAGCAGGACCATCTCATAGACGCACTCCATCGGCGTCCTTTTCTACCTCTGACTCTCACGATCTATGGGGTCAACCTTTTGAGCCGGCAAGACATTTTGTCTCGCTAAGCTCTTCGCCTTCTTTCCACCCGTCTTTTGGGCCGCTAGTTCTAGATGAGCCCCAACACTCACACCACTTTCAGTAATCTCATCATTCTCACGAGTCTTACCAATCGCACCGCTCTTTGCATTCCCATTCGTTTCACCATTCTGATTCCCTCTACTCCCCGGGACAATTCAACCCGAACGATGATGTTAACGACTTGCTTGGCTACAACCCATTGGGCCCTGAGGACCATTTTTCTCAGGAAATGGAAATGGATGATGACCCCGACCCGGAGATGCAAACCGGAACCCCAGGCTACCCAATCAGCATATCTAGTGGGTCTCCGTTTCAAGGATCCCCTTACCGTGGGCCCGATTCTTTCCAGGAGAAGATGGGCACCTATGATTGGTATTTTACTCCTTCATACCATAGCTCTCCAGCCCAACCACCTTTGGTTGAACCCCAACTCCAAGCTGTTTCACCACCACCACTCCCTGTAGAAGAGCCACCTCAGCAGCCACCTCCCGAGCCTCCGAGGCGAAGGAGGAACGCACGTATGTCCGTGCGGGGAGGACCTTGATTCAGTTCTCCCCAGGGTTCGAGTTCTTATCCCCTATTCCGGAGGACCCCCAGATGGGTGGGCCCTCGAACGCGGCGCCGGACATTGAACCTCCGCCAGCTTCTTATGCACCATCACAGCCGCCTATGGGTTTTGATAACCCAATCCCGACGTACCCAGGTTCTTCCGGGTACAATCATTTCGAGAACCCATCGGGGTACCCAACGGACTATGGAACTCAAGACCCGTACCTTACAGCTGCGCAGTATCATCACCTTTACTCTTCTTCTTACCCTCCGGTTCATCCAACTGGATACCCGGTGCAGGGTTATCAGTACCCGCCATACCAGCAACCTCCTCCACCACTACCGCAGCAACAAACTCAGGAAATCCTAGAGAGGTTAGATAAGGTTGAGCACAAAGCTAGAAAGGCCAAGGAAAAGTATGGTAGCTTCATGAAGGGCCTTGCAGACCTTATCAAAGGGAAGAAGAAGTAGGGGATTGTTTATTTTCTTGGTTGTTTGTATTCGTGTCCCTGTGAGGACATTTGTTTAATTTTTGTATCAAAGTCCCTGCGTGGACTTATTTTCCTTTCTGTAAGCCCCTGCGCGGGCAGGTTGTCTTTTCTATGTCCCGTTTAGGGCACTTGTATTTGTTTTCATGTTTAATGAAAGTTATCTTTGGTTTTTAATTATGTATTTTATTACATCATGTTATATCTTTTAAATTTATAATTGATCCGCCAAAGAAAACTCTTAGAGGTATAACCTAGCCAAAGTATTAATTGGCTATGATGGTACAACCTTTTTAAGATAGCAATTCTCTGTTAACATCTGAAAACATGTTAATATTCCTAGCTGTGCGGTACGAAAAACCACGCAAGCTTCTAAAAGGTACTTGGATCTTTCCAAGTCACATATAGCCAAAATGATCAATGCGAATCATGGCTAACAAACATCAATATGATGTATACACCAAGACATCCTTTAGAGATGTATGCTTATAAGCGAAGGTGTAATAATGACAACGAAAGTTCCATATATAAACTTCTTGTCAAAAAGGTGATGACCTTTTTCGACCCTTAAAAAAATCACAGATCCAAGAGATCGGTGGTTAGATCTTAAGTCGTCCCTGTGACAAGCTTCCTACGCTATTTAAATGTCCTTTGAGACGAGCTTAATGATAAATAAAATGTCTTTTAAGACATTGGCAGTTGTGAAAATTCCATCTTCCCCTGCTTAATAGTATGAAGAATAGTAAATTCTCTTGATCTTTGCATATTATTTAAAATGGTCCAAATGGTTTAATAATACCATGACCATCTGATCATCAATGCGATGTATCTATACATAATTTAAATATTATTATTGTTGTTATAGTATTCATAAATGGCTGGCTTAGATGAAGCAAACAGTCATCCTGCAGAAGGCAACAACAGGATTAATATCACTGGTGCCGAACTTCAAGCACTGATCACCGCGGCAGTTTCTCAGGCGGTAGATGCTAATTTTAAAGAGCCGAGTGTGGTCCGGTCTCAAACTCACTCAAGAACCCATTCCCAACCTCATACTCATAAGAAGAGTGAGTCTCAGCACTCATCTAACAAGGGTAGGGAACCCAAGAAGCAGATAGTTCTTGAGCCGACCCCTAGGCACGCCAAGGGTTGTACCTACAAGTATTTTATCTCCTGTAAGCCGAGAGACTTTACAGGAGAAAAGGGGGCGATTGACTGTATGAAATGGTTAGACGAGATGGAGACTGTGATAGACATTAGCGGATGCGCTAAGGAGGATGTGGTCATGTTTGTATCCCAATCTTTTAAAGGCGATGCTCTCACGTGGTGGAAAGCGTTAGTGCAGTCCACTAGGAAGGTTCACTTGTACAATCTCTCATGGGAGAAGTTCGTTGACTTGGTGAAGGACACTTATTGCCCTCAGCACGAGGTAGAGAATATAGAGACTGATTTCCTCACCCTTGTAATGAAGGATCTAGATTGTAGATCCTATGTGACTAGTTTCAATTCCATGTCAAGACTCGTGCCATATCTAGTCACTCCTGAGCCCAAACGCATTGCGCGTTTCATTGGTGGTCTGGCCCCTGAAGTAAAGGGGAATGTAAAGGCTTCTAAGCCAGCCACTTATAGATCCGCTATGGATCTATCATTGTCCCTCACGTTGGATGTTGTAAGGAGTCGGGCGAAGAAGACCACAGATGAGGGAAAGAGGAAAAGAGAGGATGATCAGTTTTCTCCAGCAAACAAAAAGGGCAAGGGGAACTCTGGTTCCAAAAAGGGGCAATCAGGCGATACGCCCAGGTGCAAGACTTGTCACAAGAGGCACTTTGGAAAGTGCAATCGAGACCCACAGGCCAAACCATGTGGGATCTGTAAAAAGAAGGGGCACAAGTCTGTTGAGTGCCGGAATATTAAGGATGCAACCTGCTATGGTTGCAATGAGAAGGGGTACATTAAAACCAACTGCCCCAAGAACGCAAAGAAGCCTTAAGAGGCAAAGAAGAACAATGCCAGAGTGTTCCAGATGCAAGCAAGGGCTGCGGTGAATGACGAGAACGTCATAACAGGTACCTTCCTCATCAATAATAACTATGCTAGAGTCTTGTTTGATTCCGGTGCTGATAAGTCTTTCGTAGACCATAAGTTCTGTAAGATACTAAATTTGCCTGTTAAGACTCTAGACATAAAATATAAGGTAGAACTTGCTGATGGTACCTTAGAAACAGCTTCAACTCTTCTTGATGGATGTTCCATATCCATTAAGAATCATTCTATCCCGCTATCCCTCCTGCCAATGAAATTGGCTGGTTTTGATATAGTTTTAGGCATGGATTGGTTGTCGCATAACCAAGCCCAAATTGTCTGTGATAAAAAGCTTATCATTATCAAAACCCCCTCTGGTGAATCAGTCACTATTCAAGGAGATACACAATATGGGTTGCCCAGCAATGTGTCTATTCTCAAGGTATCCCAGTGTTTGAAAAGTGGATGTGTTATTTACATGGCACAGGTGACTGTGAACGATCCAAAGCCAAAGATTGAAGACATTCCAATCATCTCAGAGTATCCCGATGTCTTTCCTGACGAGTTACCTGGATTACCTCCTGAGAGGCAAGTAGAATTCAGGATGGACATATTATTGTGTGTGTTGACAATGATGATATCAACTACGTCACGATACTCCCCGCCGGGCCCACCGGTAATCTGTGGAAATATCGGGGTGTGACAGGTTGGTATCAGAGCCAACATTGAGTGAATTAAACACTAACATTTTGTGTTTAATCTCAATGACACAATAAGCACAATCCTTATTTTTAGTGTTAATGATTACAGAAATCATATACACCGTTTCTTGTTTCCTTGAATAACTAGCCAATTTCATTACTGAAATGAATTTCAGTGGCTTTCGAGGTCTATCTCCTGTAATTAGAATTACTTCTCCTGTGGGGGTACGGATTTCTACAGAATTCTTATCACAAAGGATTCGAGCATGGTTGGCTATTAACCAATCCATTCCTAACACCACATCGAATCCGGCTAATTTCATAGGTAATAGGTTTGCAGAAAACTTATGACCTAACAATTCTATCTTTCCTTCTTGCAAAACCTTGTCTATGTTGACAGAATTTCCATCTGCCGTTTCAACAGTAAAGATCTGCCTAAGGGTAGTTAGAGGTAAGTTAAGAGCTTGGCAGAATGAAGTATCAATAAAACATTGGTTTGCACCAGAGTCAAATAATACTTTTGCATAGACGTTATGTACTAAGAACGTACCCGCTATCACGTCTGGAATGAGTTCGGCTTCTTGAGTGGTCAGTTGGAATGCGCGAGCATTCCTCTTGGTTGTCCCTTCAGTTGGTTTGCCTTTGTTATCTGCTGGTTTAACCAATTTAGGGCAGCCGGGGTTTGAAATGTCCTGCTTCTCCGCAGTTATAACAGACCCTGGTCTTTCTCCTACAATCTTCCTCACGATGTCCTATCATTTTGCAAAAATTGCAGGTCATGTTGCATTTTCCAAAATGTTTCTTTCTACAATTTCTGCAGAAAGGAGGTGATGATGATTGCCCTGTTCCTCTTTTCTTAGTATTACCCATACGAAATCCTTGGGTAATCTTCTGGGCCAATTCCTTCTTTCGATCTTCTTCCCTTGTGCGTACTAGTTCATCGGTTAAGGTATTTGCTAACTCCACAGCATCGTCAATAGTGTGTGGTCTTGCGGCCTTAACGATGTTACGGATTTCTCCGATTAATCCCCAAATATAACGGGAAATGAGTACCGGTTCTGGCGAAGCCAGGGAAAGTACCACTCTCGCATATTCGAAGAATGTCGAAGTATATCCTCGACAGTCTACTCCTATCATACGATGGCTCAGGAACTTGTTTGCCATTTGTGTCTTCTCGTATTTGGGACAGAATTTTCTTTCTACAAGACTCTTAAATTCTTCCCAATTTATTGCATAGGCCACGCTTCTTTCTTTTGCTTGTAGCACCGTGTTCCACCATTCTAGCGCCCCTTCTTTGAATAGATTTGAAGCATACATCACTTGATCTTCTTCAGCACATGTACTTATTGCAATTACTGCTTCGGTTTTCTCTAACCAACGCAGTGTTGCAGTTGCCCCTTCATTACCTGCAAATTCTGCGGGTTTACAGGCAAGAAATTCTTTGTAAGTGCAACCAGGTGTTGCAGCTTTCATTCTCTTAGGGAGTGGGGCCTGTTGCAGATCATGATCGTCATGATTGCCGCCTCCATTTATGTTGTTACTGCCGTTATCTTCCGGAGTACGTTTACTAGGAATTAATTGTTGTGGTTCGACAGGTTTTTGAACAGCAGCCACAATTTCTGGAATAGCATTGGCTATTCCTCGAGAAATAAAGTTCTCAATATCTTGTCTAGTTATATATTGATCTTCCTGATTTTGCTCAGACTGATTTACTTCATTAATTGGTTCACTATTAGCGTTTTCCATCTGCTAATTAGTAGGAATTATTAGTGTCTAATTATTGATAATAAAATCACAGATAAACACATAAATCATTATAGCATGCAAGCATAGCCAAAATTGTCGATGCCTCGACTTTTGTTTTGTTTTATATATTATACCTGCTTCAATACACACTGTTTATCTTACATTGTTTTATTGCCCATTTTACAGAGTCAGTTTTACTATATTAGTTATAATACAAACAAACTTCTCCAAACCCCTCCTATCTTTCAGTTCACTGGCAGTTTCAGTAACGACGCTCCCTCTCGTCGTACTTCCAGGAGATTTGTGCCCCCATTTCCCGGATCCTATTCCCGGTGCCTATCAGTTCTTCACCAAACTGACGCAGTTCAGCTAAATTTTCATAGCTCATTGGCGGATTAGAGATAGGTTCTGGATCAAATTGTGGGAGAAAACTATAGGGACTATTGACTATATTTTGGAATTGCCAGTCATTGGTCCACCATTCCTCCATTTGGCCTAATGGTCGTGTGTGGACTAGTGGGTCTGGAATAGCTGGTTCTAGGTTTATTGGGAATTGGGCTGTAACAGGGTAAGAGAAGAGATTATCGTTGATAGGCTCTAGTATATCACAATTATCCAGTAGGCGGTCTATTTCGTCCTGGAATGTGATTTCCTCAGGCTGTTTAGAGCTTTCTCCGATCTCTATTCCCTTTTGCTTTAGGTCTATCCCTATTTCTGTCCCTGCTGATTTGGAACTTTCTCCGGTTTCTATTTCTTTTCCCTTGCTCACACTTACAGGATTTTCTATTTTAGGGAGTCTCCTGGGTTTCCTTCTGCGCACCTTTCGCCATCCTACATATCTTCTCCTCTTTTTAGGTTTTGCTTTTTCCAGCGGTGGAGCTTGGAATTGCAGAGGTTCCTCTATGTCAGCAATGTAACCAGTGAAGTTGTGGGAGACTTCAATTGGCACAGGATAGAGGTTGAGGTTCTGAAACGCCTCGGATAGCTCACTCATGCTGTGTAGCATATATGCAAAATGCACAAAATGTTAAGTTAAAACTTTGGAACAAAGCTTAACAAATAAACATTTTTATTGCATATTAATTTGTACAACATAACAGGAAGGAGAACACACTTAGATTTATTTATTTATTTATTTACTGGGAAGTGTTGTTACTAAACTTAGGGTTTTAAAGGTTTGCATGTTCTGCTACAGTAGCTAGCATATACAGGTTTGCCCATTTTTCATCTAAATTGTCTAATTCCTGGACTTCTGGATTAAACCTCACTCTATTGGCTTGGGGTTTCTTTTTCTCTTGACCCTTTCTAAGAATTGAATTCCTTTCCTCTGGGGTAAGAGGGTTTTCATAATTTGCCTTACGGACAAAGATTCCTTCTTCTAAATTGGTGGGAGATTTGGAGGAAGAAGTTCCTGGTTCTTTAGGTGTACTATCCAATTTGTGGTAGATAGCAGAAATCTTTTGTTTACCCATACTGTAATTTTAACAATTAGTCAGTTAATGCACACATATTCACAGAATGGCAATTAGAATTTTCCTAAGTACTTAAAACAGTGAGCTTAATCAGTAAGCTTAAAACAGTGGCTCTAATACCACCTTTTCCTGTCACGGCCCCCGACCCAGTTTGACCCGTTTCAGGAGCCGCGGGACAGGAATCCCGTGGTATTTAATTTAGGCGACAGCGGAAGTCTTTTTAAAACAGGATCTTTTAATAATTCAAACTGCCCGTTTCATATCTGAGGGATAAATCCCATAATTTACAATAATATGATTTCTCCGGGAAATCTTTTATTTTCAAAACATGCTTCTTTTATTTATTTACACTGAGCCACTTTTCTAAGCTGGGAGTGCTTCACGGCACTTCTCTTTCTTTGCTCACAACATATCACCTGAAACATGTTTGAAAAAGGTTTTGTCAGCGGGGAAATACTGAGTGAATCATTCATTTTACTGAAAACGACACTTTTGTTATAATTTACAGTATCAAGAGCGATTACAATGTTTCTGATATCAAACCAACTACCCACAGTACTTGTCACTCGAACATCCATCGGTAGCCTCTTTGCCCGATGGTGTCTGTGACTATGGTCATATCACTCATTGGCTAACTCGTTGTCCAATAGTGACGGTTATCAAGTAATGTATACAAAACCCCACATACCGGCTATAATTTGGTGATTACATAGACTTAATCCCTGTAATTATAACTTTGAAAATAATTTGGAGTTTTGTAAACCAGTTGATAAAAAGAGAATGACTCACATTGCAGATTTACGAGCAGAATATAAGCTTTACTGATTAGCCTTTTAACCTAATTTAAGTAACAATGCACACACAAACGGGATTAGTAACTAATTCAGCAGTTACGTCAATTCACGAGATTAAACCCTCGCAACTATTATCAAGTGCGATACTTAACAATTCAATGGATTCACAACGAATGACAGAGCATAGTCCGAATTCGAACAGCGCTCAAACATTCAAGTTGAAATCACAATGAATAACAAAGTACAAGCTCAATTTGAGCAGCACTCGGACAATCGTTGGATAGTTATAATCGATCGGACGTTGAATCGTAATAGCGATCGAGTTATTACCCTGATTGCGACAGCACCTCGTGATCGTGTGTGTTTAATTGTGATATAACATCCTTAACTCGACGTACACAGAAGCTATTTACGTCGTTTCAACTCCTATGTGCAAGTCCCAATGTCTACTATTTATAGTAATTTTTGGGACATGCTTACGGACCGTAAGCCCTTTCCCTTGCGGTCCGTAAGCTAAGCAGTCTAATTCATAGGCTGCCTAGCTCGGGTATAGCTTGGGTGAATCAACAATTTGGACAAATCAGAACTTTGCAACGTTTTATTTAGATAACTATTCAACTAGGGTTTGCCCCCCCTGAATTTTAGGGGCCCTGATCCTAATTCCGATTGTTCTGAAAATTTTAGGGCTAGTGCAGAATTAATTGGGTGTCTCAATTAGGGTTTTCTTATTAACTAATTACTGTCCTAATTATTGATTTTAGTGGCAGTTGTTACAGTAGTTGGGTTAAACTTTTAATAGTAGTTTAACTTATGAGGGGATCAAAGAGTTTGGACCCCCGCCATCCAATACCTTTGTGTATTGAAGGAGGTCCTACTAAATTTGACCCAGTTCCTTTGCAGGATCTATACACTGAACAATGGCAAGACTCTTACTAAACCGTTCCCTTAACCCCCGACCAGGTAGCCAACATACCTCCACATAGACCGTGGAGATATGAATGGTGAAAATCTTTTATTTTATATAGACAGTAAAATAATGCCAAGACACCACGGACAAACGATAAGGAAGAATCACCTTCAACATAAGAAACTAGTGATTAAAGTCATTAATACAAAACCAATTAAAAAGTGCAAAAGATTAAAAATAAAAAGTATTACACTAAACACTTGTCTTCACCAAGTGATGTTAGAGACTTAGGCAAACATGGCCTTTGATTGTCAAGAACTCTTACGATCAATATTGGATCCCGAGACGACTCACACACTCTATGATGGACAATGGATGATGGTGGTGGATGATGGTGTTATGGTGGTGGTGGGTGGTGGGTGAAGTGTGAGAGAGGTGGTGTGCCAAGAGATGAGTTGCAAGAGCTCCAAACATTCCTATTTATAGGCTGAACAGAAGCTCGGGCACGGCCCCGCGTTTGCTGGGCACGGCCCCGTGTCCATCTGACCCTCTCTCTTCATTAACTGCAATTCGCAATTACAATAAATGCGTCTGCAGGAAGTTGACCACGCCCCCGTGTCCGCTGGGCACGGCCCCGTGATGGGAAGTAGAAGCTTCTATGGGTTTGTCTTTTCTGTTGCTACTTGGGCACGGCCCCGTGCTCGCTGAGCACGGGGCGTGTTCAGTCTTCTGTCTTCTCAGTTTTGCTTGGGAAGATGCTGTCGAGGGGGTCGGGCATGCCACTTTCGTTCCTTTTCTTGTATTTATGTTAGATTTTGCTGTCTTTTTGCTTCTTTTGTTAATTTGAGCTCATTTAATCCTGAAAATACAAAAGGAAGACAAAAGCACTCTTTTTCCAACATTAGTACCAAAAAAGGGTTAGTTTTATGCCATAATTGATATAATTTATATGTTGCATTTTGTGCATATCAAATACCCCCACACTTGAATCTTTGCTTGTCCTCAAGCAAAACTCTTTATAATGTGGCTTTATTCACTCCCAAATGGAATGGGTAGAAGAGAAGGTTTTTGGGCTTGTCATAGAGTGTCGAGATTTCCAAGATTCTTTATTTTGGTTTTATTTTTATTTATTTACAATCCTATTCGTCATGATTTATTAAAAACGTTTCTTAAGATAAATTACTTATTAGGGCATAACATACCTTTTTAAAATTTCATTTATATACAAGTTCACATACCTCACGGGGAATCACTCAACACTCGGCCGAAGGTGTATTTTTAGTGAATCACTCGAGAGCGGCATGGAACTTACTCCTACCATAAGCTTGCCAAGCAATCAATCCTCCTCCTTTTTAACTATATACCTTTGTAAATATCAAGAGAACTTTTTGGGTGAAGGGTTAGGCTTGGGCTAAAGGTGGGTGGTTGGGTTAGTGGTTAGTAAAAAGGGCAAAAGGCGTAACAAACGTCGGTTTTTGAAAAACTTTTTATTTTTCATATTTTTATTCTATTTTGATGAACTGTTCAAACAAAGTTATCTTTGATAAACTTGTTTGTTTGTTTGGTTTCATCAAAATATATATATATATATATATATATTTTTCAAACGTAAGTCATAAGAAAACCGAACATCGTTACTAAAAGAAAAGGGTTAAAAATAAAAAGGTTTAGGTGGGTAAAAAGGGTGATTGTTTTGGGTTAAGAAATGAAAAGGTTTAGGCTTAAAGGGGTTAACTAGGGGGATTTTGGGTAGGTGGTAAAAAAAATGAAAAATAATGGTGTAGAATGAAAAAGGGTTAGTCCTAATGCCTCCATCGTTTACTTACTCGAGTTTAAGTTGGTAAGGACCAGGAATGTATTGTCGTGGCAAGTTCTAGAGTCGTACGAACCAAGCGACTATTCACACAAGAAACGAAAAATGAGCATTTAGTGTAAAGATATATATTTGTATGCTCGTTAAAGGCTCAAAACTCACTTTTGTGGGAAAAGGGTTTTTATGTGACCAAGTATATATAATCAAATTTTAACTAAGTTTGTCATGCCTTTTCATAATTTTCTTATGTTGGTTCTTTTTATCACGACGCTATCGGTTGTAAACTTGTAAAAATATAACCTTGTTAAGACTTGAATTCCCAACTTAAACTTAGACAAGTAAAAAAAATTGAAAATTTTTGGAAAAAATTTGGGGTGATTAGCGGTTCCAATAGAGTTTTGTGTAAGGCTTGTTATTAGGACTTGCAAAATTCAAGGTTTTAGCATCCCCCCCACACTTAAATTACACATTGTCCTCAATGTGTCCCAAAAATAAGTTTTTAGGTTGATCGAATGTGTAGAATGGTGTTAAAAGCAAAATTTTATGTTACTGGCATCCTGGACATGGCCTCGTGGGGACCGGGCACGGCCCCGTGTTTAGGTGCCAGTGACAAAAATTAAAGAGAAGGAACAGAAGCCTGGGCACGGGGGCGTGTTCAGCGAACACGACCCGTGTCCAGTTACCTGAACTGGGCGATTTTCTGCAGAATGTGCAGCACGGGGCCGTGTTGGGCGGACACGGCCCGTGCTGAGCTTACTGTAATGAAGAAATTGTTGTCGGATGGCCCTGTTTTTGTGCATGGGGCGATGTTTCTCATTTCCCTTGTTATCCTTCACCATCTCGAGTGTGTTTTATTTCTGCAAATTAAAATTAAACTAAAAGATTAAACTAAACTAAGGATAGTTCCGCGGAATGCCTCCGTGGTGCGCCACGTTTATAAGGGTCCTTAGCTAGACCTAAGTGAGGTTATATGTTTTCCGAGCCGGATGCTTTGCATCCCATGTTGCACCGCTGGAGAGCATCATTCAAACTCGAATCAATAACCTTCATGTAATTGACCAGGTCATCATCCTCTACTATCTTCCCGACCCCAAACTTCACTTCCTGATCCCCATACTTCAAAGTGAGTGTTCCGTCATTCATGTCTACTACTGCTTGCGCGGTGGCTAGAAATGGCCTTCCTAGTAAGAGGGGGACTTCGGTGTCTTCTTTCATATCTAGTATGACAAAGTTGGCCGGGTAGACGAAATTGTCGACTTTGACTAATAGATTTTCAGCGACATCTTGTGGGTATTTGACGGACCTATCGGCAAGTTGTATACTCATCTTGGTAGGGCTCGTTTTTCCTAGGCCGAGTCGTTTGAACATTGATGCGGGCATGAGGTTAATGCTAGCCCCAAGGTCGGCTAATGCATTACGAATGGGGGAGTCCCCAATCGAGCAAGGAATTGTGAAGATTCCGGGATCAATCTTCTTTTAAGGGAGCTTGTTGAGTACGAGGGTGGAGCATTCTTCGCCTAGGTTAACTAATTGCAATGATTCAATTTTCCTTTTATGAGTGAGGAAGTCTCTCATGAATTTTTAGTATTTAGGCATTTGAGTTAGGACGTCGATGAAAGGAATATTGACATGCAATTGTTTTAGTAGACTTTCGAATTTTGCGAATTGCTCATTGGTCTTTTGACGAATTAACCTACCGGGGTACAGAACCGGAGGAGCCTTGGTGGGCTCTTGAAGTGGAGGAGAAATCTTCTCTTGTTGGGGCGGTGTTGCGATCTCCTCAGTTGGTGGTGGACTTTCCGCGGGACCCACGGTACGGTTTCGTAATGTTATGAGATGAACTTGTGCTTTTGGGTTTGTTTCGGTATTAATTGGTAACGCACCTTGTGGTCTCTCGGAGAAATTTTGAGCTAGTTGACTTATTTGTTTTTCAATGTTTTGTATACTAGCTTGTTGATTTCTAAAATTTGATTCTAACTGTTGAAACCGATCCGAGTTTTTCTTTTCAGTGTCGGAGATGAGGCTAGATATAGTATCTTCAAGCCTTTCTCGTCCACCTTGTTGTTAAGGGAAATTTTGTGACTTATTTCTCGGTTGTTGAAAGTTTGTTCGTTGATTTAGGCTTTGTTGGTTACTACTATTGTCGGGTTCTCTCCAACAAAGGTTAGGGTGGTTACGCCATCCTTGGTTGTAGGTACCCGTTGGAGGACCCGACGGCCTAGGTCTATTATCAATGTAGTTTACCGATTCTGGTTGATCATCTGTTTCTTTCATACAACTCCAATTTTCATGTGGCCCACCACACCTTTCACAAGCCATAACCGAGACCGTTTTTGTCATTTCTAACTTTTTAATTTTAGAAGAAAGGGCCTCGATTTGGGCTTGTAAAGAAGTGCTTTCATCAACCTTATGGGCGCCTGGGGCAATAGATTTATTGCCTCGGGGAGTGTGCCATTGAAAATTGGTTTGAGCAATTTCCTCGATTTGATTATATATTTCATGTGGACGGCGATTACCTAAAAGTCCCCCGGAGCTAGAGTCAAGTGTTTGTCTTGTGTGTGGCAACAACCCATTATAGAAAGTGGATACTTGTTGCCATACTGCAAGGCCGTGATGGGGACACTTTCGCAATAGCTCCTTGAACCTTTCCCAAGTTTCATATAAGGATTCCCCCTCCTCTTGTGAGTATGTATTAATTTCAGTCATTAATTTAGCCGTTTTAGCGGGAGGGAAGTACTTATATAGAAATTTTTGGGCTAGTTCATCCCAGGTGTTTACCGAACCAACTGGGAGGGCGTTGAGCCAAGCTTTTGCTCGGTCTTTTAGTGAAAATGGAAACATTCGAAGGCGGATGGCGTCATTTGATGCTCCATTGATCCGAAAGGTATCACATATTTCTATGAAATTAGTAATATGTAGATGGGGATCCTCGTCCGCAAGCTCATGAAAGGTTGCGGAGTTTTGAAGCATTTGTATCAAATGTGGCCGAAGTTCGAAGTTGTTGGCTTCGATGTTCGGTGCATTGATAGCGGCGCCGAGATTACCTACGGTGGGTCGTAGGTAATCCATGAGGGTACGTTGGTCCGCCATTGGAAGTGGGTCCCCCGAAACCTTCTCTTGGTTTTTAGCTTTAAGTCTTTTTCTGAGAAAGCGTTCGGGTTCTTCTAGAGGTTCTTTTATGTCTTTATTAGAACTGGAGCTCACACACTACGTAGAAGGTTCAGAGGTGGCGTCTGGTTCCAAGTCCTGCAACAAAAACAGAAAAGAACGTTGGTCAGAAAGTTCACCACGGCCCCGTGCTCAGTGAACACGGCCCGTGGTCGGAGTTACAGTGATTGTTTTCCGGATCCCTGTTACTGGAAAGTTGGACACGACCACGTGTTGCACCGATACGGCCCCGTGCTCAGCCCTCTGTAACTCGGAAAATAAAAACTGTTAGTAACACTGCTGGGCACGGCCCGTGTCCGACTAGGCGCGGCCCGTGCTGAGCTCTGCAGAAGCTGAAAAATTAAGAAAATCCTAAATAAATAAAAAGAAAATAGAAAAATTGATTAGGCCGTTGATTCCTAACTTTCTTAAAATCCTTGTGTCCCCGGCAACGACGCCAAAAACTTAATGCGTGTCAGTGTGTATATGTTTTAGGTGTATATTTTAAGCCCTTTTACACTTTTTTGCCAAGTTTTAAATTTATAAAACACGATATTAACTAACACTAAACACACATATGGGCAAGTGCACCCATCGTGGACGTAGTATAGTGTTGGTAAGATACCGAGGTCGTCCAAGGACACAACAGCTTTTAGTACCGGTTTATCCTCAACGTCTAATCAAATCAAAAAGTTAGAAAAAGGTTTTTTAAACTAAGAAAATAAAACTAACTAAAATGCTGAAAAGTAAAATAAAATAAAAACAGATAGACAAGATGAATCACTTGGATCCGACTCGTGTGTTAGTGTAACCTTTGATTATTTTCGCACTTTTGCACTTATTTAAGAGATTATCTTAGTTATTGTAGTAGGCCCCTCTTTTGAAGGCGACGTTACCCTCAACCTAGTAGTTTGAGTCAGCAAGGATACAATCCTAAACGGTCGGATTATTGAAAGATAATTAATTAAGTTATTAATGCATAATGTGGTAGGCCCCTCTTTTAAAGGCGATGTTACCCTCAGCTAAATAGTCTGAGTCAGCAGGGATACAGTCCTAAGTAGCTGGGTTAAACTTTTAATAGTAGTTTAACTTATGAGGGGATCAAAGAGTTTGGCCAAAAAGAGGGGCCTATATGGTACTAAGTGTGTGGTTTTCACTGACCATAAGAGCCTACAACACATCTTTGACCAAAAAGAACTCAACATGCGACAGCGACGTTGGGTGGAATTACTCAACGACTACGACTGCGAGATTCGCTACCATCCTGGTAAGGCGAATGTCGTGGCCGATGCACTTAGTCGTAAGGCTCATGTAGATGTCATTCGTTGTTTTCATATCTCGAGCGATCTTCACAATCGCATTCGTAAAGCGCAGTACTCCTCTATCAATGAAGGTTCCATGGCTGTAGAAATACGTGGAGCATCTGAAAGTCAACTCGTTTCAAAACCTGATGGTCTCCTCTATTGTTGCGATCGCGTTTGGATACCAGATCGTGACAATCTTCGTGACCTTATCATGAACGAAGCACACAAATCTAGGTACTCAATTCACCCTGGCGCTGACAAGATGTACCATAATCTACGTACATCCTATTGGTGGCCTGGTATGAAGAGAGACATTGCTGTGTACGTTTCCAAGTGTCTTACCTGTTCGAAAGTCAAAGCCGAGCACCAACGACCTTCTGGTCTACTCGAACAACCTGAAATCCCCGTGTGGAAATGGGATAGCATTGCTATGGACTTCATAACTAAACTCCCGCGTACACCATCTGGTTACGACAGCATTTGGGTAGTCATTGATCGGTTGACTAAGTCCGCACAATTCATTCCCATTCGCGAAAATTTCAAGGTTGAACGACTTGCTCGTGTCTATACCAATGAAGTCATACGCCATCATGGTGTTCCTCTCGACATCATTTCTGATCGTGATGGTCGATTCACTTCGCGTCTCTGGCAAACTTTTCAGTCCGCTATGGGTACTCATTTGAATCTTAGTACGGCTTTTCATCCTCAAACGGATGGACAGACTTAACGTACTATCCAAACCCTAGAGGACATGCTCCGTTCTTGTGTCATCGACTTTGGTGGTAGTTGGGATGTGCATTTACCTTTGATCGAGTTCTCGTATAACAATAGCTACCACTCCAGTATTCAAATGGCTCCTTTCGAGGCATTGTATGGTCGCAAATGCCGATCTCCTTTAAGCTGGCACGAGATTGGTGACAAACATTTCACTGGCCCTGAGATCATACAAGAAGCAACGGATAAGATTCTCCAAATCCGTGACAATCTACTCAAAGCTCGAAATCGTCAAAAGAGCTACGCAGACAAGGGACGCAAACCTATGGAATTCGACGTTGGGGACCATGTCCTACTCAAGGTGTCTCCTTGGAAAGGAGTGGTTCGTTTTGGTAAAAAGGGAAAACTTGCCCCTCGCTATGTTGGTCCTTTCAAGATACTCGAAAGGATTGGTAAGGTGGCTTATCGACTTGACTTACCTCAAGAGCTCAGCAATGTTCATCCAACGTTCCACGTCTCTAACCTAAAGAAATGTCTCGCTGATGAAGGACTTCAAGTTCCTCTCGAAGATCTTCAAATCAACGATACTATGCATTTCGTGGAGAAACCTGTAGAAATCGTGGACCAGCAAGTCAAGTTACTAAGGCGCAGTAAGATTCCTATCGTCAAGGTTAGATGGGAAGGAAAACGTGGCGCCGAATTTACTTGGGAACTCAAAAAGGATATGAAGTCAAAGTATCCGCATCTTTTCCCTACGTCTTCCTAAATTTCGGGACGAAATTTCCTAAAGGAGGGGAGACTGTAACGCCCGGCTCTTTTGTACTTTCCAATTATAGAAAGTTTTGTTCGTATTTCTATTTTTGGAAACCTTGTATTCTTGTAATCGTTCCTTTCGTTGTAATCATTATCAAACCGAGACTTGGATCATTAATGAAACTTGTATTTTGTTACATTATTGTTGTACGCACTCTAACTATGCTTGTATGTTCGATTAGTGAATCAATTTGTGCTTGAACGTTATTCTTGGAAACTAGGTGCTAAACTTGTAATTAAACTAAACTTATGCATTGAACGTGTTTTGAACGAGAACGATACTTGGTTATGACATTTATACGCCTAATTATACTTGGATTTTGATCGTCTTACTTGATTTCACCTTATACTATGCTTTTATATCAAAACAAGTCCCTAAACTCTCAAACTTACACCTAAAAGGATCAAACAGAAACTACAAGGACCAAAGTGCAACAAAATGAAACATATCAGAAGTGAGGCGCCGCGTGACGCCAAGGCCCTAGACGTCACGCGAGCCCCTGTTTTCGGCAGAAGGTGTGTTTCTTCCAGCTTTGTGCACGAAATCCCATTAATCTAACTCACCCAATCACCTTTAATCCACCTCTAATCACCTCCAATCATCTTATAACTCCTCCATTATAAATACCCACCTTCTCCAACCCATTTGACACTTTCACAACTCCTAAATCTTCACTAAACTACTCTCTAATCAGCTGAGAATCTGAGTTTTGGACAGATTCGTGAAGACTTACAAAAGTGAGTGTAACTTGCTCATTTCTCAACCAAATCACTTGGTTTTTCTTCCTATTGCTTTGCTATGTCCTTGGGTTTGAATCCTTGGTTTTTCCTTGGAAGAATCATGCTTGGATTTGCCCTAAAATGGACTAAAACTTTCTGTTTTGTTTATTATTATTCAACCACTTGTTATTTCTTATCCAACTTGTGTCTAACACATCTCACACCAATGTCCTAATGCTTACAACCTCTCCTATGGTTGGGTAAGCTTAAAAACATGGTTGAGACACTTAAAATCAGAGGATTAAACCTCATAAACTTGGTGTTTTGATTAGGGTTTTAACCCACAAGTCATGTCAAACTTAGACTTTGATACATGAGTGATTATGGAACAACATGGGTTGTCCAAACATACAATCCTCACATGATTTGATGATTTCTATTAGTTAGTTTATCTTACATACTCGTATAAACCTTAGTTCGTGACCCTCCTTGGTTGTCTTTACATCAAGAGAAGTGGTGAACTTCAAAGGGGTGCCTAAATGGAAGCTTAGTCTTCCTACCCCATACATGACATCCTTGTAACTAAGAGGTGCCTAAATGGAGATTTAATCTTCTACCTCCTACTTGAAATATTGGACCTAAATAATATGTAATATTTAGCCTAAGTATAAGCATATACTCATTCGAACCTTTGATGTTAAACTTGTGTTTACATGTTAAAGAAGTAGAATATCATCCAAGACCTAAACCTTAATATGATTCTAATAGGTTCACTACCCATGAAAAACATTAAATAACCATATTGGTTACCTAGTGTCATATGATGGTTATAAAGTCTAAAAGATGATTATTTTCACATACACATATACTTTCGTTATACTAAGTTATTTCCATATTCTTAATCTTCCGTAAACGCCAAACTCACACACCTACGTTTCCTCGTGTAGAAGGACTAGGTGTTCCAAGCTAAATCATCCACCAAACTTACTCTCGGAACTTCCAAGTCAAGACTTGTAAACCGTGAGTATACTCGATCCCTTTTTCCCCTTTACACTTTGGGATGCAACATGTATACCTATTCAAAACAACTTTTATGCTTAAAAAAAACATACTCTAACTATGAACGTGACATGAAACTATTATAAATATTTGCTATGCTTGTATGCTCTATGAACGATTTGGAACGTTATATGCTCATTAACTTTGCTAGCCCACCTCAACAATTATAGCGCTATAGGATTAACGCCCCGCCCGCTATTCTAATTGGGTATTGTTAAGTTAAACATTACCACCCCGCTGAACGATTGGGATTAGGCTATTTTTATGCGTTGTATTCATGGGTTTGATCATATTGTACGCCAAAAATTGCATTGCTAGTAAATTTATTCACTTAGTAACATGTTGGATATGAGTTTTATTCTATTATGCTATGTAGTCAAACTTGTATACTCGCCTTTGCTTTTGCATTGAACTCTATTTTAATACATGTTGCAGGTTAATTATTGAGATGATATGCAAGACGAAACAAGATTTAGGGTGGACTAGATACACACCTAGATTAATCTATCTTTTGTTGTTATGTTACAATTTGAAACTATGTTGTTATTTCTATTTGAATCTTGTATGACAATTTAGTATTGCAATGAAATTTGAATTTAATTAAATATTGTCACATAGTGTTATGACGTCTCTAGCAATCTATACACACTTCGTCTCATCCCGATGTTTCCGCCATCGGTTGGGGTGTGACAGATTGGTATCAGAGCCATAACTATAGGGAATTAGGAAAATTGCCATGCTTTTTCCCTAATCTATAGTTCTAGGAATTTTGCCTCTTATTTGTCGTTTAAAACTTTTGTGCTCTACCATGCATGGTTCCTAGCTATACTTTTGATTAAATTTATGTGCCTTTCCTAAGGCTAACACGGATACACTTATGCTATTTTTATACTCTTGTAACACCAACGAGAAGAATTTACCAAAATAGGCGTGAAACCCACAATTTGGTAAACGACTCTCATTCTACCTTTAATCTATTTTTGCACGAAATTTCACCATTAAGCTAGGAGTGACACCCACAACTTAATGGTAATTTCCATTTCAACTCTAGTGGACCCTCGTCAAAGTGTCAAAATTTTATTTTGATCGACGAGTACCAACCACATTTAGGGTACGAAATCGTCAAGTTAGGGGTGAAACCCGCATCTCGTCGATTAAGTCCCATTCCTCGATTTTTATTCTCGCCAAAGTCCCGAATGTTTCAATCATTTAGAGATGTGTAGTAACCGGAAGGGTAAGATACCGTTAATCGCTTCTCGACGAGAGTATCTTACTTATAGGCCAAAGCACAATATCTCTAATTCGAAAGAACTTTCGACCCACTTTGGAATAGTCGACGTTTCTCTACCCGAAACAATCCAATGTTTTATTGAGCCTCTCTTTTATGTATCTCAATTTACATGTGATTTTATACTTGAACGTTCATTCATTTCCAAATGTCGTTTTAATCATTTCGCACGTTATCGCAATCACAAACAATAATAATCCCTCGTGAACAAACTAAATTTACAATGCTTTCGTTTATTCATGTTATGCTATGTGGAATTCATGATTATGCTATATGAGACGTTTAAACTTTTATGCTATGTTAATCAACTTGAAACTTTATGCTATGTGACCCTTTATGCTATGTGATCAATTTCATTTTTCTAAAACAAACATTATGACCAAGTCTCACTCATTTCGTTATTTTGAATCTTAGATGTCTTCTCGTCACTCCAACGCGTCTAGGAAGTCAAAGTCTCGCTCCACCAAGAAGATGATGGCTTTCATGGCCGATCAATTTGCTCGCGTCGTTCCAAAGGTCATTTCCGAGATTCGAGCCTCTGAAACTCCTCACTCTTCCGTCGACTCTAAGGTCGAAGCACGCAAGCCCGTCTCGTTCAATTTCAAACACTTTTCATCGTGCAATCCAAAGCCATTCACTGGCAATGATGGGGTGACCGCCATGCTTGAGTGGTTTGACAGCATAGAGGTCACATTCATCAATAGCGAGTGCCCTGATGAGCTCAAGACGCGCAGCGCGACTGGGGTATTCCAAGCCCGAGCTCTCGAGTGGTGGACGAATGAAAGAAACATACGTTCGAACGAGCTGGCTTATGCTTTGACATGGGAAGAGACTAAGGCCCTAATGATGGATGAGTTTTGTCCTCCGCATGAGCAACGAAAGTTGGAGGAAGAATTCTGGGTATTAAAGCAGATTGGTGATGACAACCTAGCCTACACCACCCGTTTCAAACAACTCTGTTTCATTGTCCCTCACCTTGTTTCGACCCCTGATCGCAAGAAAAGCAAGTATATCAATGGTTTACCCCCTAGTATGCGTGACACAATTGAGGCAGCCAAACTCGATAGCATCGAAGACATTTACCGTTTGGCCGCGTCTTTGAACAACAACCGTGTTCGCGATAAGCAAGCCGCAAGCCCCGTTCCTTCGAAGCCAGCCAATCAAATCACCCAACAATCGAATAACAATAGGGGAAAGAAGCGAAAGCAATCCAACCCCGTTTGTAACGCGATTGTGCCACCTGTTAACCCAAACCTTGTTGCTCCTGATAATGCCCAAAGGTCGTACACTGGGATTCATCCCAAGTGTGCCACTTGTAACTATCATCATCCTGTCAATGCTAGGTGTCTCTGTTGTGGCATTTGTAACCGTTATGGACACGACACCGCCTTTTGTCGATACCAACAACAACAAGCACCACAAGCTCAGCAAGCACCACAAGCTCAGCAAGCGCCACAAGCTCCACCTGCTCCTCAGAACGCAAGACCACCTAGGGCATGTTTCAAATGTGGGATGTTAATCATCTTCGTCCCCAATGCCCTCAATGGATCCAAGAGCAGCAGCAACCTCCTCGTGGACGTGCCTTCAACCTAAACGCGAATCAAGCACGCAACGACAATGATGTCATTAATGGTACGTTTCTTGTTAACCATCTTTATGCTTCGATACTATTTGATACTGGTGCGGACAAAAGCTTTGTGTCCTTAGAATTCGAATCATTGTTAAATTGCACACGCTCTAAGCTACCTAAGTCGTTTTCCGTTGAAGTCACCAATGGCAAATCTATCTTAGTCGATCCCATTCTCCTCGATTGTCGTCTTACTCTTGACGAGCATGCTTTCTCTATTGATCTCATACCCATGCAATTGGGTAGTTTCGACGTCATCATAGGCATGGATTGGCTTCAAAAGAATCATGCTGAAATCGCTTGTCACGAGAAATTCGTTCGCTTACCTCTTCCATCCGGAGACGATTTACACGTTTATGGAGACCAACCTTCAAGGGGACTAAAGTTGATGTCCTGCACACAAGCGAACAAGTACTTACGCAAACAGTACTTTGCCTTTTTAGCCCACGTTGTGGAAGAAAAGGGCAAGGGAAAAAGTTTAAGTGATGTTCCAGTGGTGCGCGATTTCCCTGACGTCTTTCCTGAAGATCTACCCGGTCCTCCTCCTCTTCGATCTGTTGATTTTCGTATTGACCTCGTACCTGGTGCGACTTCTGTTGCCAAGGCTCCTTATCGTCTTGCACCTTCCGAGATGCAAGAATTGTCTTCTCAGCTTCAAGAACTCCTCGATAAGGGTTTCATTCGTCCAAGTACCTCTCCTTGGGGTGCTCCTGTGCTCTTCGTTAAAAAGAAAGATGGTTCTTTCCGCATGTGTATCGACTATCATGAGCTCAACAAACTCACCGTTAAGAATCGTTATTCTCTTCCGCGTATCGACGACCTCTTTGATCAACTTCAAGGCGCTACCTGTTTCTCCAAAATCGATCTTCGTTCTGGTTATCATAAACTTCGAGTCCTCGAAGAGGACGTTCCCAAAACCGCTTTTCGCACTCGCTATGGACATTACGAGTTCGTGGTTATGCCCTTTGGCTTGACCAACGCACCCGCTGTGTTCATGGATCTCATGAATCGTATTTGTAAACCATACTTGGATCGCTTTGTGATCGTCTTCATTGATGATATTCTCATTTATTCTAAGTCTCGAGCCGATCATGAGCGTCATCTTCGCCTTATCCATGAACTCTTGCGTACTGAACGTTTATATGCTAAGTTTTCTAAATGCGAGTTTTGGATCAAAGAAGTTCAATTCCTTGGGCATGTTGTTAGTGAAAAAGGAATCCATGTCGACCCTTCAAAAATCGAAGCCGTGAAGAATTGGACCGCGCCTAAATCTCCTTCTGAAATCCGTTCTTTCTTAGGATTGGCGGGTTATTACCGTCGATTCATCTCGAACTTTTCAAAGATCACCGTTCCTCTCACTTCGTTGACTCAAAAAGAGAAACCTTTTGCTTGGGGTCCTGAGCAAGAAGAATCTTTTCAAACTCTCAAGGACTTGCTTTGCAACGCTCCTATCCTCGCTCTCCCTGATGGGAATGATGATTTCATGGTGTATTGTGATGCATCGAATCGTGGTCTTGGTTGTGTGCTCATGCAACGAGACAAAGTCATCACTTACGCCTCTCGTCAACTCAAAATACATGAGAAAAATTATACTACCCACGACCTCGAGCTTGGCGCAGTTGTTTTTGCGTTAAAGATTTGGCGACACTACCTATATGGTACTAAGTGTGTGGTTTTCACTGACCATAAGAGCCTACAACACATCTTTGACCAAAAAGAACTCAACATGCGACAGCGACGTTGGGTGGAATTACTCAACGACTACGACTGCGAGATTCGCTACCATCCTGGTAAGGCGAATGTCGTGGCCGATTCACTTAGTCGTAAGGCTCATGTAGATGTCATTCGTTGTTTTCATATCTCGAGCGATCTTCACAATCGCATTCGTAAAGCGCAGTACTCCTCTATCAATGAAGGTTCCATGGCTGTAGAAATACGTCGAGCATCTGAAAGTCAACTCGTTTCAAAACCTGATGGTCTCCTCTATTGTTGCGATCGCGTTTGGATACCAGATCGTGACAATCTTCGTGACCTTATCATGAATGAAGCACACAAATCTAGGTACTCAATTCACCCTAGCGCTGACAAGATGTACCATAATCTACGTACATCCTATTGGTGGCCTGGTATGAAGAGAGACATTGCTGTGTACGTTTCCAAGTGTCTTACCTGTTCGAAAGTCAAAGCCGAGCACCAACGACCTTCTGGTCTACTCGAACAACCTGAAATCCCCGTGTGGAAATGGGATAGCATTGCTATGGACTTCATAACTAAACTCCCGCGTACACCATCTGGTTACGACAGCATTTGGGTAGTCATTGATCGGTTGACTAAGTCCGCACAATTCATTCCCATTCGCGAAGATTTCAAGGTTGAACGACTTGCTCGTGTCTATACCAATGAAGTCATACGCCATCATGGTGTTCCTCTCGACATCATTTCTGATCGTGATGGTCGATTCACTTCGCGTCTCTGGCAAACTTTTCAGTCCGCTATGAATACTCATTTGAATCTTAGTACGGCGTTTCATCCTCAAACGGATGGACAGACTGAACGTACTATCCAAACCCTAGAGGACATGCTCCGTTCTTGTGTCATCGACTTTGGTGGTAGTTGGGATGTGCATTTACCTTTGATCGAGTTCTCGTATAACAATAGCTACCACTCCAGTATTCAAATGGCTCCTTTCGAGGCATTGTATGGTCGCAAATGCCGATCTCCTTTAAGCTGGCACGAGATTGGTGACAAACATTTCACTGGCCCTGAGATCATACAAGAAGCAACGGATAAGATTCTCCAAATCCGTGACAATCTACTCAAGGCTCGAAATCGTCAAAAGAGCTACGCAGACAAGGGACGCAAACCTATGGAATTCGACGTTGGGGACCATGTCCTACTCAAGGTGTCTCCTTGGAAAGGAGTGGTTCGTTTTGGTAAAAAGGGAAAACTTGCCCCTCGCTATGTTGGTCCTTTCAAGATACTCGAAAGGATTGGTAAGGTGGCTTATCGACTTGACTTACCTCAAGAGCTCAGCAATGTTCATCCAACGTTCCACGTCTCTAACCTAAAGAAATGTCTCGCTGATGAAGGACTTCAAGTTCCTCTCGAAGATCTTCAAATCAACGATACTATGCATTTCGTGGAGAAACCTGTAGAAATCGTGGACCAGCAAGTCAAGTTACTAAGGCGCAGTAAGATTCCTATCGTCAAGGTTAGATGGGAAGGAAAACGTGGCGCCGAATTTACTTGGGAACTCAAAAAGGATATGAAGTCAAAGTATCCGCATCTTTTCCCTACGTCTTCCTAAATTTCGGGACGAAATTTCCTAAAGGAGGGGAGACTGTTACGCCCGGCTCTTTTGTACTTTCCAATTATAGAAAGTTTTGTTCGTATTTCTATTTTTGGAAACCTTGTATTCTTGTAATCGTTCCTTTCGTTGTAATCATTATCAAACCGAGACTTGGATCATTAATGAAACTTGTATTTTGTTACATTATTGTTGTACGCACTCTAACTATGCTTGTATGTTCGATTAGTGAATCAATTTGTGCTTGAACGTTATTCTTGGAAACTAGGTGCTAAACTTGTAATTAAACTAAACTTATGCATTGAACGTGTTTTGAATGAGAACGATACTTGGTTATGACATTTATACGCCTAATTATACTTGGATTTTGATCGTCTTACTTGATTTCACCTTATACTATGCTTTTATATCAAAACAAGTCCCTAAACTCTCAAACTTACACCTAAAAGGATCAAACAGAAACTACAGGGACCAAAGTGCAACAAAATGAAACATATCAGAAGTGAGGCGCCGCGTGACGCCAAGGCCCTAGACGTCACGCGAGCCCCTGTTTTCGGCAGAAGGTGTGTTTCTTCCAGCTTTGTGCACGAAATCCCATTAATCTAACTCACCCAATCACCTTTAATCCACCTCTAATCACCTCCAATCATCTTATAACTCCTCCATTATAAATATCCACCTTCTCCAACCCATTTGACACTTTCACAACTCCTAAATCTTCACTAAACTACTCTCTAATCAGCTGAGAATCTGAGTTTTGGACAGATTCATGAAGACTTACAAAAGTGAGTGTAACTTGCTCATTTCTCAACCAAATCACTTGGTTCTTCTTCCTATTGCTTTGCTATATCCTTGGGTTTGAATCCTTGGTTTTTCCTTGGAAGAATCATGCTTGGATTTGCCCTAAAATGGACTAAAACTTTCTGTTTTGTTTATTATTATTCAACCACTTGTTATTTCTTATCCAACTTGTGTCTAACACATCTCACACCAATGTCCTAATGCTTACAACCTCTCCTATGGTTGGGTAAGCTTAAAAACATGGTTGAGACACTTAAAATCAGAGGATTAAACCTCATAAACTTGGTGTTTTGATTAGGGTTTTAACCCACAAGTCATGTCAAACTTAGACTTTGATACATGAGTGATTATGGAACAACATGGGTTGTCCAAACATACAATCCTCACATGATTTGATGATTTCTATTAGTTAGTTTATCTTACATACTCGTATAAACCTTAGTTCGTGACCCTCCTTGGTTGTCTTTACATCAAGAGAAGTGGTGAACTTCAAAGGGGTGCCTAAATGGAAGCTTAGTCTTCCTACCCCATACATGACATCCTTGTAACTAAGAGGTGCCTAAATGGAGATTTAATCTTCTACCTCCTACTTGAAATATTGGACCTAAATAATATGTAATATTTAGCCTAAGTATAAGCATATACTCATTCGAACCTTTGATGTTAAACTTGTGTTTACATGTTAAAGAAGTAGAATATCATCCAAGACCTAAACCTTAATATGATTCTAATAGGTTCACTACCCATGAAAAGCATTAAATAACCATATTGGTTACCTAGTGTCATATGATGGTTATAAAGTCTAAAAGATGATTATTTTCATATACACATATACTTTCGTTATACTAAGTTATTTCCATATTCTTAATCTTCCGTAAACGCCAAACTCACACACCTACGTTTCCTCGTGTAGAAGGACTAGGTGTTCCAAGCTAAATCATCCACCAAACTTACTCTCGGAACTTCCAAGTCAAGACTTGTAAACCGTGAGTATACTCGATCCCTTTTTCCCCTTTACACTTTGGGATGCAACATGTATACCTATTCAAAACAACTTTTATGCTTAAACAAAACATACTCTATCTATGAACGTGACATGAAACTATTATGAATATTTGCTATGCTTGTATGCTCTATGAACGACTTGGAACGTTATATGCTCATTAACTTTGCTAGCCCACCTCAACAATTATAGCGCTATAGGATTAACGCCCCGCCCGCTATTCTAATTGGGTATTGTTAAGTTAAACATTACCACCCCGCTGAACGATTGGGATTAGGCTATTTTTATGCGTTGTATTCATGGGTTTGATCATATTGTACGCCAAAAATTGCATTGCTAGTAAATTTATTCACTTAGTAACATGTTGGATATGAGTTTTATTCTATTATGCTATGTAGTCAAACTTGTATACTCGCCTTTGCTTTTGCATTGAACTCTATTTTAATACATGTTGCAGGTTAATTATTGAGATGATATGCAAGACGAAACAAGATTTAGGGTGGACTAGATACACACCTAGATTAATCTATCTTTTGTTGTTATGTTACAATTTGAAACTATGTTGTTATTTCTATTTGAATCTTGTATGACAATTTAGTATTGCAATGAAATTTGAATTTAATTAAATATTGTCACATAGTGTTATGACGTCTCTAGCAATCTATACACACTTCGTCTCATCCCGATGTTTCCGCCATCAGTTGGGGTGTGACACCAGGTCCTTTGCAGGATCTATACACTGAACAATGGCAAGACTCTTACCAAACCGTTCCCTTAACCCCCGAGCAGGTAGCCAACATACCTCCATATAGACCGTGGAGATATGAATGGTGAAAATCTTTTATTTTATATAGACAGTAAAATAATGCCAAGACACCACGGACAAACGATAAGGAAGAATCACCTTCAACATAAGAAACTAGTAATTAAAGTCATTAACACAAAACCAATTAAAAAGTGCAAAAGATTAAAAATAAAAAGTATTACACTAAACACTTGTCTTCACCAAGTGATGTAAGAGACTTAGGCAAACATGGCCTTTGATTGTCAAGAACTCTTACGATCAATCTTGGATCCCGAGACGACTCACACACTCTATGATGGATAATGGATGATGGTGGTGGATGATGGTGTTATGGTGGTGGTGGGTGAAGTGTGAGAGAGGTGGTGTGCCAAGGGATGAGTTGCAAGAGCTCCAAACATTCCTATTTATAGGCTGAACAGAAGCTCGGGCACGGCCCCGTGTCCGCTGGGCACGGCCCCGTGTCCATCTGACCCTCTCTCTTCATTAAGTGCAATTCGCAATTACAATAAATGCGCCTGCAGGAAGTTGACCACGCCCCCGTGTCCGCTGGGCACTGCCCCGTGGTGGGCAGTAGAAGCTTCTATGGGTTTGTCTTTTCTGCTGCTACTTGGGCACGTCCCCGTGCTCGCTGAGCACGGGGCGTGTTCAGTCTTCTGTCTTCTCAGTTTTGTTTGGGAAGATGCTGTCGAGGGGGTCGGGCATACCACTTTCGTTCCTCTTCTTGTATTTATGTTAGATTTTGCTGTCTTTTTGCTTCTTTTGTTAATTTGAGCTCATTTAATCCTGAAAATATATAAGGAAGACAAAAGCACACTTTTTCCAACATTAGTATTAAAAAAGGTTAGTTTTATGCCATAATTGATATAATTTATATGTTGCATTTTGTGCATATCATGCAGGCATGCACCCGACAGATGCAAATGCTAAATATTAAATTACCCACAAGTTGGGGATAACTCCTTTGTGGGTTCTATAAGTGGTGAGTCAGTTAATCATGTCCGGCTTACAAACCGGCCCCACATGTATGACAAACATTTAAAACTGTATACAAGATTTTATTAAAAATTGTCCAAAGTTATAAATGATTTGTGCCATGTGCACCTAAACCAATTTTCTGAAATGTTTTCAAAACGAGTCAGTTAAATTGTATTTACCAGTGTAAACTGATGTATTTTCCTAAAGATTGATTGACAGGTACTTCCCGAAATAGGCTGGAGCTATAGGGTGTCATAGAGGATCTTGCAAATCCATAAGATACCTGAAGTCTGTAGTTTTTGTTTCTTTGTACATTTTGATCCGCCTGTGGATCTTATTACATTCCCATCTGTAACATTCGTACACTTGACATTCAGATAGTATGGTTTGTAATAGTTAATTACCCAGCCTTCCGATGTGCTATATTATTGTGTGTGTTGACAATGATGATATCAACTACGTCACTATACTCCCCGCCGGGCCCACCGGTAATATGTTGGAAATATCGAGGTGTGACATGTATCGAGCCATGTAATAGGATAGATAGACCAGGACACGTAATACGAGAGAAACGGGAAACAGGTCTGAACCAGCCACTTCACACGAAGTGACCAGTTCGTGCGACCTGGCCAGGTCGTGCGACCTGGACTAGATCGTATGGACTGTGGTTCGTGCGACCTGGATCTCCTATAAATAGCGAGTCTTGGGTCTTCATTTGTAACTTTTGATTCCGGTAGCGAAGCTCTGCCGAAGTGTCGCCAGCTCGTGTAAACAGTATCAAATCAATACAAACGACATTTAATCTACTTCTAAGTGCAAATCAAGCTGCAATAACATCAATACGTCTGTTTCCGCCTTTCGTATTGATCGAGAGCTCTTCTGAACGTCTCGTTTGATCGATTCACCGATCCTATAGTTTCGATCTCGTAGGTGCAGTTGAAGTTTTCAAAGACATTGGCTTTGAATCAAGATTGGTACAATTTAGTTGTATTTTATATTCGTTTATTTAGTTTTGTAACCAGTATTGTACCAGTCGAATTTCCCACAAATAACGAGAGTCTCGTTATTGTTTATTATTTATTTTGTAATATATTTTAATAAAAAGTGAACCTAGTTCCTACAAATTGTTCCAAAGAATCAAAATGGCTGCTGATTAATAGAATTCCTTGTCGATTCTCTATGAAATACTCGTTTGGTTGTGGGCTTCCAAACACATCGTAGGCAGCATTTTTATTGTTTAAATTTAGTTGTATTATTTTTTTTTATAACTTCGTCATCTTTAGTTTAAGTATAAACCAGTATTTTTTTAGAGATGTTGGTACAATGTTTGATTATATTGGAGGTTTTAACCATCTATAATGGTGTGTTTAAACTAGTTACAGCAATGAGTATTAAAACTTCCACAACACTTCCAAGTTACCAAGATCTAATGCATGAACGAACTGTGCAAGTATAATGATGTGTCCAAGCTATTACAATGGACACAGATACCCTTGACGAACCTAATATACACATGTCGCCATCCGTACACTTCACATGTACAATTATGTATTACATAAAGCTACCAATGTATAAACTACTTGTTAATCGTCTTATTCTTATATAAAAAGTTTAGACGGCTGTAAGAAAATTCTTGATATTATGACATTAGTTATTATTGGAAGTAAACTCATACTACACTTCTATTTTAGTCTATTAAATAAAAACTGCTTTGTGATCCAACATCTAAAGAGTTCCAAGGTTATCCTTGGCTCCAGTTACTACACTCGGTGGAGCCTTCATAGTCGTTACCTTAGCCGTAGATGGTTCTCCCATGCATTAATCCTAACTCGAATACCCTATCACTCGTAGGGGTGGGAGAATTGATGACGAAACTGATTTTCATTTTGTTTGAGAAAAAAAAAAATGCTTAAAGAAAGCTACGTTTACAATTCATATCCAAATTAAGGAGATTAAATTGCATATGTCTTTACAAAGTTTTAAAAAAACTGCTTGCTCCCCAACCTTAGTTTGTGGGGAATATTAAACACAAATGTAATCAATCATAGTTTAGGGTCACTAGTATATGTAAATTCTTGTTTCAGCTTGGCGCAAGAAGTTTGGGCGAATGTTGGAGTGTGGTGTGGTTTTTATAGTTTCTTGTTGGTGCATTTGGGAGGCGCGGAATGATAAAATCTTTAGAAGCAAAAACTTTTCCGGTAGATACGTCTTTAGAAACATTAAAAGGGCGTCTTTCTTTTGGTTACAAAATAGGTCTACGTTTACGTCTTTGTTGTGGGAAGAATGGGTTAAGTCGTCTGTGTATATGTTGTAAGTTTGGCCCGGCGGTCCTCGATTTGTGGACCGACCGGTTGTTTGAATGAAAGTAAATTTCCAAAAAAAGTCTACGTAGTTATACAAACCCTAATGATTACACAATTAATACAATCACAAATTCTTACCGGATTTTCCTCTCTAGTTTAATTATATGAAAAAAATGAATAAATTTAGTAATTGTATGGAAGTCGAGGGTGCAGGGAAGTTCTAGAGTTTGTCAATGGTTTAATAGGTTCAAAGGAATGGAAGAAAGTCATTAGTGCAGTTTTTCAAATGACCATGTGGAATATATGGAAGTCTTGGAACGAAAAAGAGTTTCAAGGCAATCTCTGAACCGGCAACGTTATAGTAGAAACAATAACGGCGGATAGCTTCATTTGGTAAAAAAGCAGATCGAAATTCCATGATGATATTGTGTGGGAGAGATGGGCGGACTTTAATATTCGAGATATAGTGAGATAGTTGATATAATCGGTGGGTGTATTATGTTTTGGCTTTTGTTTTTCTTGCCTGTATTGTACTTTCGGGTTTTTACAGCATATGCTGGCCCTATTCAATTAATCATAAAATCTTACCGTTCAAAATAAAAGTGATTGTATGGAAGTTGTAAGACATATTTATGCATATAGCGACCATTATATATAATGCGTGTACCATTTATGGGTCCAAATGGAAAGAATCTTCTACTTGCATTCATTAATGGGTCGACCACACTTAATTGAGTCATCCGTTTGTAGAAATGGGAAATGGAAAATGGATAGATCGGTAGCAACTAGCAAGTTTGAATATCGAGTTTGATACTAGTTCTGGTTTAACACCAAACACTACTTCAAAAAAGAAAAAGAAAAACAATTATTTTTATTAAAACTATTAGGTAATGAAATGGACAAGAGAATAAGATATATGAGGTAATGGAATGGACACATGAATGGAATAGATCATTGCCATTCTATTATCTTGTTTGTTACTACGTGGGAATAGAATGAATCATTATTACATATTCTTTGGTAGGCAGAAAAAATAAGGAATAAAATCGTTGGTGAGTAGCGGTGGTGGGTGGGCGGTGGATATTGGCAGCAGCGACATGCGCTGGTGGTAGGTGGTGGTGTCGAGTGGTGTCTGTGGCAGGTGGCGACGGCGAGTAACGACAATGGTGGTGGCAGCAGCGATAGTGGGTGGTGGTGGAGGTGGCGGCGACGGATGGTAGTGGTAGGTGGTAATGGTGATGGTGATGAAGGGTGAAGATGGAATGAATGAAGAAAAAAACTGGGGGTAGAAGAAACGAATTTTGGATGTTCAGAGATAATGAAATTCTTTGTGTAATAGGTGATTTCATTTCATTGACCAATCAAATACTTTTTTTTTCATTCCTTCACAATGGTCTATTCCATTCAATCATCCATTCCTATGTACCAAACACTAACTTAATCCCTTAATCTCATTAGAAATGCCCTCCATCTCCATTCCGACATTACCCATTACTTTTCACATATATGTTATGTTTAATAATCTGATATGTGTATACACTCTTAATGGTTGGAATGTGAGTAACGTTGTGGCCCTATGACCTTGTAACGTATTGTTTATGATATTTACAACATTAATTACATGTTTCGAACGACAAAGAACGAGACAACATAATCACATAGACCACTTTGAACTAGAGGTGTTTATGAATCGATCCGATCCGATCCGATCGAGGGTCTGTTCATGCTCGGATTGAATTACAACCGATCCGATCTGAGCGGATCAAATTTGCAAAACCGAGCGCAAAAGTGATGCTCATGCTCGGATTGAATTTGAATCGATCGGCTCGGTTTCGCTCGGTTTTTATCAAATCCTAAAAAAAAAATCGAGCGGATCGTTTTCGCTCGGTTTCGCTCGATTGAATGATAAGGCTTCGTTCAACAACAACAAATTCTAACTTAATTAAAACATGTCCAACACTTTACTAACAAAAGCAATACACAACTCAAATCATCTATATATATTCTAAAGTTTAGTTATATGTTCTATTTTAAAACCAAAATTTATGGTTGTTTTAAATGCATCATCCTATAAAAATCCTATTAATTGCATTTAATTTATATTAAATAAATAAGAGATAAGATAAAAAATAAAATAAAATAATTATATATCAATAATCATTAAAATTAATATCATCAATAACACATTATACTAAATAATATATTATAGATAAAGGTAGATTAGTTTAAAGTTAACTTTGATCTTAATTTGTTTTAATAATTGGTTTAAAGATAATTATTCCAAACTTATGATTATTCTATAAAATGATCTTTGACAAGGTAACCATAAATTTAAATTTCGAAGTAATTAATATATTAAAAGTAGCTCAAATATAATTCGTAATAAAAACACAACAATATATTTTCAAAGAAAACATATAATAAAAAAATAGGTAAAGGGATCCAAATGATATCAAATATTAAGAACTTATCCATGATATTAGTATCAGAATTTAATAGATTAAGATAAAATTTAAACCGAAAGATCATAAGTATCATAAAAATATCATTAAATTAAAGTTAAAAAGTAAAGAAAAGAATTATTATTATAATATTAAAATAATAAAAATATATAAAAAACTATATATATTATTAAAATATTAAAATTACTATTTGTACTGATACCAAACAAGACCGTACCGGTATTTTCGATACCAGTACCGGTTGACACCAAGCTTATCCCACCCCGTGATACTAAAAAATCATTAAATTAAAGTTAAACAGTAAAAAAAAGGAATTATTGTTATAATATTAAAATAAAAGTATTAAAATAACTATATATATATATATTCTAATATATTATTAACAAGATTTTGGTTAAATTAATTAGATTATTATAAATAATAATAATAATTTACAAATAAAACAACACAATTTGCAACAAAGCAATGCATGAAACACCATATTAACATATAGTACAGTACATTACTGCTAGAACCTAATCTATACTATATTATAAAGCATTTCATAAGGATACCAACCAAATTTAAGTAATTACAATCTTTTATACTTATGGTACAATAACTTAATGATGTTAGTAAGGGGTGAAATGGTCTTTCTACATTAATATTAAAAAAATAAAAAAAATAATTATCTATATCTATCTATCTATACTATATTATAAAGCATTTCATAAGGATACCAACCAAATTTAAGTAATTACAATCTTTTATACTTATGGTACAACAACTTAATGATGTTAGTAAGGGGTGAAATGGTCTTTCTACATTAATATTAAAAAATAAAAAAATAATTAAATGAGAATATAATCACAATTAATTATAATAATACAATAATAAGTTCGGTTCTTAAATGCAATTAATAAACGAAACCTATCGGGATAAACCGCAAAAGCACTCCAAAGGTCCAATTTCAATCAATATGTAATAAATTTGACCGATTAAGGAATCTCCTATCATTGCTATAAATTCACCATTTCACTCAACATCAACTCCTTTGTCTACTATTGTGCGAGTTAGAGTCGAAAAGAAAGAGATAAGAAAGAGATAAGTTGATATGAAATTTATTATCTTGGTGGAAAGGTGTGTTCTATTATACCCATTTCAACATTTATTCGAAAAAACTTTGGTTTGTTTCTTAAACTATTCAAATGGGATAACAGTTTTCTTTTACATAATCTATGAGTTTATATTGATGTTTTATTATGTTTTTGGTGATTTAGTGGTTTTTTTTTTCAAATTATGATTTTATATTACATATAAAGTATACACACAGGTTATTGGATACAAAAAGACAGACACTTCATACTTCATCAAGGTACCCTTGCATGACTATAGTATCTGGAACCATTTACCAATGTATTGTTTAATTGTTCATAAATTTATAGTCTTTTTCCTTTTTGCAGCTTCATGTATATGGAGGTGTAAAAGGGTGGGTACGAGAAAAGTTATTCATTTGGAGATAGACATTTATTTGGCCTATTGGTATTTCCTTTTTTAATTTTTATTTTACTATTTTTTTTAAACATATGATGCTTTTGTGTGATTTAATTGATACTATATATAGGCAATATAGATGCAGAGGAAATATTTGAGGAGGTATTATTTGACAGGATTGGGCAGCAAACTTTTAGGGCTCAGATGTTTTCAACCCGCGCAAAAGATTTAAATTGATTGCGTTTATCTATACTATCGTATAAAGCATTTCACAAGGGTTCCAACCAAATTTAAATAATTGCAACATATTATGCTTATAGTACAACAACTCAATGAAGTTAGTAAAGGGAATTATTCTTTCTACATGAGTATAAATTGATAAATACAATTAAATTGATAACTTTATAAATTAAGTATTGTTAAATACTTGATAAAGAATTAAATCATTTGACTTAGTTGAACATCATCACCTTCCTCATATTTACATTGCTTTTCCATTTCAAGTTCTCCGTAACCAATTACTTGATTGAATTTTATAATTAAGTCATTATTATTTGGTTTAGTAATTGCTAAACATCATACAAATAAGGTTACAACCTTTTTTGCAATTTTATCAGATAGTTGATGAACATCATATGAAATAAAAATAAAAATAATAATAATAATAACAATAATTAAATATAAAAAAACTTAATCAACGTTATTATGAATTTAATTATAACTATAAATGGTTTTAAAACTTAAAAGATGCTAACCAATTAGAAACGAAAATTACTAAAAGGTAATTTCATGGGGTATTATTATCTATAATACCTAATAATTGCAACAATAATGATTAAATAATGAACTTAATTACAGATGGTTTAAAACTCAAAAGAATGCTCTTTGCATCTTACCTCAAGTCTCATGGAATAAGGTTCAAATGATAACCATTGCATAATTAGGAACCACTTTTTAGCCCTTGGATCGTATTTTGATGGTTGAGACCTTTAAATGCAATATCTATATCTCTAAGATGAAGATAATGTATGGTAATGAAGATTTGGAGCAGCAAGAGGTAAAAACAGCCCGAATTTTTCCTTTTATAAATTTGATTCGATTCGTGAGTGTTAGTGTGTGTGTTTATATTGATTAGGGTTTCATCAAATGCAATGTGAGGGTTTCCAATCGGTGTTTATACAAATAATATAGAACCCAATTTTTATGTATGTGTATGTAGTGTGTAGTATGGGGTCTTGCTTACCTCATTCAAGGAATAACAATGAAAGACAGGGGTCATTGATTTCGAAAAACTCTGCCCCTTTGTTCGCCTTCTTCCTGATTTTAAGTTACGGTGAGTCAATTTCCTTTTTTCTGATTCTAATCGATTAAGAACTATACGTGATTAACCAACGAATTGTGGTAGATTTTATGTTTCTATTGCAGTATTTGGATTGAATTGACTGTTGCAATTTAATAATCGTCAGTTATAGTTCGTTTTTTGAATATAGAGAAACACTGACTTATTTAAGGTGCTTGATTTGGGTGAATAGTAGCAATATAAATTGCTATTGTAATTTGGTGTGATATTCAATTCAATATCAGCAACCTAATCAAATTGTTCCCTAAACATAGAGTAAATGTGTTCACCAGCAAGGTAATAATATGTACTAATTTTCAATTATAAGAGACTTCTAATAAGGAAATATAGCTATTAGGTTATGTCAAGGTAAGCATAGTTTATAAAGAATATGTTGCAGAATAAAGTTAATACAACATTTTAGTAATAAATAATAAACTGCTTTATTATCTATAAAAGGGAACAAAACCTGCAATTTGACTTTTAGATGTCAAAACTGAATTTATATGTATATGTGTATGTAGTATAATATATATATTTAACATCTATTTTACACCATCTAAAACAATGAAAAAAAAAATAAATAAAAAAATTTGAAAACTGTGACGTCATTTGAAGAGGGTTGAGAAGCCACACGTCCATAGAATTGAAGTTTGTGAGACCACATGTGGTGGGGCGCAAACCTCTCTCAAAGCGTCTTAAAAACGCGGGGGAACACTGTACCCTCGGGCGTTTTGGGCCTTTTTTTTACTGGTAGTGCTACCACAAAGCGCCGAACGAGGAGTGGACTTTGGTCAAAATAACCATGGTCAAACGGCTAACTTTAAAAAAAACCGGTTTTTGTTTTAAAAATCTATACTATATTCGCACTTTCGTACCGTGTCACGCACTATCTATATCAGTCGTCATTCCAGGAAAAAACAATAACTATTATGCATGTCGTGCATCGCACGGGTGTTCCCCCTAGTGATTCTAAAAATGTTCTTAACAATATCAAGAAGCACAAAATAAAGTGCGAATACAAATTGTCATTTAGTTCAAAAGATGGGCTGAATATTATTTGCGCTTTTAAATTTTTTCGGGCTATTATATTCTTTTGGGTTTTTAATCTATAAAATCTATAATATATATATATAGGGAGGGGCTCATGCAAGAACCACCCTTATTATGAGAACCGCGAGAACCAATGTGAACACAACCTAAAATAGCTAAAAAAACCTAACCCCCCCCCCCAAGCTAAATGCTAAAACTCCCAAAAAAACCTAAAAAAAACCTAACCCCCCCCCCCAAAAAAAAAAAAAAAAAAAAAAACCTAAACCCCCCTCCCCCACCCCTCAAAAACCTAAACCCCCCCCCCCACCCCAAGCTAAAATGCTAAAAACTAAACCCCCCAAAAACCTAAAAAATCTAAAAAAAAATTTAAAAAAATCAAAAAAAATCTAAATTTTTTTAAATATTTTTTATGCTCAAATCGCTACTTTTAGTGGCCAAAAAAATTTAAAAAAAAATTTTTTTTTTTGGTTCGAAAAGTAGCTATTTTTATATAAAAAATATTAAAAAAAAATTGTGTGATTTTTAGCTATTTTTAGGCATTTTTGGTTGTGTTCACATTGGTTTTCGCGGTTCTCGCAATAAGAGGTGGTTCTCGCATGATCTTCTTCCTATATATATATATATATATATATATATATATATTATTAATAAAAATAATTCGAGCGAAACCGAGCGATCGACGAGCGAGCGGAGCTTTGCTCATGCTCGGATTGAATTTGAAGCGAACCGATCCGATCGGCTCATTTACAAACTGAGCGGGAATCGAACGAGCATTTTTCGAGCGATCTTCGATCGTCGAGCAGTTTGGACAGCCTTACTTTGAACTAGAAGAGCCCCTCCCTCCACAATGTTTAAGAGTTCCTCTACGCTTATCGTGATTTTTTTGTAGCAAGAGGATAATAAGGGAGGACGCAGTGGTCTTGGGGATAAGAGAAATTGAAGTTCCTTTTTGAATGAGGTGGTGTTCCCGCACCCCTTTCCCCACTTCATTTCCCGCTCTCTCACAGAGATTTGGCGGTGGTGGTGAGTAATCCCCATCTTTTTCCACTTCTTCTTCGCTTTGGTTCGACGTGGACGTCATTCCCACCGGGGGTGGGGTGGACTCCGTCCTACCTAATTTTCACTATCTTTTAGTGAGTGTGTTTCTGTCACGTATTTAACGTAGCTAACATATAGTACTACAATGGTATATTAGTTAAGCTTAAAATAAATGGTATTCAATTTTAGTTATTAAGAAAGTTGTTTTTAAAACATATATTTATTATCTATTTGTTGTTACGGTAGTTTGAGCCTTTTAGAGTTATCGTGGCTTGAGTTGACTCGGGAAATTTTCACAAACATGACATAGTTAAACCTGTCGTATTACCAATCTACTTTGTCGGAGCGGATTTAAAAATGGATATAGTAACTGAATAATTTATAAAAAGAAAACAATAAAACGTAAGTCCTGTAATAATAAATACATGCAATTTTACACAATCATTCTATAATTCATGTATATATAAACTCAATAATAATAACAAATCTAATAAAACTAGGGCCGGTTCAAGGGGAAGTGAAAATAAAGCAAGCGCTTTAGGCCCCCACTTCCCTAGGGCCCCAAATCATAAGAAAACATATTATATGTAGGTGATTTTGGCTTTAAAATTGTTGACGCTGAGGTTTATGATATATGATGCTGAGCAAGCGCTTTAGGCCTCCACCTCCAATACCATTCGACCAACAAGCTTCCGTTGGGTGCCCATGTTTGCCACACTTGTTACACTTGGAGTTTCGGCAAGCACCTAAGTGATGGTAGTTGTATTTGTCACACCTGGGCAAGTTGCCCGCGTACTTCTTAGCACCAGAATAATTTGTGGCTACAAATGCTTTTGCCTCTTTTGTTGCGGAAGTTTCCTTCCGTTTGTTGTTCACCCTTGAACCCTTCTTGAAGTGCAAAAACTTTTGCTTCCCATCACTAGTAGATTCGGCGTGCGACTCTTTCTTCTCTGGCCCTTTCATCGTCAACTTCTTCATCCCTACCGCGTCTTCAGTAAGACTAACGGCTAAGGTCGTCGCTGAGTAATCGTGGTGGGGTTTGCAAATGTGACCATGCTCCGAATTTCAAGAGCTAAACCCCAGATATAACATTCAATGCGTTTGAACTCGGGTGTTACTAGGTAAGGGACTACGCGAAGTAAGTCATGGAATCTCTGAGTGTATCCCGCAATATCGGCTCCAATCACAATATAGTTCCAGAAATCTGTTTCTGGCTTCTGAATTTCTGCTCGTGAGCAATACTTCTCCCCCATCAACTATTTTAGCTCTTCCCATGTCATGGCATAAGCTGCTTCATCGCCACGAGTTTGCACTTGTAGATTCCACCAACTGAGAGCTTTATCTACGAAAAGGCCGGTAACATACATGACCCTTTGATTAGGGGAACAGTTGCTCATTCGGATAGTAGAATCCGTCTTTTCCGTCCAGCGCACAAAAGCTAGGACACCGCTAGTGTCGTCGTAGTTCAGTGGCTTGCAATCCAAAAACTGCTTGTACGTGCACCCTGGAATTTTGTACACACGGATTATGAATGAACATATAATGTACGCACGAATAGATTACAGAGAGAATTGTTTAAGTTGTCATAAAAACAACTAAGGTGCTGTTTGTTTTTTCAGAGGTTAAATGTCTGCAGTCTGCGGACCACATCTGCAAACATCTGTAGCTGAAGAGGTGGACCAAATCTCCGCAGTCTGCAAGAAGAAGCCTGTTTGTTTTTTAACTTCTACAAGCTGCTGAAATAAACTGATTTTACTAAACTTAAAAGAGTTTTTCAATAACAATTAACCAACAATCATAATCAAACAAGATGAACAACAATTATAATCAAACAAACAAAAACTATAATCAAACAATTTATCAAGATGAACATCATTTCTTTTTCAGCACCATCATTTTTATCTACTGCAGCGAAACATCAAAAGCTTATGTTACTCAAAGCACTAGCGGCAAAGCGTGTAGCCCGTTTGTCTTCTATTTCGATGTAAATCAGTTGTTTCATTAACATAATATTAAAATTTAATATTAGGCTAAAAAACTTAGCATAAATCAGCATCTACTTTCAAGTACACTCAATAAGCAAACTGCATACAGAACCTCATCTCCATCCACAAAAACCAACACAATAATATTATTATTAATCAACATTCAACAAACTGGAACAAACATTGCACTTCTAATTCCACAACTATATCAACAAATAATCAACAAAGTATACAAAAACCAACACAATAATATTATTATTAAAGAGAAATTACTTTTTGAGGGTCGTTTCTTGAAGACAATCTTGTTTTTTCTTTGATGTTTAAGCACAGATGGAAGATTCTTCTTTGAAAACTTACGAGCTTTCTTCCCAAGCTTCTCCATCAATCCGAGAGTTAGATTCTACAAATTTCTATGAAAATTTACAGTTGCGGATTAAACAAAATTGGATTGAAGGCTCCAACAAGGGTTTTGGCAGCGTTTGTGCGGCTGGGAAGTGTCGGCTGTATAGGTGGGGGTCTCGATGTGCGGTGTTAATCCGACGATTGCAGGTCTGCAGGTTGGTATGCAAGTTGGCTGGGAGGAGGAAGGGTGGAAGAGAACTAGGGTTGAGGATTATGTTTAGCAGAAGAGAGGAGAAGAGGCTAGAAGTGGAGAGTCCACATCTGCCCCAAGAAGAGGTTTGGAAGACCTTTTTTAATGAAATCACTTCTAGAAAACAAACGCACTGCAGACTCAAACGTCTGCGTGTGGCAGACATAAGAGGTCAAGAACTTCTCACAAAAAAACAAACACCCCCTAAGTATTACCGTTTAGTGATGTTATCGTAAAATAATAGTTACGACACTAGCATTCAAGCCGCACCGTATGAAGTTCTATATGGTCAAAAATGCTGATCGCCAGGTGGAAGTCGGTAACAAAAAGATAATGTCCATGCATAGATTGTTTTCTACGAATTACAACGCCAAAGTATTTGTTCATGAAACATAACCCAAAAGTTTTAAGTTCAACAAGTGACTTTTACACAATATATTGTTTATATAAATCAGGGCTTTGAATCCTATATTTCGCACGAAGGCGAAATATGTAAATCAAACCCTTCAAAAGGATGGAATCGACTTATGATCCTTGTGCTTGAATTTGACCGTACAAGATCCACTTAATTTCCTGAAATACATATATGTTTGAAAATTCAACATAACGTTGGTGAATTAATGTGTTTTGTTTAGTATCAAATGAATCTTTAAAACATTTGAAAAGCTTGTATTGAAAACCCTGTATGTAAAGTGTTTATGAAATTTGTTGATCATTAATGTTTAGCAAGGTTAAGTGTTTAGTGTTTAAAGTTTGAATAAAATGAATGTATTATCTGGTAGTGTATAATTTGGACAATTTAATGTGTTTAATGAATTTAACTAGCTTCGTATTGCTAAATAATGTTAACTAGTTTATAAATTATGTATAGATAGTGTTCGGATGTTTCATCGGGTGCTAGTTTCACTTACGGATCGTTAAAAGGTAACTTGTGTAACTTTGTATGACACTTGATGTTTGTATATCCTTATAATACATTTAGTGTCTTTGATGTTGCTTATGATGTTTAACATCATTTATGAATCTTATATGTTCTAAACAATGCTGAAATTGTTACTAGTTTGCTGAAAATTGTTGTTTTAAGGGCTCAAAGCGGACAATTTAAGTATTTGTATATTTTCCGAAAATTCTTATCATGTATACTCGTTTTCCCACTTGGGGTTTGGTATAACTTTGAGGTTGGACCTAATTCTAAGTCCTATATTTGTCATTTAGGTGAGTACCGGAACCGTGCTGACACAACTAAACTAGCCAGACAATCTACAAACGGTCTTTGCACATAGTTTGTTTTGTTTCGTGATGTGGCGAATAAAATCATGTGATATGCACCGAAAACATCGGGCGAGATGGAACACAATGCCTTTTGGAGAGTGGTTAAGCGTTGTAATTAGTGAAATTTATCCCTAGGCTAGCACCTAGCTGGTTCGAGGGATGTTGATTAATAAAATTGGCCCTGTTTGTTAAAAAATAGAGAAAAATAGAATTTTCATTCATATATTATCTAATTATGTACATCGGGTTCTTTATTTTACTCTTTATTTCAAAAAGAGTAAACTGCAATTTTACCCCCTGTGGTTATATGTGATTGACACTCTGACCCCCTCCCAGGGAAATTTTGCTGTCTGACCCCCCAACTAATGAGAAACCATGCAATATTACCCCCTGCCGTCAAAGAGCTTAACGGTTCTGTTAAATGGTATGTTAAATGACTATATTACCCTTTCTTATTACCCCCAATGCTTTGTTCTACTCTGCAATATTATCCCCCGGTGTAAACTGACTATATTATCCTTTCTTATTACCCCCTATGGTTTGTTGTACTCTGCAATATTACCCCCCGGTGTGAAATATTTCTTGCAAATCTTACCCCCTACAGAAAAAAAACCTTTCCCGCCTAAAAATGCTTGACCAGACAGTTATAATACACATAAATCAAAACATAAGGAACAAGGAACAAGTGTGATCATCTAAAAACAACCTTACAGTTACAATACACAAGGAACAAGTGTGATCATCTAAAAAGAACCTATAAACAAGTCAAACCTGCTACAAAATGACCAAAATGGTCATTTTGACCTTAGAAATAAGCAAAATGGTAATGCTGCCAATGAAACCTGTTGCTAATAATACCTGTTGCAAATGATACAAACTAACTTGCTGCAAATTGACTAAAATGGTACAGGCTGCAAATGATCCAATTATCCAAACATGCTGCAAACCAATTATCCAAACATGCTGCAAATTTATATAAGCTGCAAATTAATATAAATAAACCTACACATAATAATTTTTACCTTAACCTGCTGCAAATTGATATAAACTAACCTGCCTGTGATCATCTAAACACAATCAAACATGCATGCCAGTTATAATGCACATCAAAACAAGTCAAACCTGCTGCAAAAGGATCATATGGTCATTTTTGACCTTAAAAACAAGTCAAACTTGCTGCAAATGGATCATATGGTCATTTTGACCTTATAAACAAGTCAAACCTGCTGCAAATGAATTATATGGTCATTTTGACCTTATAATTAAGTCAATCCTGCTACAAATGACCAAAATGGTCATTTTGACCTTATAACTAACTCAATCCTACTGCAAAAAGTGAAAATGGTCATTTTGACATTATAATTAACTCAATCCTGCTGCAAATGGTCAAAATGGTCATTTTGATCTTATAATTAAGTCCTAACTACTGCAAAAGGTAAAAATGGTCATTTTGACCTTATAATTAAGCCTAACTGCTGCAAATGGATCATATGGTCATTTTGATATAAACATAAATGCTGCAAATGGAAAAATGGTCATTTTGACCATCAACATACAAAATGGAATAAACAGGCCTGCTGAAATGCTATAAATTTTGACCATCAACATACAAAATTAACATCTACTTTAAGTTATCCTACTTCAAATGTACTAGTAACATCATACTTAAGTTAACCTACAAAATACACATTATTAATCCTACATGGGATGCGGAAACATCGGAGTGAGACGAAAACGAGATTGCAAGAGACTTCATAACTCTAATTACAACAAGTATTTAATAATTTCTTTTTTTACATTCCTTGAACTAGAACACCACAAGTTAAAATAAATAACGCACAATAAGTATTCAAATAATTAAATTTCATTTCATTGATAATGAGTTATTACACGTGTTGGAAATAAAATACAACAGGATTGAAAGTAAATTACAAAACAACGAGCAATAAAGTTTAAATGCGTTTCTAGGCAATCCTACTGGATTCATCTGTCACAATCCTGCAACATGTATTAAAAGCATGGATCAGTACAAAAGCACTGGCGAGCATACAAGTTTGAACAAAATTATAAGTATAAAAGTTTGTCTCAAATCCACATAGCATTTATTATTCATGTCGAAACGAGCATACATAAACAACTTAAGCATAGCAAATAATATGAAATTATAATTTTTAAACTAGCATGCATAAACAGCCTAAGCATAACAATATCATGGGAATACAAGTTGAAACTAACAAGTAATAACAACCTAAGCATAACAACATCATGGGAATACAAGTTGAAACTAACAAGTAATAACAACCTAAGCATAACAACGAACGTATTCGATGGATTGTGTGTTTGATTATAATCGATGGTGTAAAGTGGATTTTGTATACATGTTGCACCCCAAAAATGCGTTAAAACATAAAAAAGGTCGAGTATGCTCACGGTCTTGCAAAGCTTCCTTTAGTAATCCCGTGAAGAGTTGAAGATTGAATGATGGAACACCGAGGTCACCTCACTTGGGTAAACGAAGGTTACAGAAGTGTTGTTAAAATAAATACACATTTATATTTACTTATAAAAATATTTGAACCTTGACAGGTTTTGTTTTATAATTAAACACGTTTCGTTTTACAGATTTTTTTACGAAAAACGGGCAGTGTTTCCTCTATTTTCAGACGATCCCGACAATGCAAGTTGTCGTCACAATTTTCTAAAACGCAATACATAACGCAATATCAATATATAACTTTCGTCATGTGTGCAAAAATGTAATTTTTTTGTCAAGCACTAACCGATTTATATAACACAAACAATATAATAAAATTACGTCTTGATTCGTCGGTTTGAGCTTGGTTCGTATTAAATAACAAAATTCACAATATTTAATTTTTACCGAGTCTTGTGTTGACTGAGTTTGACCTCAGTTGACTGGAGTTGACCGAGCACTGGATTTTACCGTAGTTGAGCGGGTTTGACCCGAACCCGAACGAACCAAGACTGCTGTTGACTAATGTTGACCCGGACCTAACACTGACCAACTGACCTCGTTTGACTGAGTTGAAAGGAACACCGAGTTGACTTGGGTCGTATCGAGTTGTATTGAGTCGAACTGAAACTCGACACCTGATTGAAGACTGAACATAGCCTGAGCCAAAGCTGGACTTGAACCAAATAAACCATAACGTGTACTTGAACCGGAACAACCGAACCCAAAGCTTGAACAGAAGCAAAACCAAACTCAGACGAATCCGAACTGGAACCGGGATTCGAACTAAACCGATGTCGGCGCCGTGACCCGAACAAGAACAGATCCGTCACCGTCGCAGACGACGGCGCCACTGCCGTCGTCGTTCTCCGTCGTCTCTTTCTCTCTCCGCGTCTCTCTCCTCTGCCGCGTCTCTCTCTCCCGTTTGTGTACATGCCGCCGCACGCCACCACCGAAATGGTGGTGGCCGGCCGTTCAATTGGACAAAAACAGAGTTGTGGTTGGTTGTGTTTGTCGGAAAACCGGCCGAAGAAGACGAAGGAATCGAGAGGGAGAGTGAGAGTGAGACAGGTTGTAGTGGTCGGAGATCGGCGCAGGAGGTCCGGCCATAACCCGGCTCCACCGGAGTCTTGAGAGAGAAGGGAGGGATCGAGAGAGAAGCTGGTGTCTTTGTGAGTGGTGTGAGTGTGTGTGTGAGTGGTTATATAACTAGGGTTTTGGTGTGTTGGGCCCAAGGCCCGTTAACCCGTTCCAGCGTTTTTAAGCGGCTCGATCGTGTCTATGAAATCCGTTTTCGAACCCGAACGTCCTGTAATGTCGTAAATATGTTTTTCAATTCGATTACGACTGTGATTCCAAAAATAGAAACATGAGCACGTATTTTCTAAAAACATGGACATACGAAAATACGAGGTGTTACAGTCTCCCCTACTTTAGGAAATTTCATCCCGAAATTTATTCAAGAGGAAGACCTTGGGAAGGATGGCATTCTCGAAGTGTGTTTGGGTATAACTGAGAAAGAGGTTGTGAGTGATCAAAGTGTGTATTCAATATAGTAGGGGAACACCGAATTTCTCATGGCACGTTTTTACGAAAGTTTGGTAATATGGTAGTAACACTTATATATAGGAAGTACCGGCGGCGTATCTACCATGTTCCTACCATATTACGTCTGTTTCGCTATTCGATGTCATGTTACATTCCGTGTTATGGTCCACAGTAGAACCGCTATGGTTTTCATGCGCATACCAATATAATCATGTATGCATTCGTGATTATTTTGGTCTGTGCATGGTCCGCATAGTTTGTACTAGTAGTGTACGGGTCAGGGTTTATTAACGTATTACGAGTGATAATGATAGCGTATAGAATTTTAAGTATGCATGCATGATTGTATTTAAGTATGAGAGTATAGAGTTTAAGTATGGGCATGAGTAAATCTTTGAATAAACCACATGACATTGGCATGTAAATAAACATGTCAAACTATTGCTCCCGCTAGTATGAATGTATGACTTAACATGACCACAAATCCATGTGGCGGTGCACTACTCCTATGGTGCTACACAAGCACTATACATGTTAAGGTGTGGCTTCTTACGAAGTTAATGACAAGTTTTCAACCCATCGCTCCCGCTAGTATGAATGAATGACTTAACATTACCACAAATCCATGTGGCGATGCGTTACTCCTACAGTGCTTCACAAGCACTATATATGTTAAGGTGTGGCTTCTTACGAAGTTAATAACAAGTTGTCAACCCATCGCTCCCCCTAGTATGCATGAATAACTTAACATTACCCCAAATCCATGTGGCAGTGCGTTACTCCTATAGTGCTACACAAGCACTATATATGTTAAGGTATGGCATCTTACGAAGTTAATGACCAGTTTATCACATAAGAGTATCCCAGCAATCCCGAACGAAGTATAACGTATTAGTATGCATGTATCGAATTGTTGTGAAATAAGTTTTGAATTTTGGAATTGCGAAGTGTGTTGTGTATAAAATCGATTCTAGTATAACGTTGATTTTTTTATGAATGTGGTATAAGTATTAAATTGTATAGAAATTAAGATAACGTAAAAGAGAGACTTGGTAAGTATTGGAGCATTTCGGGTTGAGAAACTTCGACTATTCCAAAGTGAATCGTAAGTCCTTTCGAATTAGGGAGACATGCTTTGGCCTAACAATGTGCACAAAATGCAACATATAAATTACATCAATTGTGGCATAAAACTAACCCTTTTTTAGTAATAATGTTGGAAAAAGTGTGTTTTTGTCTTCCTTTTTTATTTTCAGGATAAAATGAGCTCAAATAAACAAAAGAAGCAAAAAGGTAGCTAAATCTAACACAAATACAAGAAAAGGAACAAACATGGCATCCCCGACCCCCCGACAGCATCTTCCGAAGCAAAACAAGAGAACAGAAGGCTGAACACGCCCCGTGCTCAATGAGCACGGGGGCGTGCCCAAGTGTCAACAGAAAAGCCCCAAAGCTGTAGAAGCTTCCATCGCCCACCACGAGGCCATGCTCAGCGGACACGGGGCCGTGATCAACTATAAGATTCGCAGAATCCAGGAAAATCTTGATGGTACAGATATGCTTCTACACACGGGGTCGTGCTCAGCGGACACGGGGGCATGGTCAACTAATGCAGACAAACTACAATTAATGAAGAAAGAGAGGAGCATGGACACGGGGCCGTGCCCGAGCTTCTGTTCAGCCTATAAATAGGAGTGCTTGGTTCACTTGCAACTCATCCCTTGGCACACCACCTCTCTCACACTTCACCCACCACCCACCACCATCACAACACCATCATCCACCACCATCATCCATTGTCCATCATAGAGTGTGTGAGTCGTCTCGGGATCCAAGATTGATCGTAAGAGTTCTTGACAATCAAAGGCCATGTTTGCCTAAGTCTCTTACATCACTTGGTGAAGACAAGTGTTTAGTGTAATACTTTTTATTTTTAATCTTTTCGCACTTTTTATTTGGTTATGTATTAATGACTTTAATAACTAGTTTCTTATGTTGAAGGTGATTCTTCCTTATCGTTTGTCCGTGGTGTCTTGGCATTATTTTACTGTCTATATAAAATAAAAGATTTTCACCATTCATATCTCCACGGTCTATATGGAGATATGTTGGCTACCTAGTCGGGGGTTAAGGGAACGGTTTGGTAAGAGTCTTGCCATTGTTCAGTGTATAGATCATGCAAAGGACCTGGATCAAATTTAGTAGGACCTCCTTCAATACCCACCGGTATTGGATGGCGGGGGTCCAAACTCTTTGATCCCCTCATAAGTTAAACTACAATTAAAACTTTAACCCGACTACTTAGGACTGTATCCCTGCTGACTCAGACTACTTAGCCGAGGGTAACGTCACCTTCAAAAGAGGGGCCTACCTTATTATGCATTAATAACTTAATTAATTTTCTTTCAATAATCCGACCCTTTAGGATTGTATCCTTGCTGACTCAAACTACTGGGTTGAGGGTAACGTCGCCTTCAAAAAGGGGCCTACTACGATAACTAAGATAATCTCTTAAAATGTGCAAAAGTGCGGAAATAATCAAAGGTTACACTACACACGAGTCGGATCCAAGTGATTCATCTTGTCTATCTGTTTTATTTTTATTTTATTTTTCAGCATTTTAGTTAGTTCTATTTTTCTAGTTTAAAGACCTTTTTCTAACCTTTTGATTTGATTAGACGTTGAGGATAAACCGGTACTAAAAGCTCTTGTGTACTTGGACGACCTCAGTATCTTACTAACACTATACTACGTCCACGATGGGTGCAGTTGCCCATATGTGTGTTTAGTGTTTGTAAATATCGTGTTTTATAAATTTAAAACTTGGCTAAAAAGTGTAAAAGCACTTAAAATATACACCTAATATATAACACACTTCACGCACATCAAGTTTTTGGCGCCGTTGCCGGGGACACGAGGATTTTAAGAAAGTTAGGAATCAACGGCCTAATCGTTTTTTTTAATTTTTCTTTTATTTTTGGGATTTTCGTAATTTTTCAGCTTCTGCAGAACTCAGCACGGGCCGTGCCCGCTGAACACGCCCTGTGCCCAATCATTGGAACTAGCAATCCTGTTTTAAGTCAGACAGTAAGCTGAACACGGGGCCGTGCCCACTCAACACGCCCCCGTGCCCAAGATTCAGTTACTGAAAACAGAACCGTAAGATCCCGACGGTTGGTAATTTCTGACACAAACATGAGTGATACTGATACTTTTTGCTTTCGGCACTCTTATGGTACGTGGTGTCAAATATGTGGAGGCTCTCATGAAGAATTAAAATGTTATTTTCTAAATTACAAGCCCCACTATATAGACCCATTGTTTTCCTGTAGCCTTAAGAGGGGCGAAAGTAAAAATAATCCCTATCTCTCCCTCGAATGCGCTCAACCGGACACTCTAGGAGAAATGCTTCTTGATGAACTATTTCAACTAGAAGATCTAATTCTTAATTGGTTAAAAGAACTTAGGATGGATTTTATTGATTCATCTCAAGACGATACCAAAGAAGAATTGTTGGGATCGCATTCAAACAACTCTAATATTCCCGATGATACCTCCAACTCTAGTGAGGACTTGATCGATAGTCGTCCCTGTGCCGATTGTGCCGTGAAGGACTCTCCATCGACTTCGTTCGGTGCATACATAGACCTGAGCGATTCGGCATACACCTTCTTTAACGAGAGCCCGAGAAAGGGTTGGACTTGTCCACCTACATTTAGCATAGGAATCACCCACACCGATAACCTCTTGCGTTCTCGTCTTAATCTGGAGCAATTAAGGTATCTTAGGCACTTTGGGGTTGTTCCCTTAAGTAAGGAACCACCCGATACGAATAAATTCCTTAAAAATAGACAAACTTCATAAACAGCCTTTTGACACGGGGCCATGCCCAGCCAACACGCCCTCGTGTCCACCAGAAAGATTCCTTTCTGACTTTCTGTCAGAATACGGACAAAGTGTGTCAGGATCTTGCCTGCACACGGGGCCGTGTCCAGCCGACACGAGGCTGTGTCCAGCTTGCTGTCGTTTTCTATAAATGTAGCCAAGAATCCTGCACATTTGGACCATCCAGGGACAGAGATTTGAGAGAATCTTCTCACATACCATCTAGGTAGTTGCTAAAAGAAGGTTCTAACAACCATCTTGTCCTTTCCTCTTTTATCCATTTCCTTCTTCTTCATCTTTCTTGCTCCAAAACCTCCATTAAAGCTTGAGATTTCAAGCTTTATTGTGATGTTTGTTGAGTTTTGTTCAAGGAATCTTGTTAAAAATAAGTTGTATAACATTGTTTTAAGTTATTATTACTAAAAAATGCTTCCCAAATTGGAAAAATAACTTGAAACTTCGAGATTCCTTGTTCCAAAAATCTGTAGAAAGGTGAACACGGGGCCGTGCTTATTGAGCACGGGGCCGTGCCCAAGGTACTGTTTCATCAAAATAAGCTATTTCTGGTTTGTTTTCGTAGAATGTCAAGTCAAAACAGTGGAACATCTTCTGCACATTCCAGAAACAGTCAAAGAGAGAGAAGGTCTTCAATTGAAGCTACTCTCGTACGCTACGTCATGGCACTACGGGAAGCTCTTGATGAGATGACTTCAGTAGAGGAGGTCCTAATAGACCGTATAAATTATCTTACGGTGGGGCTGGAAAACAGTTTTCAAGAAATTAACCTCTTGCACCAGAGGTTAAACATTCTTGTAACACCTCCCATGGAACCAATCCTCCCTCAAGAGGATTGGAACCTAGCACTTGGAGTCAACAATCCTACCGGATGGGATGACATTCCAGCGGAGCCTCCACTTGAAGATTTACAAGAAGTCCCGGTGGAAGTTGTACCCCCTCAAACCGACGCCAACGAGCCCTCCTTTCTCCTCCCAAGGGAGATAGAGGAATGGCTCGCCGACGTGTGAGGAACCCATGCCCGGAGAAAGGAGTTCTTTAAAGCCGCATCCAACCGAGAGAATTATCTTTTCGGAAATTTTGCTAACTAGAATAACTTTTAGGCTAGAACTCCTTGGATTAAGCTTCTTGTGCTTCATTTAACTTGCTTATCTAAATTACTAGCTTTCTAGGATTATGTAATTCTCTCTATGACTTTAATGAAATGATGGTTTAAGTGTTTGGATGATGTTGTAATGGTTAAAACACACTCGGGATGGTGAAGGATAATAAGGGAAACTTGCACCAACGCTCCATGCACGAAAACAGGGCCATCTGACAAATTTTCTTCGTTACAGCAAGTTCAGCACGGGCCGTGTCCGCCCGACACGGCCCCGTGCTGCACAATTTGCAGAAAATGCCCAGTTCAGGTAACCGGATACGGGTCGTGTTCACTGAACACGCCCCCGTGTCCAGGCTTCTGTTTCTTTTTACAAACTTTTGTTACTGGCACTTGAACACGGGGCCGTGCCCGGTCACCACGGGGCAGTGTCCAGAGTACCAGTAACATGAAATTTTGCTTTTTCACACCTTTTTACACATTCAATCAACCTAAAAACTTATTTTTGGGACACATTGAGGACAATGTGTAATTTAAGTGTGGGGGGATGCTAAAACTTTGAATCTTGCAAGTCCTAATTAACAAGCCTTACACAAAACTCTATTGGAACCGCTAATCACCCCAATTTTTTTCAAATTTTTTTTTTCATTTTAACTTGTCTAAGTTTAAGTTGGGAATTTCAAAATTCTAAAAAGGTTATATTTTTACAGATTTACAACCGATAGCGTCATGATAAAAAGAACCAACATAAGAAAATTATGAAACGGCATGACAAACTTAGTTAAAATTTGATTATATATACTTGATCACATAAAAACCCATTCCCACAAAAGTGAGTTTTGAGCCTTTATTGAGCATACAAATACATATCTTTAAGCCAAATGCTCATTTTTCGTTTCTTGTGTGAGTAGCCACTTGGTTCTTACAACTCTAGAACTTGCCACGACAATACATTCCCGGTCCTTACCAACTTAAACCCGAGTAAGTAAATGATGGAGGCATTAGGACTAACCCTTTTTATTTCTACACCATTATTTTACTTTTTTTTATCACCTACCCAAAATCCCCCTAGTTAACCCCTTTGAGCCTAAACCTTTTCGTTTCTTAACCCAATTCAAACACCCTTTTACCCACCTAAACCCTTTTCCTTTTAAACCCTTTATTTTAGTAACAAAGCTCGGTTTCTCTTATGACTTGAAAAAAAAAGATGAGAATGAAGCCAAAGAAATAAACAAACAAGTTTATCAAAAATAACTTTGTTTGAAATGCTTCATCAAAATAAAAAGTTTTGAAAAATATCAAGTCTTACGAAAACCGACGCTTTTTACGCTTTTAGCCCCTTTACTAACCACTAACCCAACCACCCACCTTTAGCCCAAGCCTAACCCTTCACCCAAAAAGTCCTCTTGATATTTACAAAGGTTTATAGTTAAAAAGGAGGAGGATTGATTACTTGGCAAGCATATGGTAGGAGTAAGTTCCATGCCGCTCTCGAGTGATTCACTAAAAATACACCTTCGGCCGAGTGTTGAGTGATTCCCCATGAGGTATGTGAACACTACTAGAATAATGAGCAATAGCCACCAAAATTTGCTACCGAAAAAAAGGGTAGCAAATTTAGCCACATTTTTCGAACCTAAATTCGGCTAGCGCACTTTCCCATGGTTCTATAGCAAACCGGTGGTAAAATAGGTAGCAAAATGATTTTTTTTATCTTTTTAATTTGAGTTATAATTAGACAACGTTTCCTAGGGTTTCATAAATCAATTATCGTTTACTCGCAACAGCTCTTGCTCAATTCCGCTAGGGTTTCAGAGGGACTTGAATCATTCAACACCGGTTGAACAGCGATTCTGTCGTGATGTGATCGAACATCTTATGAGATCGTGCAATTGGAATCGTTCAACATCGATTTAATCAGGTTCAATCATCCTGCAATTAGAATTTTTCATCGGCGATTCAATCAGACGCAATCATTCGTGCATTTGCAATTGGAACCTTCTCTAACATCATTCAATTGGAATCATCATTCTGAAATAAGTCGAAATCATTGTTCAATTGGAATCATCATTCGGAGATCTGGTTTCAATCAATTCTCTATTCACTCGGTACGTCGTGCTTAAACATCGAAGGCGGCTGGTGGATTTCAATCGGTACGTCCTTATTTCATTAAACTTCTAGGTTAACTTCAACAAATCAAATATGTTTGCACTATATTCACTCAGTCTATTAATTAGGCTTTTCATACACATTTGAATCGATGATTGAATACAATATTTTTGCAGGTGATTCATTTGAATATCTTGTTTTCAAGTTTAGTTGATCATTTAATCAATCTACACAGATTCAATATCTCTGAATATTTATCAGGAATTCGTATTTATTGTTGGATAAGGTTCGTATAGCCTAGCCATACTAGTTTGAGATAAAAGGTTTTGTTCAGCATAACTTCATATCTCATTATGCTGTACATAATTTCCCCTAGCCTAGAATAAAGAAGACAGAGCTTCAGGCTAGGTTTAAACTTTGAAGCACATATTCTTCATATCTCATTATGTTGTTTGAGTAGGTTAAATCTGGTTGCTGATTTTGGGAGATTAGTAGAGAATGGAGAAATCGAGTGCTTTAGACTACATCAACCATATGTTTCCTACAAGTTAGTTCATTTCATCTTCTATGTATTATTACATGTGTGGTTTAATTTTAAGGTCTGATCATGGTGAGATACTTTCTTCTTGAAAGTTCACCTTATTTTATAATAGGGCTGGCGTAAGCTTATGTCTGCAGCAGTGTGATACACGGTCACTGATTTGGATCCATCCAACCGATGCTCCAAGCCATTTTAGATGGCAGACATCTGCCAAAGTTGAATTATTAAAGGTCTGGATGCTCCCTTTGTGAATACTACTGATTAATATGTTTATTGCTTACTTCTGTTTCGTAGTCAATTTTTACCTCTACTATAGTTAAAGACTGATGGATACCGTTGGAATGAAAGTACTGGCAAACAATCGTATTTTCAGGTTGAAGTAAGGAATGGAACAACAAGCACACGCTTTGATGTCATCTTTCGACCCAATTCATTTTCAAGCCAGTGCAGGTTATTATCTCATCTGTTTTAAGAGCTCAGACCTTTGCAAATTAAAAAACTGAAAAACTGACTGTGTATGGTCCGGATTGAAAACCATAGTATGTTTTTACCCTTCCATTTTCGGCAAACGGATGGTGCTGATGATTCATGGCACTGTCTACATCCTTGCACAAGTGCTTCATTTTTATGAGAAGACCTTGGTAGAGAACGAATCCTGGAGGTCATGGTGGATGACACTGACATTAAAGATTCAGCTAAGTACAAAATTGATCACAATTTGGATTGTCTTTTAGCTCAAGTTAGCATCAATCTAACATGTATTACCTTAGCATCAATCCTGAAGGTCATGGTGTTGTTCGTTCTGTCCCAACTGAATTGAAGAAAGATCACAATGAAATCTGGAGTTATCCCAGGTTAAATTTATAACTTCTATACGCGAGTAATATTCTTCGTGTATTTTACTTTTTGACTGTTAAGTAATATGTTTGAGTAAAAAAAAAATATTTGCTAACAAAGCGTTTGGCAATCCGATGCGTTTAGATCCCGAAAGATGATGTGTAATGTGCAAAGCGCACATATGAGTTATTAAACCAAACACATCTACCACACGTTTTATTCTGTTTTGAGGTTCCTTTACTTCACATTCATGGACTGATAACTCAGACTCGCCTTAAAGGTTGCTTATTTTGTTTTGTTTTGTGTATTTTGTGTTGCAGCTTGGTGGTTAGTTTGGCTTATCCTCTGTAAGTTCTGTTCAAGATGCATTTAATAAATTAATTAGAATAAGTCTATGCTTTAATCAGTGAATGATGAACTTCTTTTTGCAGTGTCAGCGGCGGCGGTCACGATGTTCCCTTCATCAAAACTAAAACACCAGAAAACTGCCAGTTCACAGTTTCTGTCTTATCCAAAGTCTACTACCCACCTGGGTTTTCTCGAAAGGTACGACTCACATATTCTCTAATTCTACTGAAAGCATTAATATTATAGGAAACCTGAATTCGATTCTTGAGCCAATCGAGTTTTACCGATAATTTCATCGTCGTCCCTACGGGCGGGTGGGTTACTGGGTTTTCCCTGGAATTGATGGTGGACTCGGGTTACTCTTGGAGTACTCCGTCTGGTCCAGTGGGGGTGCCCCGAGAGTGCGGGATTGATTTTGTTGGCCGTTTAAAAAAATAATATTGTATTGATGATGTCAGGTGTTGGCGGAAGCGGTTGCTACATTCTTGTTGGTGTTTGTTACGTGTGGATCTGCGGCGTTAACCACAAGTGATGACGGGAAACTGTCGCAACTCGGAGCATCTTTAGCCGGTGGGCTGATTGTGACGGTCATGATCTATGTTGTTATGATGTTTTGATGTTTGGATTTGGAAAATTTAATTTTAGTTATTTGATGTTTTGATTTGGATGTTTATTATGAGGAACTTTGGATGTATAATTTTTTATATTTTAATGGAATGGTAACAAGTTATAAATTGTTATGTTTTTATGAAATTGAATAGCCAATTTATAGAATGGAATAGCCAATTTATAGAATGGAATACCTTAAATGGTAGCAAAAAGGCAGCAAAATGTGACAAAGCGGTAGCAAAAAGGTGGCAAAATAGCGGTAGCAAAAAGGTGGCAAAATAGCGGTAGCAAAACGGTGGCAAAACAAAATGTGGTAGCAAAATGGTGACAAAAAGCGGTAGCAAAAAGGTAGCAAAATAGCGGTAGCAAAACGGTGACAAAAAGCGGTAGCAAAACGGTGGCGAATCAACGATAGCAAAATCGGTAGCAAAAAATAAAACGGTAGCAAATAGGTGACAATAGGGCATTTGCTACGTGTGCTTTTGCCACCGAGTTTTTGGTGGCAAAACGGTGCCAAAAGAGCAATTGCTAACGTTTTGCGACCGAAAATGTGGTAGCAAATACCTAATTCTCTAGTAGTGGAACTTGTATATAAATGGAATTTTAAAAAGGCATGTTATACCCTAATAAGCAATTTATCTTATGAAACGTTTTTAATAAATCATGACTAATAGGATTGAAATAAATAAAAATAAAACTTAATAATGAATCTTGGAAATCCCGACACTCTATGACAAGCCCAAAAACCTTCTCTTCTACCCATTCCATTTGGGAGTGTAAAGCCACATTATAAAGAGTTTTGCTTGAGAACAAGCAAAGATTCAAGTGTGGGGGTATTTGATGTGCACAAAATGCGACATATAAATTACATCAATTGTGGCATAAAACTAACCCTTTTTTAGTACTAATGTTGGAAAAAGTGTGTTTTTGTCTTCCTTTTGTATTTTCAGGATTAAATAAGCTCAAAAAAACAAAAGAAGCAAAAAGGCAGCTAAATCTAACACAAATACAAGAAAAGGAACAAATGTGGCATGCCCGACCCCCTGACAGCATCTTCCCAAGCAAAACAAGAGAACAGAAGGCTGAACACGCCCCATGCCCTGTGAGCACGGGGGCATGCCCAAGTGTCAGCAGAAAAGAAAAAGTTGTAGAAGCTTCCATCGCCCACCACGGTGCCGTGCTCAGCGGACACGGGGCCGTGGTCAACTATAAGATTCGCAGAATCCAGGCAAATCTTGATGGTACAGATATGCTTCTGCACACGGGGTCATGCTCAGCGGACACAGGGGCGAGGTCAACTAATGCAGACAAACTGCAATTAATGAAGAAAGAGAGGAGGATGAACACGGGGCCGTGCCCGAGCTTCTTTTCAGCCTATAAATAGGAGTGCTTGGTTCACTTGCAACTCATCCCTTGGCACACCACCTCTCTCACACTTCACCCACCACCATCACAACACCATCATCCACCACTGTCATCCATTGTCCATCATAGAGTGTGTGAGTCATCTCGGGATCCAAGATTGATCGTAAGAGTTCTTGACAATCAAAGGCCATGTTTGCCTAAGTCTCTTACATCACTTGGTGAAGGCAAGTGTTTAGTGTAATACTTTTTATTTTTAATCTTTTTGCACTTTTTATTTGGTTATGTATTAATGACTTCAATAACTAGTTTCTTATGTTGAAGGTGATTCTTCCTTATCGTTTCTCCGTGGTGTCTTGGCATTATTTTACTGTCTATATAAAATAAAAGATTTTCACCATTCATATCTCCACGGTCTATATGGAGATATGTTGGCTACCTGGTGGGGGTTAAGGGAACGGTTTGGTAAGAGTCTTGCCATTGTTCAGTGTATAGATCCTACAAAGGACCTGGATCAAATTTAGTAGGACCTCGTTCAATACCCACCGGTATTGGATGGCGGGGTTCCAAACTCTTTGATCCCCTCATAAGTTAAACTACTATTAAAACTTTAACCCGGCTACTTAGGACTGTATCCCTGCTGACTCGGACTACTTAGCTGTCACACCCCCAAAATCCACATGCGGAGTACCACCGCTTGGAGGCGTGACTGACCAGGATCTAGCCATCAATTATACTGAGCAATTTAATAAATAACAAAAGGTAATATTCACCAACCATAAGATTAGCGAATATATTTCAAGTTCAAAAGTTTTAAGTTTAAAAGTAGTTCAAATACGTAGCGGAAGCATAGACAGACAACTTAAAACAATATTCATAGTTCAAGTTTATTTTAGCACCCAACACAAGGGTAGACGATCACTACACATCCCCAAGCAGCAAGCTCCTGAGTCACTAGGTACCTGCAAAGCATGCAGTAGGGTATCAACAATAATGTTGGCGAGTCCACGAGTTGTCTAGTTTTTAATTACCAAAACTTGTTGCACCAGTTAATTTATCCGTTTATACATGCCATCGGGAGCTACCCCAAAGTAAGCGACTAAACTGTTTTTCCATTACCGAATACTAATTAACCCCACGTTTCCGCAGTGCCCCGTTTGTCAATGTTCTATCATCATTGACGGTTGTCAGAGTCTATTAGTTCACGCCCGTTCCCAGTAACAAGGGCCGGTGTGAGGCTGGTTAGACCTAAATAGCGCTATCAACTAATAACCCGTTCGCCAGATCCCGGCGACTAATCGGTATATTGTAGTAGGGACTTAAGTGATAGAGTTTCATTTAGTGTTGCTTGTTGCATTCCGTATAAACCGTAATTAACCAAGAGTTCCCAGTAACAAGGGAAGAAAAGTAAGTTTGTTCCCAGTAACAAGGGAAATAAGTTTGTATCCCTCACAGGGGATAGTGTTGTTTTTAGTTCCATTTCCCAATCCACCGGGAATGCATGCTTTAAGTTGTGAACTCACCTTGGGTTGCTCGGCAGACCGTTTACTTGGTCAAGTACGTTGGTCACCACATCCTAACATGGTTACCAGCATAGGTCAGGTTTTGGTACAGGAGGATCACGTATATTCTACACATAGCTAACACATTGCAAGCATATACATATACACCAAGTTATCGAGCCTGTTCTAATACTTCGGCAGTTCAACAGTAACCGTCAACACCTAACATACAAATCATAAGTGTTATTGGGCCTAGCCAATCGCACTAACAGTTAACGGCATCACATAGTCCAAATAAAACAGTGTGCACAGTCCACACACTTTTGGCCCAATAACGGAGACAAACAACCCAATCTAGCCTAGGTGGTCTCGACTCGAGAACATGTGGTCTCGAGTCGCAACCAGGAGATCTTGAGTCACGAACATCTGGTCTCGAGTAGTGTGGGCATGGGTCGCAACCTCAGAGGTCCCGAGTCCAGTCTCGAGTCGAGATCATGAAGTCTCAAGTCGAGACCTTGCCGGTCTCGTCCTTGAAATCTGTCTCGAGTTGTCACGTGTTGGTCTCGAGTCGCAACCGGGAGTCTCGACTCGCAACCACGGATACGTACACATGAAGTTCTTCTAGAACCTGTCCAACTCGTACTATCCAATAGAATTGTGATTTCATGAAATTGTGTACTAACCAATAAGATTTCATAAACATGTTTTCTTGTCTAAATTCTAATTAAATCAGATCAAACATCACATATTCAAATGTTTATCTCATATTCAACATTGTTCATCCTACTCAACATTTGTTCATCATATGTTCATATCATTCTTAACACATATTCATAATGTTCTTCATGAGATCATTCAAGCATGAAATGTTGTGATCAAGGATCAAGTAAATCTTGCATTATCTCATCAAACACACATTTGTCCTAGAATATCTAACATGAATCGGATAGCAAAAATCATCCTAAGCTATTAATCATTTACCATTCAAGCATCTTAGCAAAACATTATCATACAATAGTTCACACACATTATTCATCATTTAACCATTACAAACTCACTAATCATACAAAAATCATGCAAAAGACCTCTAAACTAGTCATGTTTCTTATTCATTAAGCACACATAACTCTTGACACACATTAAAACACTAACCGGTTGTGTTCCGAGGTGTGAGGGTATGGAGGATCGATGTACGGCTTTTGAATGATGATTCCAGGCTTGAACCGAGAGTTCTAGTGTTGCCGGTTGGATCCGAGAGAGGAAGAAGATGGTTTTTGGTGTTGGTGCTCTAGGGTTTTAGTGATGGAAAGAGTGTGTAGGAGAGTGTGTGTGGAAATGTTGCAAATAGTGAAAAGTGGCAAGGTTGGCCACTCTTATGGGTTTTGTACCCGGACCGAGTTGGTGCATCCTAGTGGGTTTCCGAGCGGCATGGCCTAATCCGGCCCAACTGTTTGCTGTTTACTCGAGACCAAGTGGTCTCGAGTCGGGTCCATGGTCTCGGCTTACTATATGTATATATATATATATATATAACTATGCATATCATACGAACACATTGTCAACACATAACTTAACAAGAGGATCACATAGCATATCAAGACCAACACCATTTTTCATTTAATAATATATATACACATGATGTCACTACAAGATAGTTGCTCGGGAAAACCTAGAGTGTCACATTATCCCCAAGTTTTAAGAACCTTCGTCCCGAAAGTTAAGGCAGCCACTGTCGAGCTAGTATGAGTGAGAACATTTCAACGGGGTGTCACATCATCCCCCGTTAGTTTGGAATTTAGTCCCGAAATTCTGTCGTAGCTTCAGTGCTGGGGGTTTCATTTGGGAACAACTGGGGATACTTGTGCTTCATCTGGTCTTCCCGCTCCCAGGTAAACTCTGGGCCACGTCGCGAGTTCCAACGGACTCGTACAAGAGGTATCTGGCTACGTTTGAGGGTTTTGATCTCTCGATCCGTGATCTCAATCGGTTCCTCAGTAAAGTGTAGCTGTTCGTCAATAGTGAGTTCCTTGAAAGAAATTACGAGTGTTTCATCTGACAGACACTTCTTCAGATTAGACACGTGAAAAACGTTGTGCACCGCACTCAGCTCTTCAGGCAGACTTAATCGGTAAGCAACCTTACCGATTTTCTCGGTAATTTCGAATGGTCCGACATATCGCGGATTAAGCTTGCCCCGTTTACCGAAACGAACCACACCCTTCCAGGGTGAGACTTTAAGTAGAACCCGGTCACCGACCTGGAATTCTAGTGGTTTCCTACGCTTATCAGCGTAACTTTTCTGACGGTCACGAGCTGCCGCCATGCGTTGTCTGATCTGGGCAATCTTTTCCGTTGTGTCTACCACCAGTTCTGGGCCTGTGATCTGGCTGTCACCAACTTCCGCCCAGCAAAGAGGTGATCGGCATTTACGCCCATACAATGCCTCAAAGGGTGCTGCCTGAATGCTGGTGTGGTAGCTGTTGTTATATGAGAATTCTACGAGCGGTAGATGCTTCTCCCTATTCTTGCCAAAATCGATCACACATGCCCTAAGCATGTCTTCTAGGGTTTGGATGGTGCGTTCAGACTGTCCATCCGTTTGTGGATGATAAGCGGTGCTCATGTCTAAACGTGAGCCAAAGGATTTGTGCATAGCCTGCCACAGCTCAGAAGTAAAGCGCGCGTCACGATCGGAAAAAATGGAGGTTAGCACTCCATGCCTCGAAAACACTTCCTTTAAGTAAATGTATGCGAAGGTAGAGAACTTGTCTGTTTCTTTAATAGCCAAAAAGTGTGCAAACTTGGTCAATCGATCTACTATCACCCAAATGGTGTCATTCCCGCGTTGGGATCTAGGTAAGCCAGTAACGAAATCCATGGAAATTTGTTCCCATTTCCATTTCGGGATTTCTGGTTGTTGGAGTAGGCCCGCTGGTTTCTGATACTCAGTCTTGACTCTTGCACAAGTCAAACATTTGCTGACATATGCTGCTATGTGGGCTTTCATGCCAGGCCACCAATATGTAGTCTTTATGTCGTGGTACATCTTATCCGAACCAGGATGTACTGAGTTAAGGGACTTATGGGCTTCGTCCATCACAAGTTCACGTAGATCTCCATAGAGTGGAACCCATATGCGCCCGGTTACATAGTAAGCGCCGCCTTCTTTTTGTTCTAACCGTTGTCTCGATCCTCGTAGGGACTCAGCCCTGATGTTCCCTGGTTTCAATGCTTCAACTTGAGCATTTCGAATCTGAGTAGGGAGGTTAGACTGGATGGTAAGTTGCAACGCTCGCATGCGCTTGGGTGTAGTGTCCTTTCGAGTGAGGGCATCTGCCATGACGTTGGCTTTGCCCGGATGGTACTTGATTGCGCACTCGTAATCATTCAAGAGTTCGATCCATCGACGTTGTCGCATGTTTAACTCCTTTTGTTTGAAGATATGCTCGAGACTCCTGTGATCGGTGTAGATGGTGCATTTGGTACCGTACAGGTAATGTCTCCATATCTTAAGAGCAAAAACCACTGCTCCTAGTTCCAAGTCGTGCGTAGTGTAGTTTCTTTCGTGAGTCTTAAGTTGTCGAGAAGCGTAGGCAATAACTTTCTTGCGTTGCATTAACACGCAACCGAGCCTATGAATAGACGCATCGCAGTAAACCACGAAGTCGTCGGTACCCTCAGGTAACGAGAGAATAGGAGCGCTACAGAGGTTGTCCTTTAGCTTTTGAAAAGCGGACTCCTGAGCTTCATTCCACTTGTAAGCAATACCCTTCTGAGTGAGAGTCGTGAGGGGTTGAGCAATCTTCAAGAATCCCTTGATAAATCTACGATAGTATCCTGCCAATCCCAAGAATTGACGAACTTTGGTCGGAGTCTTAGGTGTAGGCCAATTCTTTATGGAGTTGATCTTTACTGGATCAACATGGATTCCATCCTTGTTGACCACGTGTCCAAGGAAGTGGACTTCTCGAAGCCAGAAGTCACATTTCGAGAACTTGGCATACAATTGCTCATCGCGGAGGAGTTCGAGAATAAGGCGTAGGTGATGTTCATGCTCTTCTTGACTTTTCAAGTAGATCAAGATGTCTTCGATAAACACAATTACGAATTTGTCGAGGTAAGGCTTGCACACTCGATTCACGAGATCCATGAATACCGCAGGCGCGTTGGTCATTCCAAAGGGCATGACAAGGAATTCGTAATGACCATAACGAGTTCTGAATGCAGTTTTGGAAATGTCTTCGTCACAGACTCTTAGCTGATGATAGCCTGATCGTATATCAATCTTAGAGTAGTAGCTCGATCCCTGCAACTGATCGAATAGATCGTCGATACGTGGGAGAGGGTAGCGATTCTTGATGGTAACCTTGTTTAGCTCACGATAGTCGATGCATATTCGGAATGTGCCATCCTTCTTCTTAACAAAGAGCACTGGTGCTCCCTAGGGTGACGAACTAGGACGGACAAATCCTTTATCCAATAGCTCTTGTAGTTGCGTAGAAAGCTCCTTTAGTTCCGCGGGGGCTAGTCGATAAGGTGCACGAGCTATAGGTGCTGCTCCGGGAGCTAGCTCGATTTGGAATTCGACCTGACGGTGAGGAGGGAGTCCAGGTAGTTCTTCAGGAAATACCTCGGGGTAGTCACGTACCACTGGAAAATCTTCAATCCTCTTTTCCTTCTCCTGTGTGTTGGTGACAAGTCCTAAGATGGCGGTGTGCCCTTTTTGTAAACACTTCTGGGCTTTTAAGAATGAGATGATGCCTGTGACTTCTCCGCCTTTGTCACCTTGAACGATGAGGGGTTTTCCAGAACGGCGATGGATGCGAATCATTTTCTCTTGACAGAGGATTTCAGCGCGATGTTTGGATAACCAATCCTTACCAATGACGATGTCGAAGCTTCCAAGGTCGATAGGGAAAAGATCGATGCTAAACGCCTGACCAGACAGTACCAGCTTGCAGTTGTTGATCACATGTGAGGCCTCGATGTTCCTACCATTAGCTAACTCGACGATATGCTTAGAACTTAATGACGCAGGCGGGTGCTTAAGTTTCTTACTAATACGTAGGGATACATAACTAGCATCGGCTCCGGAATCAAACAATACAGAAACATAACGACCATCGAGTAGGAACTTACCCGCTACGACGTTGGGGTCATTCCTTGCTTCTCCAGATCCAATAACAAAAGCTCTTCCTCTTGCACCATTCCCAGTATTGTTGTGGTTTTGATCGTTGTTTCCAGCTCCCTGGTTGTTGTTGTTGCGGTTCTGGTTCAGTTCAGGGCAATCCCTTCGCATGTGCCCCGTTGCTCCACACTTATAGCATACACGATTGTTTCCCTGCTGTTGTTGTTGATTCTGTCTAGCCGGAAACTGGCTCCTACAGTCTTTAGCTTCGTGCCCCATCTTGTTGCATCGTTGGCACTGACCTTTGTTACATGCCCCATTGTGGTGCCGGTTACACTTGTTACACTTGGGGTGGTTCCCTCGATAGCCACCCTGTTGCTGAGGGCCTCTGTTGTTTTCAGTTTTCCTTTGCTGAGTTGGGGCATGAGTGGGGTTAGCATCCTTGCTTTGGTTTCCTTCCCACTTACGCTTGTTATCACCAGAAGTTCCATCAGTAGCACTGATCCTTTTGGGCAACTTGCCCTGTTCCACAGCTTGATCAGTGAGTTTGTGAGCAAGGCGGACGACTGGCTGAATGGTGTTGAGGTTAGCTGAGGTCACATGCCTTCGAATTTCTGGGGCCAAACCCTTGATGTACAATTCGATCCTTCGGTACATAGGTCGAGACATGTTTGGGCAAAGGGAAGCATAGTCGTTGGACAGTTTGGTGTAGGTCTCAATCTCTGACCCAACCATCTTAAGCTCAAAGTACTCATTTTCGAGTTTGTGGATGTCATCCCTGTGATAGTACTCTTCTTTGATCATATCCTTGAAATCTTCCCATGCAGTGGCATTAGCGGTTTCTAAACCGAGCATCTGGATTTGTGCTTTCCACCATGAAAGCGCGTTTCCTTCAAGTGTGCCAGTAGCAAACTTCACCCAATTAGCAGGGGGACACTCGCAGACAGCGAACACAGCTTCGACCTTCTCGATCCAGTGCAGAAGACCTATGGCACCCTCAGTGCCATTGAAAGAGAGGGGCTTGCAATCCATGAAGGTCTTAAAAGTACAAACACATGGTTGCGCAGGCGCATGCTGACCTCCAGGGTGAGCTGCGAAAGCTGCAGCCACCGTGTTGATCAGGTTAGTGAACTGAGCCTGAGTCATGTTAACGTTTCCTCTTCCGCGTCCACTCATTGTCTTCATAACCAGAAAACATAACATGAGTGTGATGTCACAATGTAGTGAGAATGAGATAGAAGAGGGAGGTGTATCTATCTAACTAGGCACACTAGTACGTATAGCAGAACAGAAAGCATAAAGTAAGCAAGCAAGTAAACACTAGTCCGAGCTATGAGGTCTAATGTGTTGAGTCTTGCACTTGGAGTGTAGTGTCGTCGCGAGTCACGGGTTATAGTCTGGTTTTTCTCAAAAAGATTCCCTTTTTAAAACCAAGTTCACTATAACCAATGGCTCTGATACCAATCTGTCACACCCCCAAAATCCACATGCGGAGTACCACCGCTTGGAGGCGTGACTAACCAGGATCCAGCCATCAATTATACTGAGCAATTTAATAAATAACAAAAGGTAATATTCACCAACCATAAGATTAGCGAATATATTTCAAGTTCAAAAGTTTTAAGTTTAAAAGTAGTTCAAATACATAGCGGAAGCATAGACAGACAACTTAAAACAAGATTTATAGTTCAAGTTTATTTTAGCACCCAACACAAGGGTAGACGATCACTACACATCCCCAAGCAGCAAGCTCCTGAGTCACTGGGTACCTGCAAAGCATGCAGTAGGGTATCAACAATAATGTTGGCGAGTCCACGAGTTCTCCAGTTTTTAATTACCAAAAACTTGTTGCACCAGTTAATTTATCCGTTTATACATGCTATGGGAGCTACCCCAAAGTAAGCAACTAAACTGTTTTTCCAATACCGAATACTAATTAACCCCACGTTTCCGCAGTGCCCCGTTTGTCAATGTTATATCATCATTGACGGTTGTCAGAGTCTATTAGTTCACGCCCGTTCCCAGTAACAAGGGTCGGTGTGAGGCTGGTTAGACCTAAATAGCGCTATCAACTAATAACCCGTTCGCCAGACCCCGACGACTAATCGGTATAATGTAGTAGGGACTTAAGTGATAGAGTTTCGTTTAGTATTGCTTGTTACATTCCGTATAAACCGTAATTAACCAAGAGTTCCCAGTAACAAGGGAAGAAAAGTAAGTTTGTTCCCAGTAACAAGGGAAATAAGTTTGTATCCCTCACAGGGGATAGTGTTGTTTTTAGTTCCGTTTCCCAATCCACCGGGAATGCATGCTTTAAGTTGTGAGCTCACCTTGGGTTGCTCGGCAGACCGTTTACTTGGTCAAGTACGTTGGTCACCACATCCTAACATGGTTACCAGCATAGGTCAGGTTTGGGTACAGGAGCATCACGTATATTCTACACATAGCTAACACATTGCAAGCATATACATATACACCAAGTTATCGAGCCTGTTCTAATACTTCGGCAGTTAAACAGTAACCGTTAACACCTAACATACAAATCATAAGTGTTATCGGGCCAAGCCAATCGTACTAACAGTTAACGGCATCACAGAGTCCAAATAAAACACTGTGCACAGTCCACACACTTTTGGCCCAATAACGGAGACAAGCAGCCCAGTCTAGCCTAGGTGGTCTCGACTCGAGAACATGCGGTCTCGAGTCGCAACCAGGAGATCTCGAGTCACGAACATTTGGTCTCGAGTAGTGTGGGCATGGGTCGCAACCTTAGAGGTCCCGAGTCTAGTCTCGAGTCGAGATCATGAAGTCTCAAGTCGAGACCTTGCCGGTCTCGAGTCCTTGAAGTCTGTCTCGAGTTGTCACGTGTTGGTCTCGAGTCGCAACCGGGAGTCTCGACTCGCAACCACGGATACGTGCACATGAAGTTCTTCTAGAACCTGTCCAACTCGTACTATCCAATAGAATTGTGATTTCATGAAATTGTGTACCAACCAATAGGATTTCATAAACATGTTTTCTTGTCTAAATTCTAATTAAATCAGATCAAACATCACATATTCAAATGTTTATGTCATATTCAACATTGTTCATCCTACTCAACATTTGTTCATCATATGTTCATATCATTCTTAACACATATTCATAATGTTCTTCATGAGATAATTCAAGCATGAAATGTTGTGATCAAGGATCAAGTAAATCTTGCATTATCTCATCAAACACACATTTGTACTAGAATATCTAACATGAATCGGATAGCAAAAATCATCCTAAGCTATTAATCATTTACCATTCAAGCATCTTAGTAAAACATTATCATACAATAGTTCACACACATTATTCATCATTTAACCATTACAAACTCACTAATCATACAAAAATCATGCAAAAGACCTCTAAACTAGTCATGTTTCTTATTCATTAAGCACACATAACTCTTAACATACATTAAAACACTAACCGGTTGTGTTTCGAGGTGTGAGGGTATGGAGGATCGATGTACGGCTTCCGAATGATGATTCCAGGCTTGAACCGAGAGTTCTAGTGTTGCCGGTTGGATCCGAGAGAGGAAGAAGATGGTTTTTGGTGTTGGTGCTCTAGGGTTTTAGTGCTGGAAAGAGTGTGTAGGAGTGTGTGTGTGGAAATGTTGCAAATGGTGAAAAGTGGCAAGGTTGGCCACTCTTATGGGTTTTATACCCGGACCGAGTTGGTGCATCCTAGTGGGTTTCCGAGCGGCATGGCCCAATCCGACCCAACTGTTTGCTGTTTACTCGAGACCAAGTGGTCTCGAGTCGGGTCCATGGTCTCGGCTTACTATATGTATATATATATATATATAACTATGCATATCATACGTACACATTGTCAACACATAACTTAACAAGAGGATCACATAGCATATCAAGATCAACACCATTTTTCATTTAATAATATATATACACATGATGTCACTACAAGATAGTTTCTCGGGAAAACCTAGAGTGTCACATTATCCCCAAGTTTTAAGAACTTTCGTCCCGAAAGTTAAGGCAGCCATTGTCGAGCTAGTATGAGTGAGAACATTTCAACGGGGTGTCACATTTGCCGAGGGTAACATCACCTTCAAAAGAGGGGCCTACCACATTATGCATTAATAACTTAATTAATTATCTTTCAATAATCCGACCCTTTAGGATTGTATCATTGTTGACTCAAACTACTGGGTTGAGGGTAACGTCGCCTTCAAAAGAGGGGCCTACTACAATAACTAAGATAATCTCTTAAAATGTGCAAAAGTGCGGAAATAATCAAAGGTTACACTACACACGAGTCGGATCCAAGTGATTCATCTTGTCTATTTATTTTATTTTTCAGCATTTTAGTTAGTTCTATTTTTCTAGTTTAAAAACCTTTTTCTAACTTTTTGATTTGATTAGACGTTGAGGATAAACCGGTACTAAAAGCTCTTGTGTCCTTGGACGACCTCGTTATCTTACTAACACTATACTACGTCCACGATGGGTGCACTTGCCCATATGTGTGTTTAGTGTTAGTAAATATCGTGTTTTATAAATTTAAAACTTGGCTAAAAAGTGTAAAAGGGCTTAAAATATACACCTAATATATAATACACTTCACGCACATCACGTAATAGGTATAATACTCTCGTCGCCAGGCGATTAACGGTATTTTACCCTTCCAGTTAATAAACGTCCCTGATTTGATGGAAGATACGAAAGTTTGGCGAGATTGAAAATCGAAGAGTGGGACCAGTCATCAAGGTGTGGATATCAATCCTAGCTTGACAATTTCGTCCCCATAATGTGGTTTATTAAACGAAACAAGATATAATCTCGAGTCGTCAATAAGGGTCCACTAGAATAAGAAATGGAAATTCCCATCAAGATATGGATATCACTCCTAACTTGATGGTGAAATTTCGTGCAAAGTGTTATGTCAGGTGGATTGAAATTCGTCACCAAAGGCGGGAATCACCCCTATTTTGATGAGTTGTTTCGATTGTGGAATATGAGTGTCTTCAAGTCCTTAACGTGTAATTTACGTATAATGTCTTAGGATGAACGAATTGTATAATTATGAAGAAATAAATAGAAAGAAGCAAAGTAGGAAGAATTTGAGTGTTTTAAGCATGAAACAAGAATGGTCAAGTATGGGTAGTTAAACTATAGACTAGGTCGAATCAGGGCAATTCTACATAATTCCCTATAGTTATGGCTCTGATACCAATCTGTCACACCCCAGCCGATGGCGGAAACATCGGAGTGAGACGAAAACGAGATTGCAAGAGACTTCATAACTCTAATTGCGACAAGTATTTAATAATTTCTTTTTTTACATTGCTTGAACTAGAACACCACAAGTTAAAATAAATAACGCACAATAAGTATTCAAATAATTAAATTTCATTTCATTGATAATGAATTATTACAAGTGTTGGAAACAGAATATAACAGGATTGAAAGTAAATTACAAAACAACGAGCAATAAAGTTTAAATGCGTTTCTAGGCAATCCTACTGGATTCATCTGTCACAATCTTGCAACATGTATTAAAAGCATGGATCAGTACAAAAGCACTGGCGAGCATACAAGTTTGAATAAAATTATAAGTATAAAAGTTTGTCTCAAATCCGCATAGCATTTATATTCACGTCGAAACGAGCATACATAAACAACTTAAGCATAGCAAATAGTATGAAATTATGATTTTTAAACTAGCATGCATAAACAGCCTAAGCATAACAATATCATGGGAATACAAGTTGAAACTAACAAGTAATAACAACCTAAGCGTAACAACATCATGGGAATACAAGTTAAAACTAACAAGTAATAACAACCTAAGCATAAAAACGAACGTATTCGATGGATTGTGTGTTTGATTAGAATTGTGACACCTTGTAAAATCATATCCAATAAAATAAAGACACGTGTCATGTAAGACAAACGTGTCAGGAACCCGGAACTAATAAAGGATGTATGGTAGGATTTAAAAAGGGGCGTCATGTTATTAAAATACCTCTGAACGACCCAAAGGCGACATGTTATTAAAATACCTCTGAGCGACCCAAGTTATAAATCCCAAGACCTTAAATCGTTATGATAAACATCTAATATGTTAACCGGTTGTTTCTAAATAGATAAATTCCATCCTTATACGGAAAATGGGTTCTTTAAAATGTTACTACTACAATTAAGAATTTAGATTCTGGAATAAGCGAATTGAATTTGAATTAATGCATGTCCAAACAAGGATTCTTGAGGTTTCCGTCACTTTAAACTTGCCACAAGGTGCCAAAAGGTGTAAGTGCATGGCTAGGCATGCAAAGGCTGACTACATGGTCCCTCAACTGAAAAGGATAGCATAAGATTCGGAGTTTACAGAGTTGCATGGTCAAAACTTGGAAGTTTACAAAATTTTGGATTCTGGTCATCGGTTACGGACCGTATGGCTGTGAGCTTACGATCCGCAAGGTTTGGTTACGGACCACATTCGATTAAGCATACGGTCCGAAAGGAGCATATCTGGGCACATCAGACCAGGGTCGGTTACGAACCACATCCATAAAAGCTTACGGTCCATAAGGGGTGGATACGGACCGCAAGACCTTTTGCTTACGGTCCGTAAGGCTGTCGCTGGCAGCAGATTTTGGAAAGCTGTCTGTCTTTCAGGTTGCACTGCCTTATTAGCATTGTTTTCGAAATCAGGGGCAGGATAGCCAATATATAGCATCTTAGGGACACCTGAGATGATCTTGTAACAATTATAGACCACTTTGGCATGATCATGAACAATGGGGTTCACTATATAAGGAGTTGAAGTTGTGAACATTGGACTTGCTCACTTGCAAAATATTTCAAGCATTCTCTGGAGCTTCTGTGGACAGCAATCAAGTTTCTCTTAAGTCCCTAATCTTATTCAGGACCATTGTAAGTGTTCCTAATCATTCTTAGTTCAATTTAGCTTAGTAATTAGCTAAAAGTCAAACCATCGTAATTAAGGTTTGACTTCGAGATTAAACAATAATTACTCAGTCAAATCTCGAATTAAAAATACCTATAAGTAGGTAATTATGTGGGTAACAAACCCTTAAAGGGGTACTTTCAGATTCCCACTCTAACTATGTTAATTGTCGAGTCAAAACTAACTTTAAAAAGTCAACAAAACGCTTTATTCAATATTAATGCATAATTAGCAATGTAGGATACATGCAACCTATTTGATCATTAATATAACTTGGTAATTAATGTAAGAACATGTCTAAACATGTTCAACTCGACAATTTTCAGTTTAGGCTCGGTTTGGAACCGAAAGTCGCATAGTTTGACTTCTACTTTGACTTTCAGTTCTGACCCGTTTAAGCCAAGTTTAGGATTGCCTTAGAGCTTCTTTTGGACCTATTTACATGTTAGTATAACCCTATGTGATTATACAACTTGGTTCATTAGATAACCGATTCATATGCTTGTTTCCGCTAATTGCCTAATTGTTGACTATTATGCCCTTTTAGCCTTAAAATGTAATTTTTGAAAATGTAAAAGAGTAGACATCTTAGTCACTGATTTGTAAACATATACCCAAAATTTGAGGTCGAATTGAGGTCTAGAATTGAAGTTATGCTCATTAGCGTAATTAGAAGCCTTTTTAAGGAATAAACGGCATAATTAGCATATAGCCTATCTAAACCCAAATTTCTATACAAAACTTTTTACCTACTGATATAAATTAATATTTTGGGATTTTTAGAAATTTTTATTTATTTTTCGGCTGAGCATAACATAGAGTTCTTAGCCTATTCGGTTAATGCCGGTTTTGCCCTTTTGGGCTATAAAATGAGTTTTATAAATCCTATTGACCCCAAACCTTTTTCTACTGATCCTATATGTTAAATAAATTATTTTGTGCCTTCTGGAATTTTAAAAATATTAGCTTTCTATACCAAACCCGGAAATGGCTCCAAATCGCATTTTTAAGCGTTTCAACGCATAAGTATGTAATAAAACCTTTTTAAACAATATGGGGCTGATACCTACTGATATATTCAGTAATTTTTTTATTTTAACAGTAAGCAAATGTTTTAAACTCAGAATTTCCAGTTTTGACCTTTTTGGCATATGTGAAATTACCAAAATGCCCATACGGAGCATAGAATGGCTATAAGTAATACATTTCACATATTTTTGATATCCTACTATTATAACAAAATAAAATGGGTATGTTTACTGATTTATTCAGACCTGTAACTCAGGTTATTATTTAAACTCTTTTACACCCTTTAAAATGACCAAAATGCCCTTACGGGGCATAGTTTGCGTTTAAAATCATTTTGGGCATAATAGGAGACATCATACTGATGTCACAAAACATTTAAGGCATATTAATTCAGGAAATTGTATATGACTCTTATGGTTACTCGTTACGCACTTTTCACGTTTGGATCGGCTTATGTAACTAGTTTACACATATTAGCCGAAACGGGTCAAACCATATCATTTTTGTCTCAAAATCCAGAATGTGATTAAGTTACCCATATTAAACAAGTATACAAGCTTGTCGTGTCAAAACTACATTCTAAAATGGTTTCGCTTATTTATGCGATTAAACCGTATTCTATCCATAAAACTAACCGGTCTAAGCTTAGGCTAAATTAAAGACCCGTTAGGATTCTAATAGGTTATTATAAACCTTCGTTCCAAAATAGGAGATCCAGTAAAAGATACGTGCACTTGCTTGTTGTGAATTATACTTGCAAAGGTAAATACTTTTAACTTATTTTCCCTTAAACGGGCTTGGGGTATGGTATATAAAATACCGCTTGGTCAGGCATTTGACCTTAATTCATTTGTAATTAAGTATTATAAAGATGACCCGTTTGAAAATTGGTTTTGTTTGTTTTACGCCTTTGGGAGTTTAATGACCATGTCCCGGATATCCTTGGCATCATTCATGAAATGGCCACGACCTTAACACGCGGGTGTAGGCGTACACCCGACAGTGTGCTTATATTTATTAAGGTATACTCGCTGGTTTCCCACCGCGGGACTATACTATGTGGTGTGTCTATTAATCTTAAACCCGGCATGAACCGGGCGACTAAACGCATAACAAACATGTAATTCTTTTACAAGTTTAAATTTGATTAATTATCCCAAGTTATAAAAAGTTTTATGCCATGTGCATTCAAATCAACTTTTAAAACATTTTCAAAATGAGTCAGTTAAATTGTATTTACCAGTGTAAACTGACGTATTTTCCCCAAAAAGATTAAGTGCATGTACTACACGTAATAGGCTGGCCTCTCCTTAGCATCGTTTAGAGTCTTGCAAGCTTGGATGCAATAAATCTGTTGAACAATTCTCCTTTTTATTTTGATCCGCCTGTGGATCTGTTTCAACTACTTTGTGATACTTGAATATTACAATTTGTTTGGTTGAAATAAATCTTTCTTTGCTTCCACTGTGCATTTATATATTCGTGTTGTTTGACTATGACGATATCAACTACGTCACTATACCCCCACCGGGCCCACCGGTGACACGTGGAAAATAGGGGTGTGACAGGTTGGTATCAGAGCCAACACTGAGTGAATTAAACACTAGCCCTTTTGTGTTTAATCTCAGTTAAATAAGTGCACATTCCTTGAGTTCCGAGTCTAGACAAAGAACATAGGACAAACTCTGTCTTGTTTTATTTTATTTTATTTTATTTCTGTCTTTATTTTATTTCATATTATATATTGTTATACCTTTGTTTTGTGACAGGTTTAACCATGCCACCAATAATGAGACGAGGTCGGGGAAAGGCACCTTTCACTAGCCACGACCACGAAGCCGGGACTTTGCATCGGCGTACCCCTTCGATTACAATGAGCACGAGTCCTCAGGAGCCATGGAGGACGTACGTTGAACCCGGGAGGCGATCTGTCTCCCTAAGCTCTTCACCTTCTTACTTGCACTCCTTTGGGCCACAATCTGAGAACGAGACCAACAACCCTCAATCATCTTTCATACCCTTGCAGCGATCAAACTCGCATCATTCATTTGGTGACCCCACTCCCGCCTTCCAGAGCCGGTTCAACCCGGCCAATTATATTCAAGAACCCATGGGTTTTAACCCACTAGGACCCCAGGATCACTTCTCGGGTGAAAATGACATGGATGAGGACACGGATCTCGTGGAGCCTGCAACCGGGACTCCGAACCATCCCATCGAGATCTTAAATGGGTCCTCATTTCACGGATCGCCTTACCACTGTCCGAATAGTTACGAGGTGAGGTTCAAGCAGATCGATTGGTTTTTCACACCCTCTCACCACTCGTCTCCGTACCAGCAGCAGCAGCAACAATAGCAGCAGGATCCTTCCGAGGATTCACGATTTGTGGCAGTCACTCCGCCACCACCACCACCAGTGGAGCAACCACCTCAAGAGCCACCGAGGCGAAGAAGATCAAACGCACGGATGTCCATGCGAGGAGGAGTCCGCATCAGTACTCCTCAGCCCTCGAGTGGCAGTCACTATCCGCCACTCCCTGAAGAAGACCCGCAGATGGGGGACCATCAAACCCTGTCTCGGAGGTACACTCTGCGCCTGTGGCGCCACCATTGGGTTTTAATAACCCAATCCCTGCTTATGCCGGTTCAGCGGCATATAACCCGTTTGAACTGCCGGGCCACAACAGCTTCAACTACACTAATGTGGACCCGTATCAGGAGGCGTGGGACTACAACGCTCGTCACCCGGAAAGGCCCTATGGTGGTCCTTGGACCACCGGGTACCCTCCATATGTGTACCAGCAACAGCCTCCTCCTTAACCGCCGTATCAGCAGCCGCCGCAGCCGCAACTGATCCCGTCGGAACGCCAACAAGAGGTCCTCGATAGATTGGGCCAATGTGAACAGGAAATCTGAATGGTGCGGGAGAACAACCGAGGTTTCTTCAAAGGTCTATCAGACCTACTCAAGGGGAAGACCAAAAGAAGGGGTCACTGAAGACCTTTGTTGTTTATTTTATTTAGTTGTAATCAAGTCCTTGCGCGGACTTTTTGTTTCTGTACTCAGCCCCTGCGTGGGCTTGTCTTCTAAGTATTCTGCCCCTGCGTGGGCATGTCTTTTTAGTTGACCCCTGCGTGGGTTTGTTTGTTGTTTTTCGCCCCTGCGTGGGCATATTATTTTGTAGAAGTCCCGTTTATGGCAATTGTTGTACTTGTTAAATTATTAATGGAATGATTTAAATTTAAAAATTTCATATTTACTTATTGTTGAAATTATATGCATAAATATAAAGCATAAATGAAAAATAACATTCCTATAAAGGATCTACCATTATATTAAAATGGCAAAATCTAAAAAGGACAAGACCTAGCCACGTGTCATCTTAAGACAGGGCCAAGATGGTAGCTCTATAATTAGATTCTGATCCAATTTAACATCTCAACTTAGGATTATTCTGCGTTAATTATTAAAAGAATCTTAAAGGTAAAACCTAGCCTATATCTCATTCCAGACATGGCCAAGACGGTAAAACCTATTTAAAAGATTCCAATTCTGTTAACATCTGTTAGAATGTTAACATTTGTGGCAAACTGTGAATCGTTAAAGTCACACAGGCCATCTTTTAACAGGGTTAATTTAAATTCCCTTAATTATATAACCATCCCTTAAGGATGAAGTGCCTAAGGGCAATAATTAATGTCCTCTGGGACTAAAGACAGTGGTAGCTTATGACTCCCTGTCAAGAAAATGTGATGAACTGTGGTTCAAACCTAAATACCTGGATGCTGTAAAATCCTGGGTTGTAATTAAATTAAATTTGTCTACGTGACTAGGCCTTATGTGCTATTATTAATTTATAATTTAGGATGGTAATAAAGATCCTACATTTGTAACAAATTAACCTAAAATGGCAATTAAAACCATGGTTAATAGAATATAAAATACTGTAAAAGCTTCTAAATAAAACCTTGCCCATTATTTTTATATGTAGCAACTTAAGCTACATGGCTGGGTCGGATGAAGTAAATAGTTGTCCAGTGGAAAACCACAAGAATGCTAAGATACAGTTAACCGGTGCAGAACTGCAAGCACTCGTTGATAATGCTGTTACGAAGGCCTTAGAGCGGCAGTACAATGAATATAGTGGGACTCACAGTAGGACCCTATCAACACCGCATACCAAGTCGAAGACTCACTCAGAGGCTCACAGCAAGCCGCCATCTAAGAAAGATGAGTCTAAGAAAGATGATGATAGACACTCCTCAAACCAAAACAGTGTTCCACCCAAGAAGATAGTGTTTGATGATGCACCACGTGCCAAGTCCTATACGTATAAATATTTTGTTTCTTGTAAACCCCGGGATTTTACTGGGGAGAAAGGGGCAGTGGATTGCATGACTTGGCTGGATGAAATGGACACTATAGTGGATATTAGTGGTTGTGCTAAAAGGGACGTTGTAAAGTTTGTATCCCAGTCATTTAAGGGTGAAGCCCTAGCATGGTGGAGATCGTTGATTCAAGCCACTGGAAAAGTCCCATTGTACAACATGTCTTGGGAAGAATTTGTTGCTCTTATCAAGGAAAACTATTGCCCTCAGCACGAGGTTGAAAAGATAGAATCTGATTTTCTATCTCTGGTTATGAAGAACCTAGATTGCCAGGCTTATCTCACGAGTTTTAATACTATGTCGAGATTGGTTCCCTATCTTGTGAACCCGGAACCTAAAAGAATCGCACGTTTCATTGGGGGTTTGGCCCCAGAAATAAAGGCAAGCGTGAAGGCCTTTCGGCCCGCTACTTTCAGATCCGCAGCTGATATATCTCTGTCCCTCACGCTGGATGCAGTTAGACAGAGATCGTTGAGAAATACGGATGCCGAGAAGAGGAAACGTGAAGATGAAAATTCACGTCGGTCAAACAAGAAGCACAAGGGAAACCATGACCACAAGAAGGGGTCAGGATCTAAGAAAGGTGATCAACAATCGGGTGATAGACCCAAGTGCAAAATTTGCAAGAAGCAACATTTTGGGAGGTGCAGGTATGGGCAGAAATCCAAATTCCAGCCGAAGGCATGTGGGATTTGTAAATCCTCTGAGCGTAGGACCCTCGACTGCAAAAAGCTGAAGGATGCAACTTGCTACAGTTGCAATGAAAAGGGGCATATCAAAACCAACTGCCCAAAACTGGCAAAGAAAGCAGAAGAAGGGAAAAAGACCAATGCCAGGGTCTTTCAGATGAATGCTCAGGAAGCCATCCAGAACGAGAGTGTCATAACTGGTACGTTTCTCATTAATGATGTCTACGCTAGAATATTGTTTGATTCTGGAGCAGATAAATCCTTTGTAGATAATAAATTTTGTGAAATACTGAAACTGCCTGTCAAAGCCTTAAGTGTGATATATGAAGTGGAATTAGCTGATGGAAACATAGAGACAGTTTCGACTGTATTAGATGGATGTGTCCTATCCATTAGGAACCACTCTTTTCCTTTGTCCTTGTTACCTTTTAAGCTAGCTGGCTTTGATATAGTCATAGGCATGGATTGGTTATCGCATAACCAAGCCCAGATTGTGTGCAACAAGAAGCAAGTGGTGATTAAGACTCCATCTGGTGAGCCACTCACCATTCAGGGAGATACCCATCATGGATTGCCTGAGCAGGTGGCTATGCTCAAGGCATCCAGATGTCTGAAGAAGGGTTGTGTCATTTATATGGCACAGGTAACCATTGATGAAAGGAAACCCAAGATTGAAGATATACCAGTCATTTCTGAATACCCTGAAGTTTTCCCAGAAGAACTACCTGGTTTGCCACCAGATAGGCAGGTGGAATTCAGAATTGACATCGTCCCCGGAGCTGCACCTGTAGCAAGATCGCCTTATAGGTTGGCACCGACAGAGATGAAGGAATTAAGGACGCAGTTAGATGATTTGTTAGCTAAAGGATTCATTAGACCTAGTTCGTCTCCATGGGGAGCACCAATCTTGTTCGTTAAGAAGAAAGATGGTTCGATGCGCTTATGCATCGATTACCGTGAGCTTAATAAGGTCACTATCAAGAACATGTACCCTTTACCCAGGATCGACAATCTGTTCGACCAGCTACAAGGAGCAAGCTACTTTTCCAAGATTGATCTAAGGTCAGGCTATCATCAATTGAAGGTCAAGGACGAAGATGTACACAAAACTGCATTTAGGACTCGCTATGGTCATTACGAGTTCCTAGTGATGCCTTTTGGGCTCACTAATGCACCTGCCGCATTCATGGATCTCATGAATCGCGTTTGCAAGCCTTATCTGGATAAATTTGTCATTGTCTTCATCGATGACATTCTCATCTACTCGAAGAGCCAAGCTGACCACGAGAAGCATCTCCACTGCATTCTAAAACTGCTACATCAAGAAAAGCTCTATGCCAAATTTTCTAAATGTGAATTTTGGCTTCGTGAAGTCCAATTTCTTGGACATGTTGTGAGTGAGCGTGGTATCCAAGTGGATCCCGCGAAAATTGAAGCTATTATGAACTGGCAAGAGCCAAAGACGCCTATGGAGATTCGAAGTTTCCTAGGATTGGCAGGATATTACAGACGCTTTATTGAAAATTTCTCAAGAATTGCAGCACCCCTGACTCTTCTCACTCGTAAGAATAGCAAGTTTGATTGGGGGCCTAAGCAGCAAGAGTCTTTTGATATTTTGAAGCAGAAGTTGAGCAACGCTCCAGTGCTTACTTTACCGGAATGTATTGATGAATTTGTAGTCTATTGTGATGCATCACACACCGGCATGGGCTGTGTGTTAATGCAAAAAGGCAAAGTCATTGCCTACGCTTCACGAAAATTGAAAGTGTACGAAAAGAATTACACCACCCATGACTTGGAGTTAGGTGCAGTTGTATTCGCACTAAAACTTTGGAGGCATTATTTATATGGAACTAAGTGTGTGATCTATTCTGATCACAAAAGCCTTCAGCACTTGTTCAATCAAAAGGATTTGAACATGAGGCAGCGACGCTGGATGGAAACTCTGAACAATTTTGACTGTGAAATAAGATACCATCCCGGCAAGGCCAATGTAGTCGCAGATGCCTTGAGCAGAAAAGAAAGAGTAAAGCCAATAAGAATCAATGCCAAGAGCATTGAAATTAAAAATAGCTTGAATGAAAAGTTGTTAGCAGCGCAGAAAGAAGCTGTTTTAGAAGCTAACTACCTTGACGAAAAGCTAGGGGTAACTGAAGAACAGTTATCCTATGGCAAGGACGGAATCCTGAGATTAAATGGAAGAATATGGGTTCCTGTCTATGGAGGACTACGGGATGCTATCCTCCAGGAAGCCCACAGTTCCAAATATTCCGTTCATCCTGGAGCTGATAAGATGTACCAGGATTTAAAGGCAAACTATTGGTGGATAGGCTTGAAGAAGTCTATAGCTGCCTTTGTAGCTAAATGTCTGACGTGTGCTCAGGTCAAGGCTGAACACCAGAGACCGTCAGGTTTGCTACAACAGCCTGAGATTCCCACTTGGAAATGGGAAAGGGTAACAATGGATTTCATTACCAAGTTACCTAAGACAAAGAAGGGAAATGATACGATATGGGTCATAGTTGATAGACTGACTAAGTCAGCACATTTCCTACCCATTAAGGAGACTTATAGCTCCGACATGTTAGCCCAACTGTACGTAGATAAGATTGTATCTTTACATGGCGTACCAGTATCTATTATCTCTGATAGGGATACTAGATACACATCACATTTTTGGAAAAGTTTCCAACAGTCTCTAGGCACGCAATTGAATTTTAGGACAGCTTACCATCCTCAGACAGATGGACAGAGTGAGCGTACTATCCAGACTCTGGAAGATATGCTTCATGCATGTGTAATTGATTTATGAGGTAGCTGGTATAAGCACCTACCTTTGGTCGAGTTCTCCTACAACAATAGCTACCATACCAGCATTCAGGCTGCACCTTTTGAAGCACTATACGGTAGAAAATGCAGAACGCCCATCTGTTGGGCAGAAGTAGGAGACACTCAATTATCAGGTCCTGATATAGTCTTTGAGACAACGGACAAGATTGTCCAAATTCGTGATCGCCTGAAAGCTGCCGGGGATAGGCAGAGGAGCTATGCTGATAAAAGGCGAAAACCCCTCAGGTTCGAGGTTGGTGATAAAGTATTGCTTAAAGTATCACCTTGGAAAGGGGTGATGCGATTTGGCAAGAAAGGTAAGTTAAGCCCGAGGTATATAGGACCATTCGAGATCATCTAATGTGTAGGGTCAGTGGCTTATAAGTTAAACTTACCGGAAGAGCTCAGTGGTATTCATAATGTATTCCACGTCTGCAATCTGAAGAAATGTCTAGCTGATGAATCACTGGTCATACCACATACAGATGTGCACATAGATGAGAGCTTGAAATTTGTGGAAAAACCTGTGTCGATTGAGGATCGACAGGTAAAGAAACTTCGAAGGAAGTTTATACCTATTGTAAAGGTCAAATGGGATGCCCGAAGAGGTCCCGAGTATACATGGGAGTTAGAGTCCACAATAAAAGAGAAACATCCTCAATTATTTCTGTAAATCTCGAGATCGGGATTTCTTTTAAGGGGGTGAGGATGTAACATCTCGTAAAATCATATCCAATAAAATAAAGACACGTGTCATGTAAGACAAACGTGTCAGGAACCCGGAACAAATAAAGGATGTATGGTAGGATTTAAAAAGGGGTGTCATGTTATTAAAATACCTCAGAACGACCCAAAGGCGACGTGTTATTAAAATACCTCTGAGCGACCCAAGTTATAAATCCCAAGACCTTAAATCGTTATGATAAACATCTAATATGTTAACCGGTTGTTCCTAAATAGATAAATTCCATCCTTATACGGAAAATGGGTTCTTTAAAATGTTACTACTACAATTAAGAATTTAGATTCTTGACTAAGAGAATTGAATTTGAATTAATGCATGTCCAAACAAGGATTCTTGAGGTTTCCGTCACTTTAAACTTGCCACAAGGTGCCAAAAGATGTAAGTGCATGGCTAGGCATGCAAAGGCTGACTACATGGTCCCTCAACTGAAAAGGATAGCATAAGATTCGGAGTTTACAAAGTTGCATGGTTAAAACTTGGAAGTTTACAAAATTTTGGATTCTGGTCATCGGTTACGGACCGTATAGCTGTGAGCTTATGGTCCGCAAGGTTTGGTTACGGACCGCATCCGATTAAGCATACGGTCCGCAACGAGCATATCTGGGCACATCAGACCAGGGTCGGTTACGGATCGCATCCATAAAAGCTTTCGGTCCATAAGGGGTGGATACGGACCGCAAGACCTTTTGCTTACGGTCCGTAAGGCTGTCGCTGGCAGCAGATTTTGGAAAGCTGCCTGTCTTTCAGGTTGCACCGCCTTATTAGCATGGTTTTTGAAATCAGGGGCATGATAAGCAGTATATAGCATCTTAGGGACACTTGGGATGATCTTGTAACAATCATAGACCACTTTGGCATGATCATGAGCAATGGGGTTCACTATATAAGGAGTTGAAGTTGTGAACATTGGACTTGCTCACTTGCAAAATATTTCAAGCATTCTCTAGAGCTTCTCTGGACAGCAAACAAGTTTCTCTTAATTCCCTAATCTTATTCAGGACCATTGTAAGTGTTCCTAATCATTCTTAGTTCAGTTTAGCTTAGTAATTAGCTAAAAGTCAAACCATCATAATTAAGGTTTGACTTCGAGATTAAACAATAATTACTCAGTCAAATCTCGAATTAAAAATACCTATAAGTAGGTAATTATGTGGGTAACAAACCCTTAAAGGGGTACTTTCAGATTCCCACTCTAACTATGTTAATTGTCGAGTCAAAGCTCACTTTAAAAAGTCAACAGAATGCTTTATTCAATATTAATGCATAATTAGCAATGTAGGATACATGCAACCTGTTTGATCATTAATATAACTTTGTAATTAATGTAAGAACATGTCTAAACATGTTCAACTCAACAATTTTCAGTTTAGGCTTGGTTTGGAACTGAAAGTCGCATAGTTTGACTTCTGCTTTGACTTTCAGTTCTGACCCGTTTAAGCCAAGTTTAGGATTGCCTTAGGGGCTGTTTGGTAGCCTCTTAATGACCATTCAGATGCTACCTCTTAATGGTTTAAAACCTCTGAATGAATAAGAGGTAACCTCAAGTCTGAATGGTTACGAGGTAACCTCTGAATGGTAAATCATCACATGTCACATTCTTCTACCTTCTCATTGGTAAAATTCTTAATGGTTCCATTAAGAGGTAGCCTCTTAATGACCATTCAGAGGCTACCAAACAGCCCCTTAGAGCTTCTTTTGGACCTATTTACATGTTAGGATAACCCTCTGTGATTATACAACTTGGTTCATTAGATAACCGATTCATATGCATGTTTCCGCTAATTGCCTAATTGTTGACTATTATGCCCTTTTAGCCTTAAAATGTAATTTTTGAAAATGTAAAAGAGTAGACATCTTAGTCACTGATTTATAAACTTATACCCAAAATTTGAGGTCGAATTGAGGTGTAGAATTGAAGTTATGCTCATTAGCGTAATTAGAAGCCTTTTTAAGGAATAAATGGCATAATTAGCATATAGCCTATCTAAACCCAAATTTTTATACAAAAATTTTTACCTACTGATATAAATTAATATTTTGGGAATTTTAGAAATTTTTATTTATTTTTCGGCTGAGCATAACATAGAGTTCTTAGCCTATTCGGTTAATGCCGGTTTTACCCTTTTGGGCTATAAAATGAGTTTTATAAATCCTATTCACCCCAAACCTTTTTCTACTGATCCCATATATTAAATAAATTATTTTAAGCCTTCTGGAATTTTAAAAATATCAGCTTTCTATACCAAACCCGGAAATGGCTCCAAATCGCATTTTTAAGCGTTTCAACGCATAAGTATGTAATAAAACCTTTTTAAACAATATGGGGTTGATACCTACTGATATATTCAGTAATTTTTTTTTATTTTAACAGTAAGCAAATGTTTTAAACTCAGAATTTCCAGTTTTGACCTTTTTGGCATATGTGAAATTACCAAAATGCCCCTACGGAGCATAGAATGGCTATAAGTAATAAATTTCACATATTTTTGATACCCTACTATTATAACTAAATAAAATATGTATATTTACTGATTTATTCAGACCTGTAACTCAGGTTATTATTTAAACTCTTTTACACCATTTAAAATGACCAAAATGCCCTTACGGGGCATAGTTTGAGTTTAAAATCATTTTAGGCATAATAGGAGACATCTTACTGATGTCACAACACATTTAAGGCATATTAACTCAGGAAACTTGTATATGACTCTTATGGTTACTCGTTACGCACTTTTCGCGTTCGGATCGGCTTATGTAACTAGTTTACACATATTAGCCGAAACGGGTCAAACCATATCATTTTTGTCTCAAAATCCAGAATGTGATTAAGTTACCCATATTAAACAAGTACACAAGCTTGTCGGGTCAAAACCACATTCTAAAACGGTTTCGCTTATTTATGCGATTAAACCGTATTCTATCCATAAAACTAACCGGTCTAAGCTTAGGCTAAATTAAAGACCCGTTAGGATTCTAATAGGTTATTATAAACATTCGTTTCAGAATAGAAGATCCAGTAAAAGATACGTGCATTTTCTTGTTGTGAATTATACTTGCAAAAGTAAATACTTTTAACTTATTTTCCCTTATACGTGCTTGGGGTACGATATATAAAATACCGCTTGGTCGGGCATTTGACCTTAATTCATTTGTAATTAAGTGTTATCAAGATGACCCGTTTGAAAATTGGTTTTGTTTGTTTTACGCCTTTGGGAGTTTAATGACCATGTCCCGGATATCCTTGGCATCATTCATGAAATGGCCACGACCTTAACACGCGGGTGTAGGCGTACACCCGACAGTGTGTTTATATTTATTAAGGTATACCCGCTGGTTTTCCACCGCGGGACTATACTATGTGGTGTGTCTATTAATCTTAAACGCGGCACGAACCGGGCGACTAAACGCATAACAAACATGTAATTCTTTTACAAGTTTAAATTTGATTAATTATCCCAAGTTATAAAAAGTTTTGTGCCATGTGCATTCAAATCAACTTTTAAAATATATTCAAAATGAGTCAGTTAAATTGTATTTACCAGTGTAAACTGACGTATTTTCCCCAAAAAGATTAAGTGCAGTTACTACACGTAATAGGCTGGCCTCTCCTTAGCATCGTTTAGAGTCTCGCAAGCTTGGATGCAATAAATCTGTTGAACAATTCTCCTTTTTATTTTGATCCGCCTGTGGATCTGTTTCAACTACTTTGTGATACTTGAATATTCCAATTTGTTTGGTTGAAATAAATCTTTCTTTGCTTCCGCTGTGCATTTATATATTCGTGTTGTTTGACTATGACGATATCAACTACGTCACTATACCCCCACCGGGCCCACCGGTGACACGTGGAAAATAGGGGTGTGACAATAATCGATGGTGTAAAGTGGATTTTGTATACATGTTTCTCCCCAAAAATGCATTAAAACATAAAAAAGGTCGAGTATAATTAAACACGTTTCGTTTTACGGATTTTTTTACGAAAAACGGGCAGTGTTTCCTCTGTTTTCGGACGATCCCGACCATGCAAGCTGTCGTCACAATTTTCCAAAACGCAATAAATAACGAAATATCAATATATAACTTTCGTCATGTGTGCAAAAATGTAATTTTTTTGTCAAGCACTAACCGATTTATATAACACAAACAATATAATAAAATTACGTCTTGATTCGTCGGTTTTAGCTCAGTTCGTATTAAATATTAACAAAATAACAAAATTCACAATATTTAATTTTTACCGAGTCTTGTGTTGACTGAGTTCGACCTCAGTTGACTAGAGTTGATCAAGCACTGGCTTTTACCGTAGTTGACCGGGTTTGACCCGAACCCGAAACCGAACTCGAACCAAGAATGCTGTTGACTAACGTTGACTCGGACCTAAGACTGACCAATTGACCTCGTTTGCTGAGTTGAAAGGAACACCGAGTTGACTCGGGTCGTACCGAGTTGTATTGAGTCGAACTGAAACTCGACACCTGACTGAAGACTGAACATAGCCTGAGCCAAACCTGGACTTGAACCAAATAAACCATAACGTGTACTTGAGCCAGAACAACCGAACCCAAAACTTGAACAGAAGCAAAATCGAACTCAGACGAATCCGAACTGGAACCAGGATTCGAACTAAACCTGTGTCGGCGCCGTGACCCGAACAAGAATAGATCCGTCGCCGCCGTAGACGACAACGCCACTACCGTCGTCGTTCTCCATCGTCTTTTTCTCTCTCCGCGTCTCTCTCCTCTGTCGCGTCTCCCTCTCTCCCGTTTGTGTACACGCTGCCGCACGCCACCACCGAAATGGTGGTGGCTGGCTGTTCAATCGGACAAAAACAGAGTTGTGGCTGGTTGTGTTTGTCGGAAAACTGGCCGGAGAAGACGAAGGAATCGAGAGGGAGAATGAGACAGGTTGTGGTGGTGTAGGTCCCTTTGTCGTGGAGGATGACGAACCTAAACCTTGTTATACTAACCCACTAGCAAGTGCGGAATCCAAGCTAGCAAGCAAACCGGGATGAAGCAAGTATAAACACAACACAAGGGTTCACCGATTAACACCAATGTATTAATACGTATGAAGGTTTCGGTTACAAGCACAATGCTTACAAATCTAACTTGCAAACTCTCAAAGTGTGTGTGTGTGTTTTCTGGACAGAATGCTCTCAAGCTCTCTCGAAAGTGTCTGTGTGAATCTGTCTAAGTGTCTGTCACATACACTGCATGGGTATTTATACCCAGCCCATGATGTCCAGTCCGAAGGATCCGATAGATGGTCCGAAGGATCATCTATCGATGACAAGTCACTCGAACGATCAGCAGGGACCTCGAAAGATCACCTTTCGAGGTCTAATCATTCGAAGCATATCTTTCGATGAGATCGAAGGATCCACATCATCCTTCGAGACAGAACATCTTTCAACATTTACCAACTGTTGTCCAAGTCAAACCGGAGGATGGTTGACTTGGTCAACTTACAACACTAATCAGGACATCGTTTACATCGTGACCAAATACAGACAAAGTACAGACACAAGTGCACCAACAAACTCCCCCTTGGCTGTAGCTTTGTCTTTATCTTCTATAGTTGTAGACTCGTCTCGAACTTCGACGGTCTTTGGTCTTCGAGTTCCCAAAACTCTGATGTCCTATCAAGTCTTTATAGTCGGAGGATCTTCAAAGTCTTCACGTATTGAAAGCAGAGAGTGTATCAACAAACTACCCGTATCATGTAGGAAGTGTGTTGACAAACTCCCCCTTGGCATAAGCTCCCCCTTGAGTTATGCTCGTGAAAGACTTGATCTTTATGAAGTGAGATCCTTGTGGTGTTGATGATGGCCAGCGGCAACTCGATCATCTTTATCTTTTGAGCGCCTTCTCGTCGTGTCTTCATTCCAAAGCTTGTCATCGACCATGTTCTCCTAGCCTTTAGAATCTGCACATGCAAGAAATCTAAACGCGTAATGAGAACAACTGCTTGGAATATGGTAAACATAAACAAATGACACACGAATGACCATGTCACTATCAAACACCGTCCGACAGTTTGAAAGTTTAATATATTTATCAATTTTAAATTCTAACTTTCAAAATCTGCAAATTTTGACCGTTTATGAAGATTTAGTCAATTCGGTTTTCGTTCAGATTTCAGGTAACGAAGACTCGAGTTCCAACATCGTACGATCGAAAATAAAGCAGAAATAAAATCTTTTTGGTATTTTAATATCTGAAATGTAAAGACTGAAAGCAGTAAATAAATATATACAGACATTCTTTTTGCGAGTTTCGAGGGTAAGAGAATCATATCAGTGTACGGTCATGTCAAAACACTCTTGTTGTTCAATTAGTTAACATTAAGATAAGCATCCTATAACAATTATCGGTATCGTTGTCCACTTAAGCTCAACTTATCAGATGTAATAATGGCGAGGGGATACGTTAAGGTATGATTTATACCTACCGACCGATGTTCATCCACATCACGACACATTCCCGTATCAAGGTATGCACGAGGGTTCATCTTACCGGTGAGTATACCGATTATCATCTGTTTGACCGTATATGATGTGAGATTCTCACTTATTTTGATTTGAAAACAAGCCCTATGTGATATAATCACTTATTGATGAGGAACTTGATTTTCATATGCATGAGGGCACAGGAGCAAGTCCGTGAACAGGTCAGTACTTTCGTACAGCAGAGAGACGAACTTGACTCCCGGATAAATGTGATATTTTATCACTTATTTGTTTTGGACATGTGATAGTTTATCACTTATTGAGGTCGAATGCAGTATGTAATATGTACACGTATGTATAGTATCATGGAAGATCTAGACTTGCGTCCCCGTTATTTTTCGGTAAAAGATACAACCATGATACCCAGATGATAAGCAGCATAAAGACCGAATATCTCAGAACCTCGGCAATCTATCAAACGAAATTTCGGTACTAAGACCATATGCCAATGAATGGTTCCCACCTGGTCTTCAGTCGATTTAAGATTTATATCACCCTGCACACTTTAAAATGATTGTGAGCCTACCGATACATCTTATATAGAGCTGCTTATCGTTTTTCATTTAAGGTTTAAAGAGGTTTGGATAGACCACTGATGTACTATCATTTTCTCTTTTGTTCGCCAGGAAACTCATTTTTGTTTTTCTATTGTTTTTGTGTTTTTGAAATTTTTCGATGTTTTTGGATTTTCAGATTTTTGGATTTACTCCCCCTAAAATCAATAAACTAAGATAAATTTAAAACACAAAGGTATTTACAAAAATGATTTTCCGATGGTGGTTTTACTCTTGCTTGACCTTAATGCCGTTTACCAATAATAAAAAGTCAAATCTTGATTTGTCAAATGCTTTGGTAAATAAGTCGGCACGTTGGTCATCGGTGTGGACCTTAACAACATCGATTAGCCTTTTCTCAAAGCAATCACGTATGAAGTGATATTTGATTTCGATGTGTTTGGTCTTTGAGTGCTGCACAGGATTTCTAGTGATATCTAAAGCAGCAGAATTATCAACGTAAATAGGAGTAGTTAGGAATTCAAAACCGTAGTCCCGCATTTGTTGTTGGATCCAAAGAACTTGGGAGCAACAACTTGAGGCAGCAATGTATTCAGCTTCGCATGTTGATGTAGCGACACACGTCTGCTTCTTGCACTGCCATGTGACTAGGCGATTTCCTAAGAACTGACATCCAGCCGTTGTGGATTTACCGTCGATTTTGCATCCGCCAAAATCAGAATCACTGAAAGCTACCAATTCAAAGTTATTATCCCTAGGGTACCACAGACCGGTGTCAGGGTACGCCTTCAAATAACGAAAAATCCTTTTTACAGTTGCAAGATGTGAGGCCTTCGGGTTAACTTGATATCTGGCAAGCAGGCACGTTGGGTACATTATGTCTGGTCTTGATGCTGTGAGGTACATAAGAGATCCGATCATTGCGCGATAGTTTGAGGGGCTAACAGCTTCTCCCTTCAAGTCAGGAGTAATTCCGTGATTTGTTGGCAATGGGGTACCAATGGGCGTTGCATCCGACATCTAGAACCGGCTCAAGATGTCACCAACATATTTAGTCTGATGGATGAATATCCCAGACTCTGTTTGTTGTACTTGTAGGCCCAAGAAGAAAGTCATTTCCCCCATAGCACTCATCTCGAATTTATCCTGCATAATGCGCTCGAATTCCCTACACAAGACATCATTAGTAGAACCAAAAATAATATCATCAACATATACCTGTACCAGAAGAAGATCTCCATCTTGTTCTTTGATGAAAAGAGTACAGTCGATAAGACCTCTACGAAAACCGTTCTCCAGCAGATAGTGAGATAAGGTTGCATACCAAGCTCGCGGTGCTTGATGAAGACCATAGAGAGCTTTGTTGAGCAACCAAACCCGATCGGGATGGATAGGATCTTCAAAACCTGGAGGCTGTTCGACATATACCTCTTCTTCAACCACACCATGTAAAAATGCACTTTTCACGTCCATCTGATAAACCTTGAATCCTTTGAAGGACGCATAGGCTAGAAAGATTCGAATTGCTTCGAGACGCGCCACTGGTGCATAGACTTCGTTGTAGTCGATCCCTTCAATCTGACGAAAACCTTGAACGACTAAACGTGCTTTGTTTCGGATAACAACTCCGCGGTCATCCTTTTTGCATTTGAAAACCCAACGGGTACCAATCTTCTTGTATCCAGCAGGTTTCTCTACGAGTTTCCAGACACCCAGCTTCTGGAATTGTTGCAGTTCTTCCTGCATTGCTTCAACCCAAGCATTATCTTTCAAGGCTTCTTTCCACGTTCTTGGTTCTTCCTGTGAGACATAACACGCGAAGGACCAATCGTTTTGTTGCCCGGACTCTCGAATAGCCGCATACAAGCCTGCATTGTTGTTGTTTCGCAACATGTTTCTTGTTTGAACGCCACTTTGCACATTTCCAATGATGTTTTGTTGAGGATGGGTATTATGAATCCTTGTTTCTGGATTATCTGGAACTGGAACATTTATACCCAGGTTGTTGAGATTAAGATCAACAACCAATTCAAGGCCCGGAATTGACGAAGAGGATGATGCAGTAGCCTCAGCTGTTCTATGGGCATCCACTGGAGGAGTACCCTCTGAGGTACCATGAACTGCTGTTGTTGGGGCTTCTTGATCTGCATCTAGAAATTCATCATCCTCTGAAGATTCGTTCAATTCATTTGCATCATGAAAATCCTCATTGTTGAGAGTATTATTGTTCACCGAAGAAGATGGTTCTTGATTAACAAGAATTGGACGAACCACCGGTGAAACTGTTGCATTGTCACTCTCGAAAAACATCCTAGCCGCAGCATTTTCTTCAACGGCTTCAACATTGATCGAATTGAAGAAGTCATCGTACTCAAACATCCAAGGTTGACCCGGATTTTTAACTGGCAAGGTGTGCCTTTGTACTCTGACCTCAGACCATTCCTCGACCCTTTTAGTCTCTAGATTCCAGACTCGTAAGTTAGGGGTGGCATACCCAAGAAAGTATCCATCAATTGCTTTTGCCCCAAACTTTCCATTAGGATCGATGATTGTGCATGGAGCTCCAAACGGTTCTAGATAAGACAAATCTGGTTTCCGTTTTTGAAGAAGCTCAAAGCAGGTCTTGTTGTGTCTTTTGACTGTAAGGACTCGGTTCAATGTGTAACATGCAGAGGCCACAGCTTCAGTCCAGAATGGAATGGGCAACTGTGACTCTACCAACATTGTCCTAGCAGTCTCGATCAATGTGCGGTTCTTACGTTCAGCGACACCATTCTGTTGAGGAGTATAAGCTGCACTAAACTCATGAAGAATACCATTTGAAGTGCAGAACTCCGTCATGGAATGATTTTTAAATTCAGTACCATTGTCGCTACGTATCCGCCTAACCTTTAACTTATACAAATTCTCAATCTGAATGATCAAGTTTTTGATAATGCCAAAGGTTTCACTCTTGTGTGCCATGAACGCCACCCAGGAAAATCTTGAATAGTCATCTGTAATCACGAGGCAGTATTGATCACCTCGAATACTCTTGTGCTTGACAGGACCGAACAAATCCATGTGCAAACGTTCAAGAGGAACTGCCACCGTGTTGATCTTCTTTGTAGGGTGCTTCTTCTTTGTTTGCTTTCCTTTCTGGCACGAAACACAGACGTCTTGAAGATGGAAATTTTTGAGGGGAACACCATTCACCAATTCATTTGAAACCAAATGATTCATTTTGCGTAAGTGAATGTGACCCATTCGTCTGTGCCAAGAGATAGTGTCTTTTTCTGTGGCTTTGGAAACGAAACAAGTTGCTTGTGCAGACGTTGTAATAGCTTGGCTCATATCAAGGACGTACAAATCATTTATCCTTGGAGCCGACAAGAGAATCCATTCTTTTGGAATTTTGAAGCCGGGTTTCAGCACATAACATCCATTAGCATCAAAGTGTACTGAGAATTTCTTGTCACAAATTTGAGAAACACTAAGAAGATTGTGATCAAGCTGCTGCACAAAGTTGATCTTGTCAAAGCTGACAATCCCGTTGGATATCATTCCTTCACCCGTTATATATCCACCCTTATCTCCAGCAAAAGCAACATAACCTCCTCTAATAGATTTAACGTCGTAGAGAAGCTTCATGTCGCCTGTCATGTGCCTGGATGCCCCACTATCAACAATCCAATGACTACTGATAGTTCCTCCTGAAGCACCCTGCACATGAACTCAAATGAATTAGTTAGAGATGGGGACCCAAGCCATTGTGGTCTTGGGTCTTCCATTTTCATCAATGACAATAACTTCTTGTCTTTGATGGTTGGTGAATTGTGATGGCCCCCCTGATTCAGTAACCGATTTAGGTTTCCAGGTCTGTTTTGTTTTACCAGTGTCTTTCTTTAAAATTTTAACTTCTTGATTGTTTGAAGTTTTAGAATTTTCTGGTTTTACAGCAACAGATTGTTTTTGAGCCACATCGGTTTTAATTGCTTTCTCAATCTTCCTGACCTGTTGGCGTTTCTGTTTCTTTTCCCTTTCTTTTACAAGTCGGGGATCTTGTTTTGTGGAAACAGATGGCTTACAGTCAGTCTTGTCACGGGGATCATCAACCTTTTCTTTTAGCTTATGAAGATATGGACAATTACGAATAATATGTCCAATGGTTCCACATTCAAAACATGATCTTCGTTCTACAAACCCCGAAGAATCATGTGATCGTCTAACCGATGATGTTGAACTTTGTGAACCCGAGGTACTAGGTTTTGAACTGCTTGGTTCATTTCTTTTCTCGACAATAGCTTTCTTGACAAAATCTAAGTTAGATTGATTTTCAAACTTTTCAATTTTGTCCGTTCCCGTCGATTTCACAAAGTTAACATTTTTCTTCTTCTTTTGATTCGGCTTCTTTTGGACTTGAGCCGATGATTTTCCTTTGGACTTGGTGTGATTTTGCTGTTTTGGCACTGTCGGTAAATTCTTGTTGCCAAATTGTTTTCGAATTTCAGCCTTTGGAATAGGAGGACACTGTGTAACTGTAACACGTGGTCCTGTCTTTCCCAAAAACTTACTTGTCGAATTTTCAAAGACTTTACAGATTAAGGATTGATTAACATTCTTAATGGGAAAATCTTTGTCTGAGTAAATTTTATCATCACCAACTAGAGTGTACAGCAAATTCACACTCTCCGGCTCTTCTGCAGATGAGAACTCAGTTGCAACAGTCTTAGCGGGTTGTACAGGGGGATCACATAAAATGTGATTCTCGAGAGGTATGTCCTCATTTTTGGCTACCGCATCAGACTTTGCTGGGACAATATCATCAGATTCATCATCAGAAGAATCAGCATCCTCAATCACAACTGGAGGATCTTGATTCTGTTCAGCACTTACAAATGTATCTGCTGACACATCTGAATCTGAGGATACTTCCTTTTGGTATCCGAGTCCTGCAGCAAACTCCTTAACATCTAGAGGCACAGAAGGTTCAAATAACACTCTGTCCTCCTCATCTGGCATGGCATCATAATTGTGTCTAACTGGTGGTGGACATTTCTTGTAGCCAATGCATGTGACATCCCTCTTTTCCTTCTGAACATCAATGATGTGATCCAACACTTAGCTAGAGCTCAAATAACTGTCTAGCTTAAGCTGGATTGCATCGCTTTCTGTTTTCACACAAGCCATCTCTTTTTGCATAATCTCCAGGCGAGATATATACAAATTGATGTCCGTCTGTTTTCTTGAAACCATTTTTGTCAATTCAGTTTTATCTTTCTTTAATGTCTCAATCATTGACTTAAATTCTTTTTCATGGTTTTCGTAAAACATGTTGGCTTCTGTGCATTTTGAGAGATCCACAGTCAACTTCTGATTGTGGATGAATGTCACATCATATTTCTCTTGCAAAGCCTCATGCTTGCTTTGCAAGTCACACCACTCAGCACTCAAGGAACTATGTTTGTCTTGCAAGTCAAACAAACTAGCTTGTAAAGCATCATGTTTGGCTTGCAACTCAGACATGTTTCCTTCTAAGTCAGCACACCTAGCATGCAATCTATCACATTCATCACAGTTAATAGCAGTGGGTTCATCGACACATACCTGACTTGATGAACCGTCGACATTAGCCATAAAGGCTGAATGGAGAGAAGACGAAGTATAAGCAGCTTGATCCACCAGAATAGATCTTCTTTGAGTTTCTGCTGCAGCTTCCTCCAAAAGCTCATCAAAGTCAGCACCATCCGAAACATTAGATGTCTCACCCACATGATCATCACCAGAGTTGGATGATTCTTCATCAACACTCCTGCTGTACCCAGAGGAGTCTTCATCTTCAGACGATTCACCACCACTGGCAGAAGATTCTCCACCACTGGTGTGAACTAGCTCCTTCACAATCTGAGCAAAACATGCTGTTCCATCGGGAGCATCACCACCCAACTGGATTGACCAGTCACAACCTTCATCCACCTGAACTGCAAGTGCCCGGTTGGTTTGGTTGTTGACAGGCACCAATGTACGCTCATTGTTTCTGTTCTGCTAGTTGCCTTGATTTCTGAAGGGGTTTTGATTCCCGTGCTGGGCTGGCTTTGTACATTCCCTCTTAAAGTGACCCCGTTCACCACAGTTGAAGCACTTAACAGCTTGTTTATCGAACCCATACTTGGTGTCTCTCTTACTTTCCAAGCTGGTTCTTCCAGTACTTTCCATCCAATCCTTTGCTCTTCTCACAGCACTCGCAAAGGCCCACTTGATATCCATCAAGTCCATCTCTTCTTTGTCAATCTGCCGGTAGTCTTCTTGTGTCAGATTAATATTGCCAATCTGACCTTCTATCAACCCACAGTACGCGCTCACTACAGTGTTAAGTAGCTCCATGTGTTCCTTAGCTATTTCTACACTGACTTTAGAAAAGCTTGAAGTGTCGAGCTGTACAGTACTAGGCTTTGATTGTTGACCTGCAGATGATGTTCCTCCATAACATGCACGTTGTGTTTGAGCAGGAGGAGGAGGAGGAGGTGGCTGTATTGGATTTCCATACATGTCTGTGGTAGGAGGTGGCTTAACAGGAACTTGCACCGGATTTCCATACATATCTGTACTTGTGACAAAAGCCGTTTGCAGAGGAGCATGTGGACCTGTTCTTGTAGACGAAGTATTGGAAGTTCCACAATACATTTCTGGATTTTGTGGCAATGGAACTCTCTTCGCCTTTAATGTTTCCTCCTGATCCTTGTTTTCCAAAAGCTGCACGAAGTCGTTGATATTTGTAGTTTTCAACACTCCGTTATACTTCAGGATTTCCAAGAAACTACTCCATTGGGGAGGCAAAGCATCAGCAAACTTTTTCACCACTTCTGCTTGAGTTGTCGTCACACCAAAATTATTCAGCTCCGTAAGCAAATGATAAAACCGACTTGTCATGTCTCCCAAAGACTCCTTATCTAAGCATGTGAAACAGTCGAACTCTTTCTTGAGCAGATCATGACGCAATTGACGTGTTGCTTCATTCCCTACTCCCCTGGTTTTCAAACCGTCCCACAACTTCTTTGTAGTCTTGAAGCTGACAAACTGATGATAGATGTCTTTGCTTAACGCCTGAGTGAGAATGGCCTAGGCTTTCTTTTCCAGATCATATATTTTCTTTTGATCTTCTGGAAGATCGGCAAAACTAGCAGTCGTTGAAGCGGCGACTTCGATAGCTTGATCAAAATATGTGGTGAAACGTATCCACAGCTCTGTATTTTGACCCAGAACATATGTACGGAATCTATCAGCCCAACCCGGATACTCGTTTAAATGCATCAGCTTCGGAGGTCGATTCAAACTTCCTGTTTCACTTTCGCTCAGTAATATACTTTGGATACTAGGAGTTTGATTCGAGACTAATGCCCACTGATTTCCCTGAGAAGATGTCGATACCGGAGACTCGGCCCATGAAGGCGATAGACTTGTAGACGTGTATTTTCCACTGTCTGGCGCCGGTGTACCCCACCATGAGGGAGTGACACCAGAACTTGTATATTTACCGCTGTCGGGGGCCGGATTCCACCAATTCGGATTCATGATTAGTGAGCAAAATAAATGCTAAGTGAGTAATCCGAAAGATCACACAGCCGAAGGATCTTGGTCGAAAGATCTGAAATCACAGAAACTTGTTAACAATAAACTGACCACAATCGAAAGATCAACTCTTGTTCGAAGGATCAACAGTACTCGAAAGACTACTGTTGAATCTCGAACAATGATTTCGAAAGATTCAAGAACTCGAAGGATTCTCCTTTGAAAGATCCTTATCTTTCGAGTTAAATCCTTATCTTTCGGACACCTGTCTTTCGAATAGATTCCTTTATCGAAGGATATGTTTCAGACTTCGAAGGATGGATCGAAGGATGATGATCTTTCGAGCCTTCCTTGATCGAAAGATGGTCTTTCGATGTCGAAAGATATCTTTCGAGAGATTCTGACACAACTGACGCTGATTTGATAGGTTGGTGAAAAGGTGATGGGTAGGTAAGTCAACTTTCGGCAGAAAGGGATGTGCAGGCTGTACCTTTCCCACCAACTTTGAAAAATTGCCCAAAATGGATAACCTTATCCCCAAACCAGTTACCGGAATCCTTAACCGGAAATATGGCCGGAAAACACAAAGACACTTAAAAACAACTTTTTAAGTTACCCAACCCAACCTTGAACACTCCCGAAGGTTTAGAATCCGTTTTTCAGTTTAAATATGCAAGAAAAACCACCAAAACGAGTGCTAAACCAAGTGTCCAAACACACCAAACACTTGAACAAACCCGGTTTTAAACAAGGTAAAGAGCCAAGCTCTGATACCACTTGTAGGTCCCTTTGTCGTGGAGGATGACGAACCTAAACCTTGTTATACTAACCCACTAGCAAGTGCGGAATCCAAGCTAGCAAGCAAACCGGGATGAAGCAAGTATAAACACAACACAAGGGTTCACCGATTAACACCAATGTATTAATACGTATAAAGGTTTCGGTTACAAGCACAATGTTTACAAATCTAACTTGCAAACTCTCAAAGTGTGTGTGTGTGTTTTCTGGACAGAATGCTCTCAAGCTCTCTCGAAAGTGTCTGTGTGAATCTGTCTAAGTGTCTGTCACATACACTGCATGGGTATTTATACCCAGCACATGATGTCCAGTCCGAAGGATCCGATAGATGGTCCGAAGGATCATCTATCGATGACAAGTCACTCGAACGATCAGCAGGGACCTCGAAAGATCACCTTTCGAGGTCTAATCATTCGAAGCATATCTTTCGATGAGATCGAAGGATCCACATCATCCTTCGATCTCTTATCCTTCGAGACAGAACATCTTTCAACATTTACCAACTGTTGTCCAAGTCAAACCGGAGGATGGTTGACTTGGTCAACTTACAACACTAATCAGGACATCGTTTACAACGTGACCAAATACAGACAAAGTACAGACACAAGTGCACCAACAGGTGGAGTGGTTGTGCGTGGCCGGAGGTCCGGCTGGAACCCGGCTCCGGTGACCGGAGTCTTGAGAGAGAAGGGAGGGATCGAGAGAGAGGCTGGTGTGTTTGTGAGTGATGTGAGTGTGTGTGTGAGTGGTTATATAACTAGGGTTTTGGTGTGTTGGGCCCAAGCCCGTTAACCCGTTCCAGCGTTTTTGAGCGGCCCGATCATGTCTATGAAATCTGTTTTCGAACCCGAACGTCGTGTAATGTCGTAAAATATTGTTTTAGGGTCGAATCTATGTGAAATGGTATCGGGAGTCTTTTTTAACGCGCACATCCGTCGGTTTCGTTAAAATTGCGTAACACGCGTCGTTTGTCATTTTAATCTGTTTTTCGATTCGATTACAACTATGATTCCAAAAATAGAAACACGAACACGTATTTTCTAAAAACATGGACATACGAAAATACGAGGCGTTACACTACATAACTACTAACTTAACGTCAGCTCAACTCTCCGGTGGATAATGGAAGTTGATGACAGGGCGACCAAATATGGAGACCACCAAGTGGACCACCATCGATGAGCTTGATAGACTCATCGTCAGATCAACTGTAAAAAAACACCAAACGACACAAAATTAACATAGAAATCCGACTATTTTTATACCCTGTTTATAACATCAAACAAAGCTGACCCTAATCGAACCCTCCATTTACATCATACAAATCCGACCCTAATGGGGTTCATACATGACATCTGGAACCCTGATTAACTAAGAATGACATACATATCAAACTATAATATACCCAATCTGTGATCTCTAATGTGGAACCTGATTTAACTAATAATGACATATAATGGAACTACGATTATACCCGAGGTGTGGCGGATCAGGTATCGGATCACCCAACACAGTAGCGGCATTTGATCGGAGATGAGAAAGATCGCAGTTGATGTCGCCAGAGAAGAAACGGAGGAGAGCTTAATATGTGGGGGGGGGGGTAAGATTGCAGCGAGTGTGATATATGCAGGGTGTTGTGTTGAGTAAGATATAAAACTAAATTATACCCTTTGACTGTTAATAACTTATGTTGACTTTAAACAGAACTAGACAGCAGGGGGTAATATTGCATGGTTTCTCATTAGTTGGGGGTCAGACAACAAAATTTCCCTGTGAGGGGGTCAGAGTGCCAATCACATATAACCCCAGGGGGTAAAATTGCAGTTTACTCTTTCAAAAACTGTAATAGAGAGTAAATTTAATCTATATATTTAATATGTTACTTTTCATATTTGAATTAAATGTTGTGAGTATATAAAACCAAAAACATAATATAAAATAAATATTTGTTAGTAAGATGAATATAAAAATGAAGAATGAGACGTGTAAAGTTTTTGAAAGATAAACAAAGTTTTAAGAAAAATAACATCTTTAGTTAATGTTGTAATAGGTTTTTTAAAAATAAACAAAATTTAAAGAAAAAGTTGATTTTAAATAGTTTATAGAGATGTATATATGTGAACGCTCTTACTTTCCTGTTGTAGACTTCTTTTTTTTGAACGGCCAACAAATCAATCCTCAGTACTCTCTCTCGGGGCACCCACTAGACAAACGGAGTACTCCAAGAATAATCCGAGTCGTCTACCACCACTTCCGGGAAAAACCCGGTAACCCATCCGCTCGTAGGCACACGATGGTGAAATTACCGGTAAAACTCATTTGACTAAAGGATCGAACCCAGGTTTTTCTGGATCTCCTATCATTGCCCATCAATGCTTCACTTCTTTTTTTTTACACCAAATGGGAATCGAATCTGAGTCTTTACAAAAGAACTCAAATGCTCCTACCAGTTGAGCTGGTATTGGCTCCTGTGGTAGACTGCTCAAACTAAAAGAATTGGGTTCGGTCCTAACTAAACCTGACCCAGTTCAAAAAATTTCCGAATATCAACAATGGTATTAGGTAACTCATATTTGTTCCAAACCAAGGTACATGAGTGGGTCCATTAGGTCACAATTAGCCCCACGGCCCCACATCAGGCTGTGCTTGTCTATTGGTCCGACCCATCCGGAATATAAGCAATATGTAGGCTTTATCCAGGTCTCAGTTTGGTTGTTGGGACTTTAATAACTAATTAACTACTATAATGAATGAATGAATGAATAAAATAAGTTGCTAACAAGTAAAAATATTATAACTTTTAACTATCAGTCTAAAATGGGATGATTGTCTTCTAATTTTAATGACAGATATTAAAATAATAAATTTTACAATAAAGATTATATTTATTACAGTAAATATCAATGCTTTGTTCCACTATGAATACAAATTTATGTGTTTTTAACGATAACTTACACACTCTCCAATTCTACTATTTAGTTATACGTTTTTGTATATCATGGAGACTAAACCCCTACTGACGATTTGAAAAGACAAAGCCTTTTCTAACAGTTTGGTATCGCTAGGCAAAAGACCCTTTGATGTGTGTTTTACTTGTTTAAGCGGTTTCATACTTAATTATGATAAAAATAAAATTTGATTGTATATATGAGCGATTTCATACTTAATTATAATAAAAATAAAATTTGATTGTATATATGAGCGATTTCATACTTAATTATAATAAAAATAAAATTTGATTGTATATATTAAAGTATAACAACGGTGTTTTAACTATAAAACTTACACCAGTTTTATTTGTTAATCATTTGAGTTTTGCACATATTATTTTCATGTTAAACTCTTTTGTTACACAAGTCATTAACAACTACTTTCCATTTCTTGAGATAAACATGACTAATTGTATAAACCTACCCATTGCTAGATATATGATCAATGTTGCAACTTATTCTTGTTGGACTGACATGAAGGCTTAGGTGGTGTTTGTTTTTTCAGATGTAAAAGGTCTTTGGTCTACAGATCACATCTGCAAACGTCTACACAAGAATAGGTGGACTAAATGTCAGCATAGTGTAGTAAAAAAGAGTGTTTGATTATTCTCACATCTTTTTAAAACCCTACATCTACAGAGCTTCAGCTTCATCTACCACCACCTAAGCTTTTTCCTCCACGTATCATCTCTATAACTGTAGAGATTAAAAAAATTTGTAACACTTAGGCTTCATGATGTTTAATAGCGTATAACAGACACATAGGTTGCCTGAAACTCTGATTTAATCACTGCTACAAATATTGTATTTAACTAAAATAACCTAACGGCCGGTTACATTCAACTAGAAATAAATTGCGCTATTTTCTTCTGATTCAAGCAACCAATGATAATTCACAGTATTCTCTAATCAGTTGCGATTGTAAAACCCTAGTGGAAAACGACCTTGTGATTTTTCAGAAATAATATCCAAAAATTTGGTTAAAATTAGCGAAAACTAGAAACAAATATAAATTAAAAAATGAAAGGTAACCTGGTGGTTGATGCTGCAACGGACTGGCGGAGGCACTCGCCTGAGGAGGTGGCGGCGGAGGAAGTGGAGGTGGCGGCGGAGGAGGTGTCGACTGCGAGGAGTTGGTAGGGTTTGGAGAACTTTTGTTTTGAAGAGCAGAACCTTGAAGACCCTTGAAGATGTGAGTCCACATCTGCGTGAGGAAGAGGTCTTGAAGACCTCTTCTAATGAAAACACTTTTAGAAAACAAACACACCGCAGACTCAAATGTCTGCGTGTGGTCTGCACGGGGCAGACATAAGAGGTTCTGAAGTGCTTTTGACAAAAACAAACACCCCCTTAGAAATAAAAGTATTTTTGATACAACTTCTTGTGGATTTCAACACATTACATTCGGTATTAAGCTGCCATGCCGTTAACTCTTTGTTTCATCAACATGAACACTTTTATCAGTTCATAATAGGCCCTGTCTATTCACACACCTCCCTTGGCTTTTTGGACACACTTATACGCTGCGCTTTGGCCAAAGCGCAACACTTAGGCCTTTGTTTGTTTTTAGGTAGAAAAAGTGGGGTGTTGGTTTGTTGTTTGGTTGTCTTTTTTTTTTTTTTGTTGAAAAGTTGTAGATTTGAGTTTTATTTTTATAAAACATATATAATTTAAAGTTGATTTATAACAGTTGTTAAACGTGAGGGTACTGCCTCTGCGTATCAATTCGTCGGAAATTGGTGTCGTTAAACGTGAGTGTACTGCCTCTGCTAAGAGGTAAAAATGGTATTTAGTTCTAGAAGTTGGCAGGTTTTATGTAACAGTTGGAGATAAGGTATTGATGGTTGATGCGTATTGCGATTTTTTTTATAAATATAGGCCCGGTTATAGTTGATTTATAATAGTCGTTTATAAGTTACATTTCTTTTGTAAAAATACACGAACATGTTTAATTAAAACACCGTACAATAAGTTGCAAAAGAGACGTATTAACAGACCGTGCCGTCACAGTCAGTCAAAAACACAATTAACCTAGGTAGCTAGGGTAAGTCGAATATCGTATCCACGAAGAGCATGTGGTAAGTATCGCACGACCTGTTCGATTAGTTAGACTATTTACAAAAATGTACAAAGTAATTATGAAGCTTGCTAATCTTCTTTGTTTATTTGGTTGGTTGAAAAAGGTATCGGAGTAAACCGACAAGTTACTATTAACTATAAAAGAATTGATTACTTAATTATTGCAAAAACTAGATTACTTGATTGAGAACAAGAATTGGGAATACGGTCACATCCGGTTCGATAATTGCAAGACCTAGGGTTCTTACACGTTTTAACTTGATTCAATTGCATATAGTGATTAATGAATTTAGTGTCAAGTGACTTAGGTGCCAAAAGCTATCAACATCATAGACAACGGAACGCAATACCCTTCTTTACCAAGAACATGTAAATCCTAACCTAAGATAAGGCATAATTGCACATAACCATTTCGCAAAGTCAAATTTTATCATCACTCGACAATTTACGAATTCGAAACAAATGCAAGAAAATTATCAAAGGTTTCAAATACTAAACAACTTGTCACAAATCAAACTAAACACAAATGTATATACCCTAGAATTCTTACAAAAATCTACACCGGGGTGAAACCGAGGAGACTAGCCGCTCATGTTTGAAAGAATGCGATCATCGGATGACGAACACAAACACCGAGCCATGACCTTGAGCCTTAGATGAATGATGAAGGTTAGGGTTTAGGGTTTGGATGGTGAGTGTGGATGGATGAAGATGGTGGCGGAAAGGTTGGGTGATGATGGTGATGGTGGATTAGGGTTAGGTTTGATGATGGGTTAGAGGTTAGGGATGTTAGAGAAAGGTTGGAGGTGAAGGAGATGATGTTAGATGGCTCCAAGATATCTTTTTGAACTTCTAAACTCGTAACTCCCTGAAAAGAACTGCAAAAATGCCTTTTGACTCGTCCAACAAACGTGAAACAACAAAATTCCCGTCGGCGAGCAGGAAGGGGCGTCGCCGACGCCATGCCTATATGCCAGTTTTCTGCGACGCCTTGTTTCGCTATATACGCCCATTTTTGTTGAAGATGTGCGTCGCCGATGGCCCCTGTAGGGTGTAATTTCCTGTTTTTCCGTATTTCACGTTTCCGGTTGATCCCATTCGCTCCCGGTGCTCCGAATAGCTTCCAAATAGCTCCTTAAACTCCGTTAGACCTGCAAAACACAATTCCAATCAAAAGTAGGCTATTCGAAACTAAAAGTTATGTAAAAACATAAACTTAAACATATTAGAACACCAGTATTTGACCACGCATCATTACCACCACCATAGACACCATCTCTTAGTCAGCCTCGCTCAGATCTGAAAGGAGGCATCAAACCTACCTTAGCAACCTGGTGGCTCAAGTATCAAATGACGACAACAGGTGCCATCGACACTTGGAGGCTAGAAATGGTCGGTGTTCATTAGGTTTCTTTTTTTCTTTGGCTTTAATTGTGATGAACCTGTTGAGCATTGATTGAGCTTTCTCTTCGTTACGAGTCATCGTGAGATTGAACTGAGATTAACCCTAACCCTAGGTTGATTGTGATGATTTTGAAGGTGAAGTGGTGAGCAGTTTGTTGTTGGTTCTGACTTTCTATTTTATGAAGATGGGATTTAGGGTAAAAAGGGATTTCAGATTTCTGTTTCAGATTTCTGTTTTTTGTGGCAGCCGGAGGTGGGAGTGGTGACGGTGTGATGGTGGTTGGGCGGTATAATGGTGGCAGGTGGTTGGTGAGGCAGTGGCTGTTGATGGTAAGGGGGTGGGCGACAGTGAGGTGGTGGGTGGTGGTGTTTGATGATGACGAAGAGAGAGAACATGTATGTAGAGAGAGAGAGAGAGAAAGAGAGAGAATGAGAGAGTTTGTGTTTGTTAATATATAAATAATCAAATTTTTATTTTTTCTGATATTATAATAAATAGGTAAACGGTTATGTAAAATATAAATTACCAAAGTACCCTTATTTTATACTTGAAATTACCAAAATACTCTTTCAGTTAACATACAATATGGATGGAGTTAAGTCCGTTGAGCAAACTGGCCACAAAGCCAAAACATCAGAGAGTAAAATGACTATTTTTAAAAGATTGGGATAAAACCGTTAAAACGACCAAATCACAGCGAGCAAAACGAAAGTTTACTCTAATTAAAATTCAAAATTATATTTTCATAAAAACAAGGAGATATATCTGGTTTATCCACTAATAGGCGAATAAATAAACATTATTGTAAAAAAATAGTGTTAGAAAATATAATATCGTTAATATGCTAATATTATTTTTTTATTAATATTGATAAGGATAAGTGATATTCAAGTATTTATTAATTATTAAAAAAGGTAAATAAATTATAAGCAAATATTTTTAGATTGAAGAAGAAAATGACACCTCTCATTAGTTAGAATTCTTTATAAGAATTTAGATTGATGACTTTTAAATGAATTTCTTCAAAATTTTAAACGATCATATCTCTTTTTTATGTTAATATTAAAAAGAGTAAATTTTTGTTTTCGTCCATGAGGTTTGTCCATTCTAAATAGTTTAGTCCAAAAATCTAATTTATAACAAAACCATCTCTAAGGTTTGTATTTCTTAACGCTTTTCATCCCTAAGGTTTGTATTTCTTAACTCTTTTCATCCCTAGAATTAAATGAAAAAGCAACCCTTAAGGATGAAAAGCGTTAAGAAATGCAAACTTCAGGGCTGGATTTGTTATAAATTAGATTTTTGGACTAAACTAATTAAAATTGACAAAGCTAAAGGACGAAAACATAAATTTACTCTATTAGAAAATACACCATAAAAGACATTATATTATATTCTATTTAATTTGAGTGTTTTAATACTATAAGTTGTTTGTTTTTTTCTTTTTTTTTTAAATCACATGTTAGGTGATTACCTAACATTATAAACATTATTTCTTTCGGAATTCAACTTAGTGTAATAACGTAAATTACTGATCGTAATGCATTTTGTTTTTTTTTAACGGTCAACGAAAAAAGTTATTTATAAAACACACTAACAAGGAGTTAGAAGGCACCAGCCTCCCAAACAGTACACCATTAGTGATACAACCAGAACAGAATTACATAAAAACATTGAAGCTACGCCATTGATTCCAAGTCATGCTCCAGTAATGCATTTTGTGTTGAAAAGAAAATATTAAGAAACAAAAATAGAGATATTACGAATAATCCAACAACCTTAATTATGATCCCAAGTTGGAATTATTCATTTTCCAAAAACAATAACAGTAGAAAGAAAAGTTTGCACGGCTGCATCGATCCCATCCATAATTCACTTTACTTTTATATTCCATGAGTTTTGTTTTTATTCAAAATAGTACATGCAAACTGAGGGTGACGATAACATAACCAAATCACCCATTCCCTTTATAAATACCCCTTCACTTCGTGATCCTTTAAGATCAAACCTCATAAACTATCGAAAGATGTCCGCAACGCGGTTATCAAACAGCGGTAGTGGCGGCGGGAGCAGGTGGTGTCCGACACCCGAGCAAGTGATGTTGTTAGAGGGAATGTATAGAGGAGGCTTGAAAACACCAACGGCATCACAAATACAACAAATAACAGCAAGGCTCTCTCTTTATGGCAAAATTCAAGGAAAAAATGTGTTTTATTGGTTTCAAAATCATAAAGCGCGAGATCGACAGAAAGTTCGAAAGAAACTCTTGGCTATGTATCAACACCAGCGTCTTTTAACTTCTTACAACTCACCTTGTTATCATCCCTTTCCCATTCAGGTAACATCTTCTTGATTGGTTTACATTTAACAATGTATATATCATAAGGTTTAGTTTCACATTTGAACAAAGTTCGTGACTGAAGAGTGTTACCTTGCTAGTTGATTAGGGCTTTGGATGTATTTGAATATGTTGAAACAATATAAAAATGTCTTTTATAATTTATACAGTTGATTGGTTAGTTTTGACACACACATGTACACACACAAAATAAAAAGTATTTAAAACTTAAAAGATTAATCATTAAACAAATTTAAGAAATTGAAGCAGCTTATTTTTTTTAACTACTAAACTTGCACACCATGGAGATTGAACCGCTGACCTCCTATTACCCTAAACTCTATCAAATTCATCAATACGACTGGGCTATTCACAAGTGGATATCTAAGAAGCTTATGATATGTTTGTTACGATCTAATATTTTTAAGAGCAAAAATATTTTTATAACCTAGGAAGCAGGTAGAAAGTACAAATTCACATGAATTAGGGCCAAGTACGATGGACCCTACTCGCAAAAATCCATTTTTCTTTGAGCGGCTTAACACACACCATCTAATTCTACATCTAATTTTACACCAATATTCGCTATGAGATTCAAACCGTCAAAGGATCAAACGAGTCACCACCTTACACAACTTGACACCACTAGCCCGCTAGACCAAAAATCCTTTGGTAAAATTTATGTTTATTAAAGTTATATGTACCAAGATATTAATATATTATAAAAGATATAATAACATTGTTAAATTTCAAACCTTAAAAATAGTTTGCATAGTGAATTAGATTATCATATTACCAACAATTCTTAATATATGGGATTGTGCATACTTTTTTTTTAACGGCCGACAAAATTCATTTATTCATTGTAGCAAGATGCTACCCACCATCATACGGCTTGTGCATACTATGGTTCACATAATTTAATCAAACTCCTAGTTACTATATTTCTATACAATTGTGTAATAATTATCATAATTCAGTGTGGTGTATACATACAGGATGGTGCTGTAGTTGAAGATAATATATCAAGCAGCAAAAAAAACATGGTCAACGAATGGAATGTAGATGATCAGACCAGTTGCAAGAAGGTCATGTGTGATTGCTCATTCATGACAGTGATGATGATGGAGAGTACAAGTCCATATTGCACAAGAGTACCACCCAAAACCCTACAACTCTTTCCAACCACACCAGCACAAACTCTAAACCCTAGTCAACCTAAGTGAAATGGACAAGACTGAACCTTTGACATTAGGGTTAGATTTTCGAGAAGATTATTAGGGCATCAAATAATATTAATTCCTAGTAGGTTGTTTGTTCTTGTAATGAGTTGTAAATTGTGTAATAAAGATTGTACCTTGGTGTAGGTAATGTGTTGTGACTTGTGGGTTTCTGTTATGTCACTAGACGTTTGCGTGACAGTGGTAGTACTATATAAAGAAAAATGAAAGATCTGAATTGCCATAGAAGCTAGCATTTAGTGATGGAATTGAAATGTCAATTTCACAAATTTGGCATATGCAGTGGGATTGCCGAAAGCTTCTGTGTTTGGTTGATTCGAATTCTGTTTTATGTACTCTTAAAAAAATATTTTTTTTATGTGCTCTTTTTAACATTTCTGATGTTCATATATGTTTGCAAATCATGTTGAATACTAATCAAAAAGCTTTACATCATTTAAAACTATATTTATTTGCATGATCATAAAATTTATTAGGTTGGATGACAATCTTGTGCCGAGCCATTATAAAAGGTCTTGACTAATTTAGGGGTAGCATTTTAATCGGTCAATATGTATCTAAAACTTATCAATCAAGAGACTCATGAACCATTTAGAGATGTCTTTAAGTGAACTAAAGCCGACCGATTCAGAGGTAGTTTCTTAATGAAATCATCACTAAAAGGCTATCAACAAGCCAACTTAAGGTGTACAAATTGGTTCACAAATAGTCATAAATTTATGTATTTATGGTGGTTGGTTTTTTGACTTAGTTATTTAAATAAAGTATGATGATTTGTTTTTTTAACAACGGCGTATTCAGGCTCAGTGACATACCTCTCATATATAGCCCAGGTATATATCCATACTTTAGATAGAATTACAACCGTCCATTATTAGTTTGATGTTCGAGGATGACACCAAACCGTTCCAGAGTGAAACCGACTGGCTTGTAAGACCCCTGACCTGCTTTCCAGGAAAAATTCGCTAGCAACAACCCGGACTCCCACTTAGAAAGAGACACTGAGTGCCGATGGACTAGGACTTTATATAAAAGATGTATATGGTTTTCATATTAACTGAGAAAGGTAAACATCACAATTATATTTTAAGTTAGATCAAATAAGGCAAGTTTCATTTCTCACTATATTATAATCTCTTTTGGTATTAGTACTGCTTCAAACACTCTTGGTGACCAATTCATTTTCGTTTGTTTGAATCAGGCACCGGCCATGAACTATAAAACCCAGAATCACAAAATGCAGCCTAATATCTGCAACGTAGAAGACGAAGGAACAACAACATGAGAAGAACGGAGACGAAGAGGAAGAATATAAAAAATAAAATCTCAACAACAAGATCACTTTTCTTTGAAGGGACCTTTTTATTAAAATATAAATTAGTTTCCTATTGATAAATTATAAAAATATTAATATTATGGCACTACATATAGGACATAGACAAACAGTATCTGTGAACGCTGGCAAGGTTGCAGATGGTCGATAAGTACTTTATGATTTGCATAGACATGTCGTGTGAAGAAGTCAGGCAAAATTTACTTGTGTTTTAAGTTTTGTCAGCAAGAAAAGTGAAGTCAAATTGCAATGCATGCAAACTTGAAAATTCAGCGTACACCAATATCGAAACTCAACTACAAACTGTTAAAACCTTTATTAATGTTTCCAAAAAGTCATAAGACTCGTTCAGCACATACTTATTTTTTTATCAACTTATATTAATAAACTATTTTAATTTTCGCTCACTTTTGGAGGACAGTTCTATCATTTTTATATAATTGGTTTATCATTAGCTAGTTGTGTCGATATGATATAATACGAATGTTAAAAATACAAAAAAAATATAGAACAGAAAAAGAGTTAATTACTGTTTTCGTCCCTGTGGTTTTTCAAAAATCACTATTTCAGTCCATTAGTTTAAAAATTGCAATTTCAGTCCCTGTGGTTTCACTTTCATAACCATTTCAGTCCCTGTGGTTTCACTTTCGTAACCATTTCAATCCATTATTCTGTTAAGTACAGGGACTGAAATGGTTACGAGGTGGACTGAAATGGTTACGAAAGTGAAACCACAGGGACTGAAATCGCAATTTTTAAACTAATGGACTGAAATAGTGATTTTTGACAAACCATAGGGACGAAAACAGTAATTAACTCACAGAAAAAAAATTAAAATATGTTGACGCTTTACGTTATGAAGTAAACTGTTCGCATGCAATCGACACATGTTAAAAATAACGTATATATACATTGTCAAAATGAAGATTGAACAAACTATTAACACTTTATAAACCATAGGATTAAGATCACCTGAATTTAGAAGCTAAGTATTGTATTAGTTAATTTAAACAAATGTTTTTGGAAGCCATGACGTCTGCCGTTTGGATTGTTTTGCTGAAGTGATCGATCATACGAAATTTACAAAAAAAATATATTATTTTATCTTCTCCATATATAATATATGCTTAATCTATCCACACACCCGACTTGCCTATTTGCACACTTTTGTGCCCTAGACGCCTCGTACACGCCTAGACGGGGAGTCTAGACGCTGAATTTAAGGGGTATGAATTGAGTGCGAGACACTGAATTTAAGGGATGTATACGCCTAATACAGGCCTAGACGGGGCGTCTTGAAGGGTGATGTTTTTTCGAGTGAAGAATTGGGTGTTTTGGTGGGGTAATTTGATGTGTTTTTTTATGAAAAGTTGTATTTTTTGTATAAACATTATTAGTGTTATTATAATTAATGTCGAAACCAAACCCAAACCCAAACCCGAGTATTAATTTCATCGACAGTGAATCGGAAGAATGATTTTTGTATAATTAATATTAGTGTTATTATAATTAATATGATTCTTGTATGATTAGTACTAATGTTATTATAATTAATATAAGGTTTTTTATAATTAATATTAGTGTTATTGATATTAATATGAGTTTTTTTATAATTAATATTAGTTTTATTGAAATTAAAAAGAGAAAAAGATATATACGCCGCATATAGGGCAAGACTGGGCGTCTAGTGTGACCCAAAATACTATTATAGCCTTGTGTTGCCCCAGTGTAGCCCTAACTTAGGGGTATAATAGTCTTTTAAACAACCCTAAACAACCAGTCTAGCCCTGTACGTGGCGTCTGGCACCTGAAGTTTAAAAATATAAAAAAACAAAATGACAAATTACCATTTTAGCCCTAAGACACTCCCAGTCTAGACCCAAATCAGGGCTAAAATGATAATTAACCATTTGAGTAGCATAGTTCTCAAATGGTTAATTACCATTTCGAATGAATCTGGACCTTATCAATACCAACCACTGGTTAATGTGAAGGAGATGCTATGTGAACTCATTTGAACGTTATTTACGGATTGGAGATGTGAATGAGAAAAGTTACCATAGTTGACTTTTATTACTACTGTTGTTTTCTTTTTAACGTAATTTTTTTGAATAATGTTCATTATTATTTTTTAATATTACCACAAATCGAATATGTTTTATCTTAATTTGAACGTGGTAATGCTATCAATGTTAACATAGTTACGACTAACATCCTAGGTGCTACTAACACTTAGTTACCATTGATCATGAAAAACTGCTAATCAACAGTTGCTACTAAGTACTAACCTTCATCTGTTAACGACGGACCAAGTCATTAGGTATTACTCACAAGGTATTTCATTTGATTAGGGTAGTTGATTATTTAAGTTGTTACTAAGTCACTAGCTATTACTCGTATTATAAAATAATTTGACTCTAAACATAGCACAAATAAATGTATGGGACAGGTTACGGTTGAAGAATTCAACCCGTTAACCCAAGAAGATTGACACTAATAAATATGATGTAGTTCACAAACGGAAGTCAAAATTAGCTGGCTCAAGTTTTGTCTAACAGATTTATGTAAATGATAGCCCAATTAAGTCTGAAGCCCAATCCAGTAGATAATTGTAATTGAAATAGTAACCTGGGTTCTTAAGAAAACAAGCCTCTAGCAAGTTTTAGCCCATATGACGGCCATATATTATTACCTACATATACATTTTCTAACTTGAGGGAATAGTGCCAAGCAGTTTGTCTGGTACTTCCATATTCGACTAACCCATTTTTAATTTAATTTTATTCACAGTTTAAAATTACGCTATTGTCCTTCGTTTAAAATTACGTTTTTGCCTCCAACTCAAAATAAAATTATAATTTTGTCCCTAGCTCAAAATTACGCTTTTGCCCTCGGGTCAAAAACTCATTTTTTATTTTGTTCCCAGTTTAAAATTACGGCTTCGCCTTCAATTTAAAATTACTTTTTTTGCCCCAGTTCAAAATAAAATGTTGTTTTTTCCTCTAGCTTAAAATTACGATTCTGCCCTCAGCTCAAAATAACTTTTTTACCCACAGTTCAAGTATTTTCAAGTTGAGTGAATAGTGTCAGGCAGCTTGTCTGACACTTCCCTATTGGATCAACCCATTTTTAATTTAATTTTATTCCCAGTTTAAAATTACGCTTTCGTCCTTCGTTTAAAATTACGTTTTTGCCCCCAGCTCAAAATAAAATTATAATTTTGCCCCTAGCTCAAAATTACGCTTTGCCCTCGGTTCAAAAACTCATTTTTTATTTTGTTCCCAGTTTAAAATTACAGTTTCCCCCTCCATTTTCAAATTACGTTTTTGGCCCCAGTTCAAAATAAAATGTTGTTTTTTCCTCTAGCTCAAAATTACGTTTTTGCCCACAGTTCAAAATAATTATGTTTTCCCCCTAGCTCAAAATTATGATTTTGCTCTCAGTTTAAAATTATAATTTCGTCTCCAGTTCAAAATATAATTAAGATTTTGTCCTCTGTACAGACATACATGTTATGAGAAAGAAATATTCGGTATATTGCCCCGCAACACGAGCGGGGCAAAAATTAGTTGAGTACAAAACAAAGCCAAACTGAAGGATCAACTCTAATCGTAATTTGATAATTTTAGTTCCACGCCTAGGGCATTTTACATATTCTATAAGTGTATGCTAAAATGAGGATGAAAGGCCTTAAAAAATTGTTCCGTTGTTAAAAAAAAAAAAAAGCTAATCGAGTTATCTTATTACAAAATGTGTAAAAAAAAAACCTAATCGAGTTAACTTATTACAAAATGTGATATAAAAATACCACGCACATGTGTTCCCGAGTTAACTTAATTAACTTATTACAAAATGTGATATTAAAATATCACGCACACATGTGTTTCCGAGTTAACTTAAAGAGAGAAAAGAAAGAATTTCCCTCTTTCTTTTCTTTTTCTTTTCTCTCCATCTCCTTTCAAATTTGAAGGATGAATTTTAGGCTAAAAACTTTTTCTTTTTTCCTCCTTTCTATCCTTTAACAGAACTCCGGAACACAGCTAAAAATTGTTCCTTTATTAATGATTTCTTTTCACCCCTTTAATAAAACTTGGGAAGATGTAGTTTTGATTCAAAGATGAAATCCACTTCTACCATCTAAAAAATAATACAAAGTTAGATATACGTCACCACAATATTTCACCTCACCAATTTTTTCTCACGCAAATCCATCCATTACTTCTAAACAAAGAAATGTTTTATAAATTGAGAAAGAGTAACTTAATCCTATTTTAATATTATTAATTTCTTTTTTACTCATTTGTGAGATAATAAATTCACCAATAATTATGAAAATATTTTATTGGTCATATATAAACCGTTAACTTATATCATAATTTTATAATAATTAATTATTAACTAAATCTAAAAATAATTATTAATAAAAATAACAAATCTAATTTAGGGCGTACCAATAAAATTATTTTCATTTTCTTTAAATAATAGTTATATTTAAAAGATGCAAATAATAAAAATAATATTATTTATATACATTATTATATGTAATGTAATACGTAATTTCAGTTATATGAAGAAAATATATTTACATATTTTTCAATATTCAACGCGTGTATTGCATGAGATATTATGATATTTTAGCGTTACTTGTTGACATATATGCCGGTTTTATGACGATTTCAAGTTAGTTGTTTGAACACTTATATGATAATAAAAATATGTTAGTTATATAAAGTTTTTTTACTGATTATATATGCGATATTATGGTATTTAAGGGTTACTTATTGATATATATGAGATATTATGGTATCTAAGCGTCACTAATTGACATATGCCGGTTTTTACGATGAATTCAAGTTAGTTGTGTGAACTCTTATATAATAATAAAAACATGTTGGTTATATAAAGTTTTTTACTGTCGCTTTTATCATAAAACTCCACGTAGTACACGGGTATATAACATATATTTTATTAGCATAATATAATGGTAATATACAAATAACTCTCATTTTTTTTTAAAGGATAACCTGAAAAATCAAATTCAAAGTTTGTTTAATTTAGTTGATCCATAAATGGCCGTGTAGTTGAGCATAACATTCATGATGCACCTAAAGATGTTTGCTTTGTACATGCACATCTACATGTCTTCAAATTCTAGTCAAAATCCAATTAGGGGAAAATCTGATGACCAACAATCTCTAAATTTTTTTATGTGACCTTGGTTGTTATAATAATAATAATAGTAATAATAGTAATAATAATAATAATAATAATAATAATAATAATAATAGCTGTTCAACAAAATAATAATAATAATAATAATAATAATAATAATAATAAATTTTGTTATGGTTACTATTATGTGAAAGACAAATTTCAATATGATTGTTAGGAAAATTATGGATCCATAATTTGTTACTATATACATATGATAAACACACAAATGTTAAGTTAATTCAGCTATATTTAAACTAAACACAAACTGCTTTTTTTTTTTTTTTAATTTTGAAACTATAAAGGGACATTGTTAAGAGTAATAAAAAGGAGGAAAAACAAGAGACAGAAAAGAATTAGAAATTATGATACATAAAATGAAATTGGATGTTCTTCTTCCTATTGTCACCACAATATTTATAAAATTGGTGCATAGCAACATAACTGTAAGTAACATAAAAGCCATGTACGTGATGGGGGATTCAACTGTTGATTGTGGAGAAAACACACTTCTTTTCCCTTATCTCCTTCGTAATCTCTCGTTACACCCTTGTGAGGGTCCTCCTAATTCATCCATTCTTCCACACCTTCTTGGTACATAATTTAATCCCATTTTATTACATACATACATACATATATACACACACGTGCATACACTTGTATTTCATCTTTATCAATTTACAAAATATGATATCTTCAATAACATTTTATATTCTTGCTGTTGATGTAGCAAAAAAGATTGGATTGTCATATCCCATACCATTCTATAGCCAGAATGGTTCTTCAGAGGTGCTTGTACGCGGTATAAACCTAGGTTCAACTGGAGCCACCATCTTGAGCAACCCGACCAACCCGCTCCTCCAGTCGCTCAACCAGCAGCTTCGTCAAGCATTCGAGATTTTTCAGCTTTTACAACTAGAACTTGGCCAAGAAACCGCGAACGAATTTATTCAAAACTCCACACTCTTCTACATATCTTTTGGAAAAGATGAATACATCAATCTCTTCCGCAGCAAATCTGCCAAGGGTCTAGGATCGGATGCTGAAAAGTTGTCCCGTATATTGGTGGATCAAATGACTAATGCTATTGAGTATCTTTATGATTCAAATGTGAGGAAGTTTGTCTTTATGGGCATACTTCCTTTAGGATGTGCACCAAGGTTTCTGCATGCGACGAATGACTCAATCAGTGATGGTAGTGACGTAGGCGGCGATCGAGATGGGCTGGTTTGTGCAGATGACATCAATAACTTTGTTTTGGAGTATAATGCTTTTCTAGAACAACGCATTGTTCGCCTCAGCATGAAATTATCCGATGCTCAGTTGATATTTTGTGATTTTTATCGCCCCATGATGGAGATCATTAATAACCCGAACACTTATGGTATGACTAAAACTATATTTTTAAAGGGTTGGCTAAACGTATCCCACCCTTAAAACTTTCGTTGCGTTCTCTTCTGAAAACTTTAGATCATTTTTTTTGGTCTTTTAGCGTTAAAAGAGAAAGTATTAGTGATTTAACGACTTAAATGGGGTGCGACAAGTATACTCTAAGCCCCGAACAAAAGAATTATAACGTGCATTCTGATACATATTTGCAGGATTTAAGAATGTGAAGAATGCATGTTGTGGGGAAGGCATGGACATTGGGTTGAGGGGGTGCATGTCCATGACTATGGCTTGTCAAGATCCTTCAACCTATGTTTGGTGGGATCAATTCAACCCTGGACATGCAGTCAACTCACTGATTGCTGACTCAGCCTGGTCAGGCGAACAGATGCCAGACATATGCCGCCCTAACACTGTTCAGAACTTAGTATCTTCAATGTGACTCATCAAAACTCTTAAGAAACTTGGATTTATAGATAGGGGGAAACATGAATAGAATTCAACCATTCATTATTCGTCTCCGTTTTGTGCTGTCTGACTTTGTAAAATGAACATTCACTAATTTTATTCTCTATAACCTAGTAATAAAATGACAGAGAAAAGTGCCCGGATAGTCCTTGTGATTTGCTTATTTTTCACCTTTAGTCCCCAACGTTTTAAAATTACACCTATAGTCCCCAACTTTTTCAATTTCGTTCCCGGATAGTCTTGACGTGTAACTAGGTTAGTTTTTGGTGTTAGGTGCGTGTGAAATGACTATAATGCCCTTATTATTTATTTAAATATAAAATCCTAACCCACATCACCACCCTCTACCCCCTTTCTTCTTCATCTCTGGTCAAACCACCGGCACCACTGCCACTTCTGCCCAGATTTCGGCGAACCCATAACTTCCGGCGCCTCATAAAACCAGCACCATACACCTCTCCGGCGAACCCCACAATTCCGGCAAATAGGAGATTCGTTGACTCAAGAACAACTCGATGTAGTTGTCTGATTATCTGATTAAAGTTTTGCAAAGTATTACATATATTCCCTTTATCCACTTGTAAACCAAAATTATTTTCATGTATCTCTGTACTAAAACCTTATAAAACCCACCTACACCACAAGTAACCACCTTCACCAAGAAGATAAGATTTCCTATTTGGGACCCTTGGATTAGCCAAATCAGTGTAAATTCCAGCAAAGCTATCGAAGTAGTGAACTGCGCAATCAATTGAAGCAAGCTATTGTCTACGCAATCCACATCAATTTTGCAATATTACCTTAAATCGCCGCTTAAGATCATCATAACTAAACTAGTAAAATCCGTTAGTAAGCAAAACTGAACAACAAAATCTCAAGGATCGAATAGCAAAATCCACCATCAAATCAATATCTCTAGTTATTGAGTTTTAAAAAGCTATATAACTAGTAAACTCCCATTGTTTTACAAGTACATCATCACTCGAACCTCTCACACAAACACCTACAACAACAAACAAGTAGTAAATTGTCTACACGATTACGATTATCACGATAATTTCCACATCAATTCACCTTAATTAAACCACAGCTTAACTTCATAATCAAACCAGTAAATCCACTACTAAGCAAATTAAATAGCAAAATCTCAACGATCAAATAGCAAAAGTGACCTAATCATAAACAAATTGATGGAAGTTACCCGATGCAGCGTTTGGAGATCAGAGGTTGAGCACCGTATTGAATTGTGAGCAGTAAAGAGTAGAACCACACTTTTTTGTTAACACTTGACTGCGTTTTTGCACTGGACGCCATTGATCAGGAGTAGACCTTGATTAGCAGCGATTTACATGATGGTAGTAGTCGAAGGTGGGAGGTAGGTGGTGGTGGTTATGACAGAGGTGTTGGTGATGGTGGTTCTGATCTAGAAGAAGAAGATAAAGAAGGATTTAGGTTTTTAATAACAAGGGCATTTTAGTAATTTCAAATCCACTTAACACCAAAAACTAACCCCCATCCGTGACAGGGACTATCCGGGAACGAAATTGCAAAAGTTGGGGACTATAACTGTACTTTTAGAAAGTTGAGGACTAAAGGTGAAAAATGGGCAAACCTCAGGGACTATCCAGACATTTTTCTCTAAAATGATACATATTGTCATAAAACAATTCAATATGGAAAATCTCCCAAGTATTAGAGAAAAGAAGAGAGAGTATCTCTCACCAGTTTTCGGAAAAAAAAAAAAAATTCCCGCACGACGGTACTTATAACAAAGCTCTAATTAAATTGATAAACAACGAAAACATGGATCATGGACTAATGGAAATCTAATAAGAGGGAAACATGCATGATACCATAAAGCATGTGGGCTTAGGTGGATGTGTTTGACATGTCAACAAATCGGGTGTTGACAAGAATTGTAACCGTATCATTCCAACTCCCTTCAAAAAGGTCCTTGTTCTGAAGGGCATAATTACAACACCACATTCGGTCTTCATGTGGAAATCAGGGAAGTAAGAACCATGCGCCACGGCGGGCGCCACTCATATTCGAAGATTGCATCGTTGACTGCTTCCCTGTTGGTCACTTGCGTGCTTTGCTAGATGCGTTCAAACAAATGGGGTCTTAGTACACAAACGGTTTGACTATTTCATTTTACTTTTATTTCTGCTCACTCTAGTCAGCCATTTTCAAATTAAACTTACACAAATGTTCTTCATGATGTAGGGAATAAACCCTTTATTTACATCTTCCAATTATCCAGTCTAAGGTCTTAATTTAAGAAGTCAGACCTAAATTTTATGAAAGTCAAACCCATTTATATTATAAGCCAAATCAGTTTGTAAACTGTAACATAAATATATTTTTACCATGTTTGACTTGTTACGAACCCGTTTCTCCGCCCGATCGCATTTTGGTGTGCGCAAAGCGTGATATGTTATATTGATATTTTAAGCCCATTTTACACATTAGTCAAGTTTTAAATTTATAAAACACGATATTCTACTAACACGAAACACACACTTGGGCAAGTGCACCCATCGTGAGCGTAGTATAGCGTTGGTAAGATACCGAGGTCGTCCAAGGACATAAGAGCTTTTAATACCGGTTTATCCTCAACGCCTAATCAATCTATTTTTTTTTTTTAGAAAAGTTTTGAAACATGAAAATAAAACTAAAAATAAAAAAATAAATAAAATAAAAACAGATAGACAAGGTGAATCACTTGGATCCGACTCGCCTTTAATTTATCCTTTGATGATTTTCGCACTTTCGGACTTTTTAAGATATTATCTTAGTTATAGTAGTAGGCCCCTCTTTCGAAGGTGACGTTACCCTCAACCCAGTGGTTTGAGTCAGCAGGGATACAATCCCAAAGGGTCAGAATATTGAAAGATTATTAAGTAAGTTATTAATGCGAAAAGTGGTAGGCCCCTATTTTGAAGGTGACGTTACCCTCGGCTAAGTGGTCTGAGTCAGCAAGGATACAATCCCAAGAAGCCGGTTTAATGTATTAATAGTAGTTTACATATGAGGGGTTCAAGCTATTCGCACCCACGCCATCCAATACCAGTGGATATTGAAGGAGTTCCTAGTAAGCTTGAACCAGGTCCTTGCAGGATCTATACACTGAACAAGGTAAGAACCTTACCAAACCATTCCCCTAAACCCCCGACTAGGTAGTCAACATGCCTTTATATAGACCATAAAGACATGAATGATGCAATATTTTACTTTATATAGACAGTAAAGTAACTTCAAGACACCACGGAAAAATGATAGGAAGAATTCACCTTCAACATAAGAAACTAGTTATTAAAGTCATTAATACAAACCCAAATAAAAAGTACCGAAAGATTAAAAATCAAAAGTAATACATAAAAGACTTGTATTCACCAAGTGATGTAAGAGGCTTAACAAAACATGGCATTTGATTAGCAAGAACCCTTACAATCAATCTTGGATCCCGAGACTACTACACACTCTAAAGATGAACGATGGATGATGGTGGGGGGTATTGGTGTTATAGTGGTGGTGAAGTGGTGGCAAAGTGGGAGAGTAGTGGTTTGCCAAGAGAACTCTGGCCACGGCCCCGTGTCTAACGGGCACTCCCCCATAGCCAGCCTTTTCTCTTCCTTCATTAATTGCAAGTGTCAGCAGAGGGCTCCACACGGCCCCGTATCTGTACTATCAAGTTTGGCAAGATTCTGCGTATCTTTGCGCTGACCACGCCCCATTCTGAGCTGGGCACGCCCCTGATGTGTGCGTGAGTGTCGTAGATTTTTATATATATTTTTTTGCCCTTTTTACACGTTAGTCAAGTTTTAAATTTATAAAACACGATATTTTACTAACACCAAACACACATATGGGCAAGTGCACCCATCGTGAGCGTAGTATAGTGTTGGTAAGTTACCGAGGTCGTCCAAGGACACAAGAGCTTTTAATACCGGTTTATCCTCAACGTCTAATCAAATCAAAAGTTTAGAAAAAAGGTTTTAAACTAGAAAATAAAAACTAAAAATGCTGAAAAATAAAAGTAAAAACAGATAGATAAAATGAATCACTTGGATCCGACTCGTGTTTAGTGCAACCTTTGATTATTTCCGCACTTTTGCACTTTTTAAGAGATTATCTTAGTTATTGTAGTAGGCCCCGCTTTTGAAGGTGACGTTACCCTCAACCCAGTAGTTTGAGTCAGCAAGGATACAATCCTAAAGGGTTGGATTATTGAAAGATAATTAAGTAAATTATTAATGCGTAATGTGGTAGGCCCCTATTTTGAAGGTGACGTTACCCTCGGCTAAGTAGTCTGAGTCAGCAGTGATACAGTCCTAAGTAGCCGGATTAAAGTTTTAATAGTAGCTTACATAGGAGGGGATCAAGGAGTTCGGACCCCCGCCATCCAATACCAGTGGGTATTGAAGGAGGTCCTACTAAAGTTGACCCAGGTCCTTGCAGGATCTATACACTGAACAAGGCAAGACTCTTACCAAACCATTCCCTTAACCCCCGACCAGGTAGCCAACATATCTCCATATAGACCAGGTAGCCAACATATCTCCATACACTAAACACTTGTCTTCACCAAGTGATCTAAGAGACTTAGGCAAACATGGCCTTTGATTGTCAAGAACTCTTACCATCAATCTTGGATCCCGAGACTACTCACACACTCTATGATGGATGATGGATGATGGTGGTGGATGATGGTGTTGTGGTGGTGGTGGAGTGTGGGTGAAGTGTGAGAGAGGTGGTGTGCCAAGGGATGGTTTGCAAATGAGCCAAGCACCCCTATTTATAGCCTGCACAGAAGCCCGGACACGGCCCCGTGTCCATTGGGCACGACCCTGTGTCCACCCATCTTCTCTTTCTTCATTAAATGCAGTTTTTCTGCATTAGTTGACCACGCCCCCGTGTCCGCTGGGCATGACCCCGTGTGCAGAAGCGTATCTGTACTACCAAGATTTTCCTAGATTCTGCGAATCTTAGAGTTGACCACGGCCCCGTGTCCGCTAGGCACGCCCCCGTGGTGGATGATAGAAGCTTCTACAGCTTTGTCTTTTCTGCAGACACTTGGGCACGCCCCCGTGCTCATTGAACACGGGGCGTGTTCAGCCTTCTGTTCTCTTGTTTTTGCTTGGGAAGATGCTGTCGGGGGGGGGGGGGGTCGGGCATGCCACGTTTATTACTTTTCTTGTATTTATGTTAGATTTAGCTGCTTTTTTTCTTCTTTTGTTCATTTGAGCTCATTTAATCCTGAAAATACAAAAGGAAGACAAAACACACTTTTTCCAACATTAGTACTAAAAAGGGTTAGTTTTATGCCATATTTGATGTAATTTATATATTGCATTTTGCGCATATCAAATACCTCCACACTTGAATCTTTGCTTGTCCTCAAGAAAAACTCTTTATAATGTGGCTTACACTCCCAAATGGAACATGTAGAAGAGAAGGTTTTTGGGCTTGTCATAGAGTGTCGGGATTTCCAAGATTCTTTATTAAGTTTTATTTTTATTTATTTACAATCCTATTCGTCATGATTTATTTAAAACATTACATAAGATAAATTACTTATTAGGGCATAACATGCCTTTTTAAAATTCCATTTATATACAAGTTCACATACCTCACGGGGGATCACTCAACACTCGGCCGAAGATATATTTTAGTGAAACACTCGAGAGCGGCATGGAACTTACTCCTACCGTAAGCTTGCCAAGCAATCAATCCTCCTCCTTTTAACTATACACCTTTGTAAATATCAAGAGGACTTTTGGGGGAAGGGTTAGGCTTGGGTTAAAAGTAGCTGGTTGGGTTAGTGCGGTTAGTAGGAAAGGGCGAAAGGCGTAAAAAGCGTCGGTTTTCGTAGGACTTTTTATTTTTACGAATCAATTCTTCAAACAAAGTTCTTTTTGATAAACTTGTTTGTTTATTTCTTTTGGCTTCATCATCATTTTTTAAGGAGTCATAAGAAAAACCGAGCTTTAATACTAAAATAAAGGGTTTTGGTGGGTAAAAGGGTGTTTGTTTTGGGGTTAAGAAATGAATAGGTTTAGGCTCAAAGGGGTTAATTAGGGGGATTTTGGGTAGGTGGTAAAAAAAAGAAAAATAATGGTGTAGAAATAAAAAGGGTTAGTCCTAATGCCTCCATCATTTACTTACTCGGGTTTAAGTTGGTAGACCTGGAATGTATCGTCGTGGCAAGTTCTAGAGTCGTAAGAACCAAGCGGCTATTCACACAAGAAACGAAAAATGAGCATTTAGTTTAAAGATGTGTATTTGTATGCTTAATAAAGGCTCAAAATTCACTTTTTGTGGGAATGGGTTTTTATGTGATCAAATATATATAATCAAATTTTAACACGACTTGTCATGCCGTTTCATAATTTTCTTATGTTGGTTCTTTTTATCACGACGCTATCGGTTGTAAATTTGTAAAAATACAACCTTTTTAGAACTTGAAATTCCCAAATTAAACCTAGAAAAGTAAAAAAATGAAAAAAAAATTTTGAAAAAAAATTGGGGCGATTAGCGGTTCCAATAGAGTTTTGTGTAAGGCTTGTAATTAGGACTTGCAAGATTCAAGGTTTTAGCATCCCCCCCCCCCACACACTTAAATTACACATTGTCCTCAATGTGTCCCAAAAATAAGTTTTTAGGTTGATTGAATGTGTAAAAAGGTGTGAAAAAGCAAAAGTTTATGTTACTGGGCGTCTGGACACGGCCCCGTGGTGTCCGGGCACGGCCCTGTGTTTAGATTGCCAGTAACAGAAACTAGTAAAAAGAAACAGAAGCCTGGGCACGGGGGCGTGTTCAGCGAGCACGCCCCGTGTCCAGTTACTTGAACTGGGCATTTTTCTGCAGATGGTTAAGCACGGGGCGTATTGGATGAGGATGGCCCCATGCTGAACTTGCTGTAATAAAGAAAAATTGTCGGGTGGCCCTATTTTTGTGCATGGGGTGCTGGTTCAAGTTTCCCTTGGTATCCTTCACCATCCCGAGTGTGTTTTAACCATTACAACATCATCCAAAACCAATTTATTGGTAAAACCATCATTCATTAAAACTAATACATTACATAGGTCCTAAAAATGCAGAAAAATAAAATTTAAAAGTCCTAAGATAGATAGGTCAAGTGATACATAAAATCATCCTAGTGAGTTCTACTTTTACAATAGGAATCAAAATTCCGGAAATAGCTTTCCGGTATCTAAAAGCTTCATAGAACTTCGGACCGAGGGGTATTCCCTAGATGTTGTTAAAGCCATTCTTCTATCTCTCTTGGGAGAAAGAAGGCGGGCTCATTTTCTTCAACATCTTGTGGAGGGGGAGTGACACCAACCGGAACCCCTTGTAGTATGTCTCGAGGGGGTTCCGGGTGTATGGTGTACCATTCGGCCGGTATGATGACTTCCGGTACCACATTCCATGCCCTTTGGGTGATAATTGGTACCAAAGGAGGAGAAGCGAGAATGTTCAACCTTTGGTGCAAAAGGTTGACCTCTCGTAGACATCCCTCTAGTCCTACCGTCAAATGATTAATACGATCGACCAATGCTTCTTCCACCCCCGTCATCTCATCAATGGCCTCTCTTAAGGCATAAACGTAGTTTACAAGAGAATCTTCAACCGTTGATGACCTCCTCCCTTGTCGGTTGTTCCTAGAGTGCGATGAAGATGTTCCGCTAGTTCTGCTCGCCATTCTGAGAAAATAGACCGAAAAGTGTTCAATTTTTATGGAACAGTACCTTGGACACGGCCCGTGTTCACTGAGAACAGCCCCGTGTTCAGATGTCTACAGATTTTTGAAACAAGGAATCTTGGTGTTTTAAATTATTTTAAGGATTTTTAAAGCATTTTTAAGCAGAAATAACTTAAAACACTGTTGTAGAACATATTTTTAACAAGATTCCTTGAGTAAAAATCTATCAAACATCTCCTTAAAACTTGGAATCATGGTGATTTCAAGCTCTAATGGAGGTATCAAAGAAAAATTGAAGGAGAAGGTAATGGATAAAAATGGAAAAGACAAGATGGTTGTTGAGAACCTTCTTTAGAATATACCTAGGATGGTATGTGTGAAGATCCCAACAAATCTTTGTCTTTGGAGTGGTCCAAATGAGCAGGAATCTTGCTGTCTTTATAGAAAATGACAGCACGCTGCACATGGCCCCGTGTCGGCTGGACACCGCCCCGTGTGCAGGCAGAATCCTGACACATTTTGTCCGTATTCTGACAAAAAGTCAGAAAGGAATCTTTTGGTGGACACGGGGGCGTGTTGACCTGAACACGACCCCGTGTCTAGAGGCTGTTTATGAAGTTTCATCTATTTTTAAGGAACTTATCTGGATCGGGCGGCTCCTTACTGGATGGAACAACCCCAAAGTGCCTGAGATACCTTAATTGTTCTAGATTAAGACGAGAACGCAAGAGGTTGTCGGTGAGGGTGATTCCTATGCTAAATGTAGGTGGACAAGTCCAACCCTTTCCCGAGCTCTCGTAAAAGAAGCTGTATGCCGAATCGCTCAGGTCTATGTATGCTTCGAACGAAGTCGATGGGGAGTCCTTCACGGCACAATCGACACAGGGAGGACTATCGCTCAAGTCTTCGCTAGAGTTAGAGGTAATATCGGGGACAACGAAGTTGTTTTTATTCGAATGTGATCCCAACAATTCTTCTTGGGTATCGTCTTAAGATGGAAAGTCCAACTCAAGTTCTTTTACCCAATTAAGAATTAAATCATCTAGTTGAAATAATTCATCAAGAAGCATTTCTCCTAGAAGATTCGATTGAGAGCATTCGAGGGAGAGATAACGATTATTTTTACTTTCGCCCCTTTTAAGGCTACAGGAATACAATGGGTCTATATAATGGAGCTTATAATTTAGAAAATAACATTCTAAATCTTTATGGGGGCCACCACATATTTGGCACCACGTACCATAAGAGTGCCGAAAGTAAAAAATATCAGTATCACTCATGTTTGTGTTAGAAATTACCAACTGTCGGGATTTTACGGTTCTGTTTTCAGTAACTGAAACCTGGGCACGGTGCGTGTTGGGTGGGCATGGCCCCGTGTTCAGCTACTGCCTGACTTAAAACAGGATTGCCAGTACCAAAGATTGGGCACGGGGCATGTTCACCGGGCACGGCCCGTGCTGAGTTCTGCAGAAGTTGAAAATTTAAGAAAAATCCTAAAACAAAAAAACAGAAAAATAAGAAAAAACGATTAGGCCGTTGATTCCTAACTTTCTTAAAATCCTTGTGTCCCCGGCAACGGCGCCAAAAACTTGATGTGTGCGTGAGTGTCGTAGATTTTTATATATATTTTTAGCCCTTTTTACATGTTAGTAAAGTTTTAAATTTATAAAACACGATATTTTACTAACACCAAACACACATATGGGCAAGTGCACCCATCGTGAGCGTAGTATAGTGTTGGTAAGATACCGAGGTCGTCCAAGGACACAAGAGCTTTTAATACTGGTTTATCCTCAACGTCTAATCAAATCAAAAGTTTAGAAAAAGGTTTTAAACTAGAAAATAAAAACTAAAAATGCTGAAAAATAAATATAAAAGTAAAAACAGATAGACAAGATGAATCACTTGGATCCAACTCGTGTTTAGTGCAACCTTTGATTATTTCCGCACTTTTTCACTTTTTAAGAACTTATCTTAGTTATTGTAGTAGGCCCCTCTTTTGAAGGTGACGTTACCCTTAACCCAGTAGTTTGAGTCAGCAAGGATACAATCCTAAAGGGTTGGATTATTGAAAGATAATTAATTAAGTTATTAATGCGTAATGTGGTAGACCCCTTTTTGAAGGTGACGTTACCCTCGGCTAAGTAGTCTGAGTCACCAGGGATATAGTCCTAAGTAGCCGGATTAAAGTTTTAATAGTAGCTTACATAGGAGGGGATCAAGGAGTTCGGACCCCCGCCATCCAATACCAGTGGGTATTGAACGAGGTCCTACTAAAGTTGACCCAGGTCCTTGCAGGATCTATACACTGAACAAGGCATGACTCTTACCAAACCATTCCCTTAACCCCAGACCAGGTAGCTAACATATCTCCATATAGACCGTGGATATATGAATGGTGAAAATCTTTTATTTTATATAGACAGTAAAATAATGCCAAGACACCATGGACAAATGATAAGGAAGATTCACCTTCAACATAAGAAACTAGTTATTAAAGTCATTAATACATAACCAAATAAAAAGTGTGAAAAGATTAAAAATAAAAAGTATTACACTAGACACTTGTCTTCACCAAGTGATGTAAGAGACTTAGGCAAACATGGCCTTTGATTGTCAAGAACTCTTACGATCAATCTTGGATCCCGAGACTACTCACACACTCTATGATGGATGATGGATGATGGTGGTGGATGATGGTGTTGTGGTGGTGGTGGAGTGTGGGTGAAGTATGAGAGAGGTGGTGTGCCAAGCGATGGTTTGCAAATGAGCCAAGCACCCCTATTTATAGCCTGCACAGAAGCCCGGACACGGCCCCGTGTCCATTGGGCACGGCCCCGTGTCCACCCATCTTCTCTTTCTTCATTAAATGCAGTTTCTCTGCATTAGTTGAACACGCCCTCGTGTCTGTTGGGCACGACCCCGTGTGAAGAAGCGTATCTGTACTATCAAGATTTCCCTAGATTCTACGATTCTTAGAGTTGACCACGGCCCCGTGTCCGCTGGGCACGCCCCCGTGGTGGATGAAAAAAACTTCTACAGCTTTGTCTTTTCTGCAGACACTTGGGTACGCCCCCGTGCTCATTGAGCACGGGGCGTGTTCGGCCTTCTTTCTCTTGTTTTTGCTTGGGAAGATGCTGTCGGGGGGGTCGGGCATGCCACGTTTATTCCTTTTCTTGTATATATGTTAGATTTAGCTGTCTTTTTGCTTCTTTTGTTCATTAAGCTCATTTAATCCTGAAAATACAAAAGGAAGACAAAAACACACTTTTTCCAACATTAGTACTAAAAAGGGTTAGTTTTATGCCATATTTGATGTAATTTATATGTTGCATTTTGCGCACATCACCCCCGTGGTGGGCGTGGAAGCTTCTACAAGTTTGTCATTTGTAAAGGTCCCTGACCACGCCCCGTGTTCAGCTGGGCACGGCCCCGTGGTCAGTCTTCTGACTCCTTGTTTTTACTTTGGGGATGCTGCCAAGGGTTCGGGCATGTCACGTTTATTCCTTTTGTATGTATTTATGTTGGTTTTGGCTGGTTATTTGCTCCTTTTGTTCATTTAAGCTCATTTAGTCCTGTAAATTCAAAAGAAAGACAAAAACACGCTTTTTCCAACATAAGTACTAAAAAATGGTTAGTTTTATGCCTCATTTGATGTAATTTATATGTTACATTTTGCACACATCAAATACCCCCACACTTGAATCTTTGCTTGTCCTCAAGCAAAACTCTTTAATATGTGCTTACAATCCCAAATGGAAGAGGTAGAGGAGAAGTTTTGGGCTTATCTTGAGCGTCGGGAATCCAAGATCTTTATTGAGTTTTATTTTTATTTTATTTACAATCCTATTCGTCATGATTTATTTAGAACATTTTATAAGAAAAATTACTTATTTGGACATAACAGGCCTCTTTTAAACTTCCATTTATATACAAGTTCACATACCTCACGGGAGATCACTCAACACTCGGCCGAAGATGTATTTTTGTGAAACACTCGAGACCGGCATGGAACTTACTTCTACCATATGCTTGCCAAGCGATCAAACCTCCTCCTTTTTAACTATAAACCTTCGTAAATATCAAGAGGACTTTGGGAAGGGTTAGGCTTGGGCTAAGGGTAGGTAGTTTTGGTTAGTGGTTAGTAAAAAATGTCTAAAAGCGTAAAAAGCGTCGGTCGTCGTAAAACTTTTTGTTTTTTTGACTTTTATTCAAACTAAGCGTATTCCAACAAGATTTCTTTGAGGAAATTTTTTGTTTATTACAAGACATTCATTTTTTTTCATGTCACAAAATAACCGAGCTTTTTACTAAAACAAAGGGGTTTGAAAAGAAAAAAGGTTTTGGTGGGTAAGGGTTGTTTGTTTGTGGGTTTTGAAATGAAAAGGTTTAGGCTCAATGGGGTTAACTAGGGGGATTTTGGGTAGCTGATATAAAATGAAAAATAATGGTGTTGAAAGGAAAAATGGGTTAGTCCTAATGCCTCTATCATTTACTTACTTGGATTCAAGTTGGTAAGGACCGGGAATGTATCGTCGTGTCAAGTTCTAGAGTCGTAAGAACCAAGCGGCTATTCACACAAGAAACGAAAAATGAGCATTTAGTTTAAAGATATATGCTTGTATCCTCAATAAAGGCTTAAAACTCACTTGTTATGGAAATGGGTTTATAATGTGATCAAGTATATATAATCAAATTTTAACTAGATTTGTCACGCCTTTTCATAATTTTCTTATTTGGTTCTTTTTATCACGACGCTACGATTGTAAATTTGTAAAAATATAACCTTTTTAGAACTTGTTATTCCCGAATTAAACCAAGACAAGTAAAAAAATGAAAATTTTGGAAAAGATTGAGGTGATTAGCGGTTCCAATAGAGTTTTGTTTAAGGCTTGTTATTAGGACTTGCAAGATTCAAGGTTTTAGCACCCCCCCCCCCCCCACTTACGTTACACATTGTCCTCAATGCGTCCAAAAAATAAGTTTTTCGGTTGATTAAAATGTGTAAATGTGGGTTAAAAACAAGATTTTATGTTACTGGGCAGCTGAACACGGGGTGTGGTGGGCTGAGCACGACCCCGTGGTCAGACTACTAGTAGCAGAAAGTTACAGAAGGTTGACCATGAGGCGTGTCCAGTGGACATGACCCGTGGTCAGTTACCTGTTAGAAAATTTTTCTACAGAACCCTAGGCACGGGGGCGTATTGGATGGCTACGGCCCCGTGATGCACATGCTGAAATGATGGAAAAGTTGACGGAAGGCTCTGTTTTCATGTATGGGGTGCTGTTTTAACGTCCCTTTGGCAATATCCCCCTTTTCGAGTGTGATTTATTCCTGAAAAGTAAGACTAAACTAGAAAACATAAAAGTTAAACAAATCTAAAACTAAGGATAATTCCGCGGAATGCCTCCGTGGTGCGCCACGTTTATAAGGGTCATTGGCTAGACCCACCTTATCGGGTGGTTCTGACTCATCTTCAATTAGGGGGTCGTCATTGCCAATTGGATAATTCATTGATTGTTCAAGATCGACATACCTTTTATAGGCCCCTAATTGAATAGGTAGGTTGCTTTGCTTCCAATTGATGAAGGCTTGATGGGGTTTTACAAAAGGTTGTCCCAACACAAGTGGAGCATCATCAAGAATGACTAAGTCGGTTGGGACTACCGTTTGATTTGTTTGCACTAACACGTCCTCAACTACACCCGTTGATTTTTTTTTATTTTTCTATTAGAAAGAAAAATGTGGATTTGAAGTGGAGAAAAATCACTAATACTTAATTTTTCAAAAATGTAGTTTGGCATTATATTAACATAAAGATCTTTATCAATTGTAATATTACTAATAAAGGTGTTTTGAAAGAAACATGGAATCGGTGTAATGTTAATTTCAAATGGGTCATCTTCTATTAGCGTAGTTTGATCGTTTGTTAACTTAATCCTTACCATTTTGTCAATTTTAGTGTTAGTGTTTAGCTCTTTTAAAAACTTAGCATGAGTTGGTACCAAACAATGGTTTTCGAAAGAAGGTGTTAAGAGATTAATTTCTTGAAAAAATTGGCTCTTTTTGAAAATTTTCGTTTTCGGACATACCTTTTTCGTTGTTTGGTTCATGCGTTGGTTTTTCACTTACTTGTTCTTCCATTTTTACTTCTTCTATTATTGCCTCTTTAGTACAAATTGTCTCTTCCCTCACGTGGGATTCTTTTATATAGTGTTCGATATCTTTGAGGTGTTGTATTATTCTTTCGGCTTCGGGGCGGATAGTTGGTGGTTCGTGAAATTGAGCGGGATAGTGTCCCAAAAGCTAGAGTGCGGAAGTTCAAACCTTGGTCCTTCATAATACCCATATGAGGTAGATGGTTCACACCATTGTTCCTCATAGTAAGTGTATGATGGAGATGATTCATACCTTGGTTCCTCAAGGTATGAGTATGACGTAGAGGGTTCATACCTTGGTTCCTCATGGTATGTGTATGAGGTAGAAGGTTCATACCTTGGTTCCTCATGGTATGTGTATAAGGTGGATGGCTCGAAAAGGTCACAATATTGTACCGAGTGAGGACTACCGCAAATGGTACAATATTCTTCTTCGTAATCATCCTCTTCATAGTAGTAATTGTAACCTCCTGAGTACTGATCCATAACAATCACTCAGCAGATCACAAAAGTCTCAGGACCAGAAAACAAGATTAAAAACTGAAACAAAGGCTCACCACGGCCACGTGGTCAATAAGCACGGCCCGTGGTCAGATCCTGTATCTGGGCGTTTGAAATATTGTTACCGGTTATGTGCAGCACGGGGGCGTGTTCAGCGAGCACGGCCCCGTGTTCAGAGTCTGTTTGAAAAAAGTTTGCTGTTTTTGTGCAGCATGGGGGCATGTTCGGTGAGCACGACCCCGTGTTCAGACTACTCTTATGCAAAAATTCCTATAAATGAAAAACAAAATGTGCGCGCAGTTTTGAAAAGGTTTTGAAAAATGATTAGGCCGTCGATTTTAAGCTTTCTTAAAACCCTTGTGTCTCCGGAAATGGTGCCAAAAACTTGTTGTGCGCAAAGCGTGATATGTTTTTATTGATATTTTAAGCCCATTTTACACATTAACCAAGTTTTAAATTTATAAAACACGATATTCTACTAACACGAAACACACACTTGGGCAAGTGCACCCATCGTGAGCATAGTGTTGCGTTGGTAAGATACCGAGGTCTTCCAAGGACATAAGAGCTTTTAATACCGGTTTATCCTCAACGTCTAATCAATCTAATTTTTTGGAGAAAAAATTTGAAACATGAAAATAAAACTAAAAATAAAAAGATAAATAAAATAAAAACAGATAGACAAGGTGAATCACTTGGATCCGACTCGCCTTTAGTGTATCCTTTGATGATTTTCGCACTTTAGACTTTTTAAGATATTATCTTAGTTATAGTAGTAGACCCCTCTTTTGAAGGTGACGTTACCCTCAACTCAGTGGTTTGAGTTAGCAGGGATACAATCCCAAAGGGTCGAAATATTTAATGATAATTAAGTAACTATTAATCCGAAAAGTGGTAGGCCCCTCTTTTGAAGGTGATGTTACCCTCGGCTAAATTGTTTGAGTCAGCAATGATACAATCCCAAGAAGCCGGTTTAATGTATTAATAGTAGTTTACATATGAGAGGTTCAAGCTACTCACACCCCTGCCATCCAATACCAGTGGGTATTGAAGGAGGTCCTAGTAAGCTTGAACCAGGTCCTTGCATGATCTATACACTGAACAAGGCAAGAACCTTACCAAACCATTCCCCTAACCCCCGACCAGGTAGTCAACATGCCTTCAGATTGACCGTACAGACATGAATGATGCAATATTTTACTTTATGTAGACACTAAAGTAACTTCAAGACACCACGGAAAAATGATAGGAAGAATTCACCTTCAACATAAGAAACTAGTTATTAAAGTCATTAATACAAACCCAAATAAAAAGTGCCAAAAGATTAAAAATCAAAAGTAATACATAAAAGACTTGTCTTTACCAAGTGATGTAAGAGGCTTAACCAAACATGGCCTTTGATTGGCAAGAACCCTTACAATCAATCTTGGATCCCGAGACACCTACACACTCTAAAGATAGATGATGGATGATGGTGGTGGGTGTTGGTGTTGTAGTGGTGGTGGAGTGGTAGCAAAGTGGGAGAGTAGTGGTTTGCCAAGGGATGCCTTTGAAGAGAACCAAGCACCTATATTTATAGCCTGCACAGAACTCTGGCCACGACCCCGTATCCATCTGGCACGCCCCCGTGGCCAGCCTTTTCTCTTCCTTCATTAATTGCAAGTGTTAGCAGAGGGCCCCACACGGCCCCGTGTCTCCTGGGCACAGCCCCGTGGTCAGCTTCATATATGCACTACCAAGATTTGGCAAGATTCTACGTATCTTTGCGTCGACCACGCCCCGTGCTAAGCTGGGCACGGCCCCTTGGTTAGTCTTCTAACTCCTTGTTTTTACTTTGGGGATGCTGCCGAGGGGTCGGGCATGTCACGTTATTCCTTTTCTTTGTATTTATGTTGGTTTTGGCTGCTTATTTGCTCCTTTTGTTTGTTTAAGCTCATTTGGTCCTGTAAACTCAAAAGAAAGACAAAAACACGCTTTTTCCAACATCAGTATTAAAAAGGGTTAGTTTTATGACTCATTTGATGTAATTTATATGTTACATTTTGCACACATCACGTATATATGAACGAGAATCGTTAAAAATGGTTTAAACCATATAAACGAACAGTGACGGGTCGACATCTATCCAAAATCTTTTCAAAAATATATGGTTAACAAAACCACATTGTACGAAACTGTTTAATCTAACGAAACCGCTTTCAAATCCATGTTAACTGATCAAATCTCAACGACTTATAATGACCAATAAATGATTCTCATGGATATTATTTTGCATCCAAGCTGTGATTATGGAACCCCCCGGTAATCACAGTGTAAGCTAATAAACTTCGATCCGACTGTACTACAAATCACAGTGTCTGAAACTCCAATATCTGATGAGGAAGGCATGATGTCTGTAACACAAACACACATATGCACAAACAATCAATCATATAATCAAATAAGCATGTTAGTCACCAATAAGCAATCAAATAGTTCTCCTAGTCCCACTAGTCTAACCTCTCAGCCTCTCAGACTGAACCTCCTAGTCTCTCAGACTAACTCCCTGGCCTCTCAGACCAAAACCTCCTAGTCTCTCAGACTACCCTCCCAGCCTCCCAGACTGAACTCCCTGGCCTCTCAGACCAAAACCTCCCCAATCTTAAAGATTGGCCCCTCAGTCTATATGACTGAACCCCTGGTCTCCCTGACCAACCTCCCAGTCGATAAGACTGAATCCCTGGTCTCCCTGACCAACCTCCCAGTCGATAAGACTGAATCATAATTTTTGAAAAAATGTGCTCATACTTTTTGTTTGTAAAAACATTTTGTATCCTGGATCTGGACGTAATGTATGCAGTGTAAAAATGTTTCCGTGAGAGCCCTAGTGGTCATAGTCTAGACTCGAGAAGGAATCCTAGTTCGCTATGATCAAAGCTCTGATACCAAGCTGTCACACCCTGGCTTTGCGGAAGCGTGGGTTTATTTGGTGTGACTTCTTAATACCATAGCTTAATCACAACAAAGCTATATGAAATTTAAAACCATGATGATCATCCATTGATTCAAGTTTTAAAAGTAAAATACGACAACATTGTTTTCAAACGTCGACACATGCAACCAAAATACAACACAACAAAATAAAATCTTGTTCATAAGACACAACCACATAACATGAAATAACATAGTTTAAGACTTGTGACTCGTCCAGGCAAAAGTCACAACCCCTAAACTTGGATGACATCACTTCTCTACGCAGCATGAAGACATAGCATACCTCGCCAGATCCCTAATTCCCTGAAATACATGTAAGTTGAAAAATCAACAAAAGTTGAGCGAGTTCATGTAAAAGTGAGTATGTAAAAACCTTTGTAATACATTTGTATGTATAAAAATCCCTGGTATGTAGCAAATAAGGAAAAAGAGATCATCATTGGGTTGCAAAGCCAATGATATGTGTGAAGTGCTGTAGGAAGACTCAAACCTAGCATATTTTTGCGTCGGGCTCAAAGTCACCCCGAGGTCCGTACAGTTGGGCCTGGAGTTGGGCTCGCTACACCCAGATAGATCTACCGCTAATGACCTTCGGTCCTACAATGAGGATTAATGGGCTCTAGTTTTCGCCTACCCACACACATGATCTAAGTAGTAACCCTCCTTACGCTAACCATACCATGTATAAAAGTATCCGTAATCATAGTAACATGTATTTCACCCCCGAAGTATAAAAACTGAAAACAGTTAAGAGAAAAGGGGGACATGAACTCACAGAAGTGCGTCTCGAAATAGTCCGTCCCAAAATAACCTGCTGCGTGACGACCTACACGTACTAACTTCTATTAGACGGACGGCCATGCCTTGGCTTAAGGTTTAACGTTTTTGGGAAATAGTTAGACAACTATTTCGTATTTACACTTCTTAATTATTTTGTAAATATATTCCTTCCCAAGGATGGGGGTTTTAATACATGTGTGTTTTATAATTCCGAAAGTATATTTTTAAGTCTCACTTGAAAAATATATTTTAATTCATTTGTCTAAAATATTCTGTCTCCAAAATATACATATTTTTCCCAAAAATATTATATTTTACTTCATACAATTTCCAAAATATATTTATTTTTCCCAAAAATATTATATTTTATTCCATACAATTTCCAAAATATATATATATATATATATATATATTTTCCCAAAAATATTATGTTTTATTCCATACAATTTCCAAAATAATACTTTATCAAAATACACATTTAAGAGTATTTTCCGAAAATACATAAGTTACATTTTAAAGTTCGCGTGGTAATAACAGTACATGTGTAACTTAAGTATTTATTTGTGAGGGCGCTGGTATTATTTTGGAGTCGTATTTTCATGACATTTCAAATAATATTATTTTTATCCTAAAAATAATATATCTCTAGTTCACAAAAGAATCATATCATCACACAAGCGTTTTACTATGAAATATATATTCTAGGTATATATTTAACAAGTTTTATTTACGAAAATCCACCTCCGACACTTGGTTATTTTGTAATAAAAATCATGGCGAATTTTGTTTGGAAAAACAAGTTAAAAATATATTCATAAATACTTGTCACAAAAATATTTCTAAGTGTTATATTTCTGGAAAAATTTCGCCAGAGTTTCCTCTGTAACTGGAGGTGGCCACGCTTACTAGCGTATCATTTTCTTTTCAAAATTCAATCAAACAATTTATCAATCATCAACATACATCATTTAAACATCAAACTTGTCAAAATAAGTATAAATCGCAAACTCATGAACTTGTAAGTCTTGCAAAAATATGTAGTAACCTTCTAACATATTTAGTGGATCTTGTCATCTTTAAAAACATGTTTAGTTTCTTAGAAACGTTGTTTTTAAAGAACTTGAAGTTCAACAACTTCTTGTCATAATTTACAAAAATATTTCTTTGTTAAATCTTCTTGTTACACAAGTGTTTACACACTTGTCTATTCATAAAAATGCCTTTAGTTTATGTAAGATCTGGGTTTTAAACAAGACTTGCATCTTTTACTTGGTTCTTCTGAAAAACCACTTGTAGATCTTTAGATCTACTAGTTTAGAACTTTATTTTACAAGAAAATTACATTTACACAAGTTCATGTTTCGTGAGTGGAAGGGTTCATCATCTTACAACTTTTACTCTTAACATATTACTAGTTCATGTTCCATGAACATAATCTAGATGGTTAGATGATGATCCATCCCACTACTAGCAACAAACAACATAAAATAATCACATCTAGACAAGATTCACAAGATTTACACCACTAGTTACTCTTTATCCAACTAGTTTATCTTACTTTCAAGATTTTTAGTTATGATCTTGTGTGTTCTTGATTTTTAACCGTTAAATCTCTTATTAACCACTTTAAACAAGATCAAGAGGATGTTTAGAGGCACTTACTACTAGCTCGAGGCTAGGAAAGAAACAAGACGTAAACAAGGTGGATAAAAGGAATATGGACAGGTTCTTGAGCTTCCGAGTGCATCGGGCTTGCTTGAATGATCTCTAGCACACTTGTATGTAAGTAAAATGGGTGAACAAGACTTGAATTGTGGTGGGTTGGTGGTTGATGGTTTCAGCCGAAGACACAAGGGAGGAGGAGAAGGAGAGCAATTTTGTGTTGTGTTGAAGTGAGATAATGGTGATCCATCATGCTTATTTATGGTCCAACTTTGGTGATTATCCAACATGTAATATGTTAGTTAGATACTAGACATGTTTGATTAAAATAATCAAGTAATTGTGGGGTGTGTCCCCACCCCATAACCGGTTCGAACTAGGGGGTACGGTTGGTTTTCAATTGGATAGTTAGGATCTAGTTATGTTTAGTTAGGACTTTATGTAGGTTATTAGTGTGTAGTGCAATATAAAGGGTGTTAGGGTGTTCGGGGGCCCTAACTAGCTCAGAAAAGCATAAACAATGTCTTTGGCAATATTTTTATGTTCCGGGTAAAGTCCGGTTTTTCGGATGGATATTGATCCGTTAAAGTGTCAAGCAAAGCTTTAAAGTGTCTCTTATAGTGTTTTTAGTGACACAATAAATTCCCGACACTTTGGAAAGTGTCTAGTATTATTTTCCCATGTTTTTGCACTTTACTAGTTATGTTAAATGCTGAATTTTTGTATAAAGTGCAGAATTTGGTAATTAAGGTATGTTTTAGGCACATCCGGTCACTATAACTATCACCTAGTGACGCAGTTTTACAATCCTCACCTCCCTACACTCCCTACTAGTGTAGTAATCTATTCCCGGCTCATTCTGGCCTCAGAGACAGTGTCTGTCTAGCGCTGGAAATGTCAGCATGTTTACCGGGTTATCCGTTCATTGTGCTAACTGTGCGTTTGTGCATCAAGTTTGTCACAATAGTTTTGTGTGTAATGAATGGAGTGACAGTAATAAAGTATGATGCATGAATATGTATGTATCAGAAATCAAGAAGCAGTTTAACCACAATTGTAAGCAATCATAGTAATTAAGCATTAATTAAATATTAATTAATTTGTACGGATACCTGTTTCGGTGAGGGTTGTCACACGTGGCATGCCCGACCCCTCGACAACATCCTCCCAAGCAAAAACAAGAGAACAGAAGGCTGAACACGCCCCGTGCCCAGTGAGCACGGGGGTGTGCCCAAGTGTCTGCAGAAAAGACAAAGTTGTAGAAGCTTCTATCACCCACCACGGGGGTGTGCCCAGCGGACATGGGGCCGTGGTCAACTCTAAGATTCGCAGAATCTAGGGAAATCTTGATAGTACAAATACGCTTCTGCACACAGGGTCGTGCCCAGCGGACACGGGGGCGTGGTCAACTAATGTAGACAAACTGCAATTAATGAAGAAAGAGAAGATGGGTGGACACGGGACCGTGCCCAATGGACACAGGGCCGTGTCCAGGCTTCTGTGCAGGCTCATTTGCAAACCATCCCTTGGCAAACCACCTCTCTCACACTTCACCCACCCACCACCACCATCACAACCCACATCCACCACCATCATCCATCATAGATTGTGTGAGTAGTCTCGGGATCCAAGATTGATCGTAAGAGTTCTTGACAATCAAAGGCCCTGTTTGCCTAAGTTTCTTACATCACTTGGTGAAGACAAAGTGTCTAGTGTAATACTTTTTATTTTTAATCTTTTCTCACTTTTTATTTGGTTATGTATTAGTGACTTTAATAACTAGTTTCTTATGTTGAAGGTGAATCTTCCTTATCATTTGTCCGTGGTGTCTTGGCATTATTTTACTGTCTATATAAAATAAAAGATTTTCACCATTCATATCTCCACGGTCTATATGGAGATATGTTGGCTACCTGGTCGGGGGTTAAGGGAATGGTTTGGTAAGAGTCTTGCCTTGTTCAGTGTATAGATCCTGCAAGGACCTGGGTCAACTTTAGTAGGACCTCCTTCAATATCCACTGGTATTGGATGGCGGGGGTCCGAACTCCTTGATCCACTCATATGTAAGCTACTATTAGAACATTAACCCGGCTACATAGGACTGTATCCCTGCTGACTCAGACTACTTAGCCGAGGGTAACGTCATCTTCAAAAGAGGGGCCTACTGTCACACCCCCAAAATCCACCCTGCGGATAACACCCGCTTTGGGGGCGTGACTGACCAGGATCCAGCCACCAATTATACCGAACACTTAAGTTATTAACAAAAGTAATACTTACTATTCATAAGCTTAGCAAATATTAAGTTCAGAGTTTAAGGTTTTAAGTTCAAAACAGCAATAAGTAGCGGAAGCTTAAGTAAAGAAGTTTAAACATAGTTCATGTTTCAAAATAAGGTAACACCCAGCACAAGGGTGAACAGACACTACACGTTCCCAAGCTGCAAGCTCCTTCGTCACTGGTTACCTGCAAAGCATGCAGTAAGGGGTCAACAATGATGCTGAGTGAGTTCACTAGTCGTCCAGTTTTAATTACCAAAAACTTTGTTTCACCGGTTAATTTATCCGTTTATACATGCCCTGGGGAGCTACCCCAAAAGTTAGCGACTAAACTGTTTTTCCAATACCGAACACTAGGTAACCGTTGCGTATCCGCAGGATGCCCCGATGTCAATGTTCTATCATCATTGACGAATATCTGAGTACATTAGTTCACGACCGTCCCAAACCAGGGCACGGTGTGAGGCTGGTAAACACCTAAATAGCGCTATCAACTAATAACCCGTTCGCCTAACCCGGCGACTAATCGGTATTTGTAGTAGGGACTTGAGTGATAGAGTTTCGTTTAGTGCCGTTAGTTGCAATCCGTATAAACAGTAATTAACCAAAAAGGTTTCCCAATACCAGGGAAGGAAAAGTAAGTTGTGTCCCCAATAACTAGGGGAGGTATGTAAATGGTATCCCCTTTTACCAGGGGATAGGGTTGTTAGTCTCGTGTCCCAAACCACCGGGACGCATGCTTTTAAGTTGTGAACTCACCTTGGGTTGCTCGGTAGGTTTAGGTTACTTGTCAATCACGTTGGTCACCACGTCCTAACATGGTTACCGGTATAGGTCAGGTTCGGTATACAGGCATTTCACGTAAAACACATATAAGACATGTAACATACATACAGGTAAACAGTCATTGGGTTATTGGGCCGGCCCAAACAATTAAACAGTCAACAGCAACACATAATCCAGTCAACAAATAGCCCAGGTTAGACGCAGAATGGCCCAATAACCAAAATAGACAGCCCACTCGCAACCAGCTGGTCTCGAGTCGCAACCAGGTGATTGCGGCTTGTCACGTTATGGTTGCGAGTCGCAACCGTGGTCTCGAGTTGTCACGTGTTGGTTGCGAGTCGCAACCGTCGTAGTCTCGAGTCGAAATCTCGTGGTTTCGACTTGTCATGCTTTGGTTGCGAGTCGCAACGGTGTGGTTTCGAGTCGGAAAGCCGTGATTGCGAGTCGTAATCTGTCACTTTCATGTACACGTGATGATGCAGATATGACAGTCCAAATTGTACCAAGAATTCAGGCCCATAATAGGAAACAACCAATAATATTTCACTAACACTTTTCCTCATCTGCCCATTGGTAAATATAGATCAAACTTTGCCATTTTAAAACCTTCAAACCATATTCAAACAAGTTCTTCTTATGTTCATAATTTCTAGGGTTTTCATCATAACAAAATCATACTTTTATGAACCAAAAATACATATATCAACAAGATCATCATGCAAGAACAAAGAAACATACACTTTATAGTCGAAATCTTATATTTAACAACATCATTTTTGCAAGAACAATGAAACATAGATTGGTTGGCCATAATCATCCCTAAACTACTATTTTCTAACCATTTTCAAACATGCTACCACATATTGTCAAGCTTTACAAATTTACCTAAAAATCATGCATTTTGTTTCTACCCAAGCATTTTCTAGTTTATAAACATTCATAAATCTTTTACACAAAGAGATGATACTAACCGGTTATGAAAGAAGGAGCCAAAAACAAAGAGAAGAGAACCGAAAAGATGGGGTGTACGAGTGATAGTCTTGACCGAGTTTCTTGTCCGATATTCCTTGACCGAGATCTAAGCTTGAACCGAAAGTTGTAAGAGAATGGAATGTAGTTGAGGGTTTTCTAGTTGAGAGAGAGAGTAAGAGAAGTGTGGGTGTGTTTGTGCAACCAAATGAAACAAGTGTGGAAAAGGTTGGAATTTATACACCAAGCATCAAGTAGGCTAAGGGGGGGTTTCGGCCCGAACCGGTTACGGCCCAAGAGCCCACTCGCAACCGAGTGGCCCACTCGCAACCGAGTGGTTGCGAGTCGTGGTCTCGGGTCGTGGTTTCGGCTCTCATAAATATATATATATATATTACATACATACGACACATATCAAGTAAAAGTCACGTTTCCATTTACTAATATTTATATATACACTAAGTATTACAAGGTGTTCGTTCGGGAAAACCTCGAGTGTCACATTATCCCCAAGTTTTAAGAACTTTCGTCCCGAAAGTTGAAGCAGCCACTGCCAAGCTAGCGTGTTTTAACGGGGTGTCACATCATCCCCCCGTTAGTTTGGAATTTCGTCCCGAAATTCGGTTGTAGCTTCAGTGCTGGGGTTTTCGTTTGGGAACAACTGGGGATACTTAGACTTCATCTGGTCCTCCCGCTCCCAGGTAAACTCTGGGCCGCGTCGTGAGTTCCAACGAACTCGCACAAGGGGTATCTGGCTACGTTTGAGGGTTTTGATCTCTCGATCCGTGATCTCAATCGGTTCCTCAGTAAAGTGTAGCTGTTCATCAATAGTCAGTTCCTTAAAAGGAATCACAAGTGTTTCATCCGACAAACACTTCTTCAGGTTAGACACGTGAAAAACGTTGTGCACTGCACTCAGCTCTGCAGGCAGGTTCAATCTATAAGCAACCTTACCGATTTTCTCGGTAATTTCGAATGGTCCAACATACCGTGGATTCAGCTTGCCTCGTTTACCAAAACGAACCACACCCTTCCAGGGTGAGACTTTAAGTAGAACCCGGTCCCCGACCTGGAATTCTAACGGTTTCCTACGCTTGTCAGCGTAGCTTTTCTGACGGTCACGAGCTGCCGCCATGCGTTGCCTGATTTGGGAAATCTTTTCCGTTGTATCTACCACTAGTTCTGGGCCTGTGAGTTGACTATCACCGACTTCCGCCCAGCAAAGAGGTGATCGGCATTTACGACCGTACAATGCCTCAAAAGGTGCCGCCTGAATACTAGTGTGATAGCTGTTATTGTAGGAGAATTCCACCAGCGGTAGATGCTTCTCCCAGTTCTTGCCAAAATCGATCACACATGCTCTAAGCATGTCTTCCAGGGTTTGGATGGTGCGTTCAGACTGCCCATCCGTTTGCGGGTGGTAAGCGGTGCTCATGTCCAAACGTGAGCCAAAGGATTTGTGCATAGCTTGCCACAACTCGGAAGTAAAACGAGCGTCTCGGTCGGAAATAATAGAAGTTGGCACCCCGTGCCTGGAGACTACTTCCTTCAAATAGATTTCTGCTAAGGTAGAAAACTTGTCTGTTTCCTTAATGGCCAGAAAGTGTGCAGACTTAGTCAATCGATCTACTATCACCCAAATAGTATCATTCCCGCGTTGAGATCTAGGTAATCCTGTGACAAAATCCATGGAAATTTGCTCCCATTTCCATTTCGGGATTTCGGGTTGCTGGAGTAAGCCTGCTGGTTTTTGATACTCGACCTTGACTCTTGCGCAGGTCAAACATTTGCCAACGTAGGCTGCTATGTGGGCTTTCATGCCAGGCCACCAGTAAGTGGTTTTTAAGTCGTGATACATCTTATCTGCACCTGGATGTACTGAATAACGGGACTTATGAGCTTCGTCCATCACAAGCTCTCGTAGATCTCCGTAAAGTGGGACCCAAATGCGCCCTGCCACATAGTAGGCGCCGTCTTCTTTCTGTTCTAGTTGCTGTCTCGATCCTCGCAGGGACTCAGCCCTGATGTTTTCCGGTTTCAGAGCTTCAATCTGAGCATTTCGAATCTGGGTAGGGAGACTAGACTGGATGGTAAGTTGTAATGCTCGCACGCGCCTTGGTATAGTGTCCTTCCGGCTGAGGGCATCCGCCACAACATTGGCCTTGCCCGGATGATACTTAATGGCGCATTCATAATCATTCAGAAGTTCGACCCATCGGCGTTGTCGCATGTTTAATTCCTTCTGCTTGAAGATATGCTCGAGGCTCCTGTGATCGGTGTAAATGGTGCACTTGGTACCGTACAGGTAATGTCTCCATATCTTAAGCGCAAATATCACTGCTCCCAGTTCCAAATCATGCGTTGTGTAGTTCCTTTCGTGTGTCTTAAGTTGTCGAGAGGCGTAAGCAATAACTTTCTCGCGTTGCATCAACACGCAACCGAGTCCATGAATAGACGCATCGCAGTACACCACAAAGTCGTCCGTTCCTTCAGGTAACGAGAGAATAGGAGCACTGCAGAGGTTATCCTTAAGCCTCTGAAAAGCAGATTCCTGTGCTTCATTCCACTTGTAGGTGACGCCTTTCTGAGTGAGCGTAGTGAGGGGTTGTGCAATCTTTGAGAATCCCTGAATGAATCTGCGGTAGTAACCTGCCAATCCCAAGAATTGGCGAACTTCAGTCGGAGTCTTAGGGGTAGGCCAATTCTTTATAGAGTCGATCTTTGCAGGGTCGACGTGGATTCCATCCTTGTTAACCACATGCCCAAGGAAATGGACTTCTCGAAGCCAGAAGTCGCATTTCGAGAACTTGGCATACAGTTGCTCATTGCGAAGGAGTTCGAGGATAAGGCGTAGGTGCTGTTCATGCTCTTCCTGACTTTTCGAGTAGATCAAGATGTCGTCTATAAACACAATCACGAACTTGTCGAGGTAGGGTTTGCATACTCGGTTCATGAGATCCATGAACACTGCAGGCGCGTTGGTCATTCCAAAGGGCATAACGAGGAATTCATAATGACCATAACGAGTTCTGAATGCAGTCTTGGAAATATCTTCATTACGGACCCTTAACTGATGGTAGCCTGATCGCAGGTCAATCTTAGAATAGTAGCTCGATCCTTGCAATTGATCGAATAGATCGTCGATTCGAGGGAGAGGGTAACGATTCTTGATGGTAACCTTGTTCAGCTCACGATAATCAATACACATTCGGAACGTGCCATCCTTCTTCTTAACAAAGAGTACCGGTGCTCCCCAGGGTGACGAACTAGGACGGATAAATCCTTTATCCAAAAGTTCCTGTAGTTGAGTAGAGAGTTCCTTCAATTCTGCGGGGGCTAGTCGATAAGGTGCACGAGCTATAGGCGCTGCTCCGGGAGCTAGCTCGATTTGGAATTCGACCTGACGGTGGGGAGGGAGTCCAGGTAATTCCTCAGGAAATACCTCGGGATAGTCGCGCACTACTGGAAAGTCTTCAATCCTCTTTTCCTTTTCCTGCGTGTTGGTAACAAGTGCTAGGATAGCGGTGTGTCCTTTCCGTAAACACTTCTGGGCCTTCAAGAACGAGATAACGCCGGAGACTTCTCCACTTTTGCCACCTTGTACAATGAGGGGTTTGCCAGAACGGCGAGGTATACGAACTGCTTTCTCTTGACAGAGGATCTCAGCGCGATGCTTGGATAACCAATCCATACCAATAACGACGTCGAAGCTTCCAAGAGTAACAGGGAAAAGATCGATACTAAATGTCTGACCAGACAACTCTAGTTTGCAGCCTTTGACAACATGTGAGGCCTCGATGTTTCTACCATTAGCTAACTCGACGATATGAGGAGAACTTAGTAACGAAAGCGGACGCTTAAGCTTCTTACTAATACGTAGGGATACATAACTAGCATCGGCACCGGAATCAAATAACACAGAAACATAACGATCATCGAGTAGGAACTTACCCGCCACGACATTGGGGTCATTCCTTGCTTCACCAGCTCCAATCACGAAAGCCCTTCCTCTAGCACCATTCCCAGCATTGTTGTTCTGATTCAGTTCAGGGCAATCCTTCTTAAAGTGCCCCTCAGCTCCACACTTAAAACATGCCCGGTTGTTTCCCTGCTGCTGTTGCTGTTGGGGTTGTTGCTGATTCTGTCTAGCTGGGAACTGACTTCTACAATCCTTGGATTCGTGCCCCATCTTGTGGCATCGCTGACACTGGCCCTTGTTACATGCCCCATTATGGTGTTTGTTACACTTGTTGCACTTTGGGTAGCTTCCCCGGTAGCCACCCTGTTGCTGAGTGCCTTTGTTGTTTTCAGTTTTCCTTTGCTGTGCTGGGGCCTGAGTGGGGTTAGCATCCTTGCTTTGACTTCCTTCCCACTTACGCTTACTGTCACTAGAAGCTCCGACAGTGGCACTGATCCTTTTGGGCAACCTGCCCTCTTCCACGGCCTGATCAGTAAGTTTGTGAGCAAGTCGAACGATCGGCTGAATGGTGGTGTGGTTGGCTGAAGTTACATGGCTTCGAATCTCTGGAGCCAAACCTTTGATGTACAGTTCGATTCTTCGGTACATGGGTCGAGACATGTTTGGGCAAAGAGCAGCATAATCGTTGGACAACTTGGTGTAGGTTTCAATCTCTGACCCAACCATCTTGAGCTCATAGTACTCATTCTCAAGCTTGTGGATGTCATCCCGGTGACAGTATTCATCTTTAATCATATCCTTGAAATCCTCCCACGCAGTAGCATTTGCAGTTTCCAGTCCAAACATCTGAATCTGTGCCTTCCACCAAGAAAGCGCGCTCCCTTCAAGCGTAGCAGTAGCAAATTTCACCCAATTTGCAGTGGGACACTCGCAAATAGCGAAAACAGCTTCAATTTTCTCAATCCAATGCAGAAGACCTATGGCACCCTCAGTGCCGTTGAAAGGGAGAGGCTTGCAATCCATGAAAGTTTTGAAAGTACACACTGGTGGTTGCGCAGGTGCATGCTGACCTGTTCGTGAGAAGCGAAGCGTATAGGTTTAGAGGCGAAAAGTCGATGTGGCGGTAGTATCTAAACATCCTAAAACAACGAGCTTACCTATAGGGTGAGCTGCGAAAGCTGCAGCCACTGTGTTGAGCAGGTTAGTGAACTGAGCCTGCGTCATGTTAATGTTTCCTCTTCCGCGTCCACTCATTGTCTTCATAACCAGAAAACACAGTATGAGTGCGATGTCGTAATGTAGCGAGAATGAGATAGAAGAGAGAGGTGTATCTATCTAGTTTAGGCACACTAGTACGTATATCATAACAGGAAACATAAAGCAAACAACAAGTAAACACTGGTCCGAGCTATGAGGTCAAAAGTGTCGAGCCTTGCACTTGGAGTGTAGTGTCGTTGCGTGTCACGGGTTATAGTCTGGTTTTCTCCAAAAAGATTTTCCCCTTTTTAAAACCAAGTTCACTATAACCAATGGCTCTGATACCAATCTGTCACACCCCCAAAATCCACCCTGCGGATAACACCCGCTTTGGGGGCGTGACTGACCAGGATCCAGCCACCAATTATACCGAACACTTAAGTTATTAACAAAAGTAATACTTACTATTCATAAGCTTAGCAAATATTAAGTTCAGAGTTTAAGGTTTTAAGTTCAAAACAGCAATAAGTAGCGGAAGCTTAAGTAAAGAAGTTTAAACATAGTTCATGTTTCAAAATAAGGTAACACCCAGCACAAGGGTGAACAGACACTACACGTTCCCAAGCTGCAAGCTCCTTCGTCACTGGTTACCTGCAAAGCATGCAGTAAGGGGTCAACAATGATGCTGAGTGAGTTCACTAGTCGTCCAGTTTTAATTACCAAAAACTTTGTTTCACCGGTTAATTTATCCGTTTATACATGCCCTGGGGAGCTACCCCAAAAGTTAGCGACTAAACTGTTTTTCCAATACCGAACACTAGGTAACCGTTGCGTATCCGCAGGATGCCCCGATGTCAATGTTCTATCATCATTGACGAATATCTGAGTACATTAGTTCACGACCGTCCCAAACCAGGGCACGGTGTGAGGCTGGTAAACACCTAAATAGCGCTATCAACTAATAACCCGTTCGCCTAACCCGGCGACTAATCGGTATTTGTAGTAGGGACTTGAGTGATAGAGTTTCGTTTAGTGCCGTTAGTTGCAATCCGTATAAACAGTAATTAACCAAAAAGGTTTCCCAATACCAGGGAAGGAAAAGTAAGTTGTGTCCCCAATAACTAGGGGAGGTATGTAAATGGTATCCCCTTTTACCAGGGGATAGGGTTGTTAGTCTCGTGTCCCAAACCACCGGGACGCATGCTTTTAAGTTGTGAACTCACCTTGGGTTGCTCGGTAGGTTTAGGTTACTTGTCAATCACGTTGGTCACCACGTCCTAACATGGTTACCGGTATAGGTCAGGTTCGGTATACAGGCATTTCACGTAAAACACATATAAGACATGTAACATACATACAGGTAAACAGTCATTGGGTTATTGGGCCGGCCCAAACAATTAAACAGTCAACAGCAACACATAATCCAGTCAACAAATAGCCCAGGTTAGACGCAGAATGGCCCAATAACCAAAATAGACAGCCCACTCGCAACCAGCTGGTCTCGAGTCGCAACCAGGTGATTGCGGCTTGTCACGTTATGGTTGCGAGTCGCAACCGTGGTCTCGAGTTGTCACGTGTTGGTTGCGAGTCGCAACCGTCGTAGTCTCGAGTCGAAATCTCGTGGTTTCGACTTGTCATGCTTTGGTTGCGAGTCGCAACGGTGTGGTTTCGAGTCGGAAAGCCGTGATTGCGAGTCGTAATCTGTCACTTTCATGTACACGTGATGATGCAGATATGACAGTCCAAATTGTACCAAGAATTCAGGCCCATAATAGGAAACAACCAATAATATTTCACTAACACTTTTCCTCATCTGCCCATTGGTAAATATAGATCAAACTTTGCCATTTTAAAACCTTCAAACCATATTCAAACAAGTTCTTCTTATGTTCATAATTTCTAGGGTTTTCATCATAACAAAATCATACTTTTATGAACCAAAAATACATATATCAACAAGATCATCATGCAAGAACAAAGAAACATACACTTTATAGTCGAAATCTTATATTTAACAACATCATTTTTGCAAGAACAATGAAACATAGATTGGTTGGCCATAATCATCCCTAAACTACTATTTTCTAACCATTTTCAAACATGCTACCACATATTGTCAAGCTTTACAAATTTACCTAAAAATCATGCATTTTGTTTCTACCCAAGCATTTTCTAGTTTATAAACATTCATAAATCTTTTACACAAAGAGATGATACTAACCGGTTATGAAAGAAGGAGCCAAAAACAAAGAGAAGAGAACCGAAAAGATGGGGTGTACGAGTGATAGTCTTGACCGAGTTTCTTGTCCGATATTCCTTGACCGAGATCTAAGCTTGAACCGAAAGTTGTAAGAGAATGGAATGTAGTTGAGGGTTTTCTAGTTGAGAGAGAGAGTAAGAGAAGTGTGGGTGTGTTTGTGCAACCAAATGAAACAAGTGTGGAAAAGGTTGGAATTTATACACCAAGCATCAAGTAGGCTAAGGGGGGGTTTCGGCCCGAACCGGTTACGGCCCAAGAGCCCACTCGCAACCGAGTGGCCCACTCGCAACCGAGTGGTTGCGAGTCGTGGTCTCGGGTCGTGGTTCCGGCTCTCATAAATATATATATATATATTACATACATACGACACATATCAAGTAAAAGTCACGTTTCCATTTACTAATATTTATATATACACTAAGTATTACAAGGTGTTCGTTCGGGAAAACCTCGAGTGTCACACCTACCACATTACGCATTAATAACTTAATTAATTATCTTTCAATAATCCAACCCTTTAGGATTGTATCCTTGCTGACTCAAACTACTGGGTTGAGGGTAACGTCACCTTCAAAAGAGGGGCCTACTACTATAACTAAGATAATCTCTTAAAAAGTGTAAAAGTGCGGAAATGATCAAAGGTTACACTAAACACGAGTCGGATCCAAGTGATTCATCTTGTCTATCTATTTTTACTTTTATTTTTATTTTTTCAGCATTTTTAGTTTTTATTTTCTAGGTTAACATCCTTTTCTAAACTTTTGATTTGATTAAACGTTGAGGATAAACCGGTATTAAAAGCTCTTGTGTCCTTGGACGACCTCGGTATCTTACCAACACTATACTACGCTCACGATGGGTGCACTTGCCCATATGTGTGTTTAGTGTTAGTAAAATATCGTGTTTTATAAATTTAAAACTTGACTAACGTGTAAAAAGGGCTAAAAATATATATATAAAAACCTACGACACCACGGGACCGTGTCCAGACGCCCAGTAACATAAATTTTTGCTTTTTCACATCACACATTCAATCAACCTAAAAACTTATTTTTGGGACACATTGAGGACAATGTGAAATTTAAGTGTGGGGGGATGCTAAAACCTTGAATCTTGCAAGTCCTAATTACAAGCCATACACAAAACTCTATTGGAACCGCTAATCACCCCAAATTTTTTCAAAAATTTTTCATTTTTTACTTGTCTAGGTTTAATTTGGGATTTTCAAATTCTAAAAAGTTTATATTTTTACAAATTTACAACCGATAGCGTCGTGATAAAAAGAACCAACATAAGAAAATTATGAAACGGCATGACTAGTTAAAATTTGATTATATATACTTGATCACATAAAAACCCATTCCCACAAAAAGTGAGTTTTGAGCCTTTATTGAGCATACAAATACACATCTTTAAACTAAATGCTCATTTTTCGTTTCTTGTGTAAATAGCCGCTTGGTTCTTACGACTCTAGAACTTGCCACGACGATACATTCCAGGTCCTTACCAACTTAAACCCGAGTAAGTAAATGATGGAGGTATTAGGACTAACCCTTTTTATTTCTACACCATTATTTTTCTTTTTTTTTACCACCTACCCAAAATCCCCCTAGTTAACCCCTTTGAGCCTAAACTTTTTCATTTCTTAACCCCAAACAAACACCCTTTTACCCAACAAAACCCTTTTTCATTTTAAACCCTTTATTTTAGTAACAAAGCTCGGTTTTTCTTATGGCTTCTTAAAAAAAATTGATGATGAAGCCAAAAAGAAATAAACAAATAAGTTTATCAAAAAGAACTTTGTTTGAAGAATTGCTTCATCAAAATAAAAAGTTACAAAAATAAAAAGTCTTACGAAAACCGACGCTTTTTACGCCTTTCACCCTTTTCTACTAACCACTAACCCAACCACCTACCTTTAACCCAAGCCTAACCCTTCCCCCAAAAGTCCTCTTGATATTTACAAAGGTGTATCGTTAAAAAGGAGGAGGATTGATTGCTTTGCAAGCTTGTGGTAGGAGTGAGTTCCATGCCGCTCTCGAGTGTTTCACTAAAATACATCTTCGGCCGAGTGTTGAGTTATCCCCCGTGAGGTATATGAACTTGTATATAAATGGAATTTTAAAAAGACATGTTATGCCCTAATAAGTAATTTCTCCTATGTAATGTTTTAGATAAAACATGACGAATAGGATTGTAAATAAATAAAAATAAAACTTAATAAAGAATCTTGGAAATCCCGACTCTCTATGACAAGCCCAAAAACCTTCTCTTCTACCCGTTCCATTTGGGAGTGTAAGCCACATTATAAAGAGCTTTGCTTGAGGACATGCAAAGATTCAAGTGTGGGGGTATTTGATGTGCACAAAATGCAACATATAAATTACATCAAATGTGGCATAAAACTAACCCTTTTTAGTACTAATGTTGGAAAAAATGTGTTTTTGTCTTCCTTTTGTATTTTCAGGATTTAATGAGCTCAAATGAACAAAAGAAGCAAAAAGGCAGCTAAATCTAACATAAATATAAGAAAAGGAATAAACGTGGCATGCCTGACCCCTCGACAACATCCTCCCAAGCAAAAACAAGAGAACAGAAGGCTGAACACGCCCCATGCCCAGTGAGCACGGGAGCGTGCCCAAGTGTCTATAGAAAATACAAAGTTGTAGAAGCTTCTATAACCCACCACGGGGGCGTGCCCAGCGGACATGGGGCCGTGGTCAACTCTAAGATTCGCAGAATCTAGGGAAATTTTGATAGTACAGATACGCTTCTGCACACGGGGTCGTGCCCAACGGACACGGGGGCGTGGTCAACTAATGCAGACAAACTGGAATTGAAACGCCCAAATTTCACATTCCGAAATGTGTATTATCATTCTTTTATTTAACAAAATTCGGGCATGACCCGTTCGTATAATGGACGAATCTCTGTATGACGAACTTGTAAGAACTTAAATACGACACAGCGGAAAATACGAGCCCAAAATTCCGTTCTTGAAAAGTCCTATTAACTACATGAAGACCCAAATACAACTTGTAATACATTCACAATGTTAATTATATCATGACTTCATGACCTATTTAAAACAAACTACGTGACCGTTCTACCCCGTACAATCCTTGCACCAACTCGAGCTAAGTCCGCTTCACTTCGATGATGGTAGAGGCACCCGAGCGATACCTGTGGTCACCACGTACAACCCAACCATTAGTCAATAAAACACCATGCAACATTAAACTATATACTAGAAATTCGTAAAGCATTCTATAACATAAACGTGGAACTGTCCAAACGCCTTCTTAATACTCTTATCCAAATCCGGTTTTGTTCCTTCATGAAGCCGATACATTCATACCTGCATTACATTCCAACTCATGGCACATCATTAGTAATCGTAAGTACCCAAATACCGTGATAACGTTCATACATATGTCTCTAGGATTGAACATTCATTCACACATACATTCACTCTTAAACACTTATCATCACATATACGTGTATACATACGTACCTTCACACATGTCTACACTCTTCCTACGCTCATTCAATTATTCACAAAAATAAGCACTAGCTCTATTTACCACTTCTTACACATGGATTTATGCAGAAATGACATAATCACAACTTTACATAGTATTGACGATATACAAATCGAACTACTTGCTCTCTAGATTCCTATACATATATATATATTTCTAAATTAGATCAATACTTATCTTAAAACTTTCATCATTACATAACCTTACATAATTTCCCATATTCATGAACATAAAATTTTATATGCATACTAAGAAGTGAGTCGGAAGTCACTTACCTTAAGCGTTAGTGTTCATGCTTGCTTCCTCGCCTCCGCTTGACCCGTTAACCTTCTGTTCTTGAGTCCTTGCTAATGTGATTCCTATCCTTTCATGTCATCATAATCACATTATGGTTAGCACACATGCTCATTCATACTAACATTCGTTTCTTTCCATTCATACATTACTTGACTTTTTATTAACCAAATACCACATACATAAGGCATAGACTAAAAGTCACCTTGTTCCTTATTCACGCAACTCAATTATTATTATACACGACACATATACATACATAATCCATTCCATCCACACTAGCATTCTCATATTTTCACAACTAACACTTTAACCCATACTAAGCTAACCCAACATCATTTCAACATAATATCCACATGAACTATATCCAAAACACGCTTCTCATGTAAGTTTACTATCAAATACATCATTTTCACATTCCACATATATTCATCTTTTACTTACATACAATTTCATCTATTAAGCTCACCTAGGCATTGTCACACCCTGGCTTTGCGGAAGCGTGGTTAATTTGGTGTGACTTCTTAATACAATAGCTTAATCATAACAAAGCTATATGAATTTAAAAATATGCAAGAATCATCCATTAAGTTTTAAAACCAAATACAGTACCATTGTTTTAACGGAAAACACGCCCTAACAACCATAACCCTGTTCAACAAACATTACAAACTTAAACATAACATAAACACAGTTTAAGGACTGTGACTTGTCCAGGAAAGAGTCACATTCCCTAAACCCCGGATGATCTTGGAAACTAGTGCAGCGGGAAAACGTGCCATACCGTACCAGATCTTTTAATTCCCTGAAATACAAGTAAGTTGAAAAATCAACAATAATGTTGAGCGAGTTCATGTGTAAGTGAGTAAGTAAACCTTTGTATTTATCAAAAATCCTGGTATGTAGCAAATAAGGAAAAAGAGATCACCAATGGTTTGCAAGGCCATTGATATGTGTGAAATGCAAGTAGGAAGGCTCAAACCTAGCAGATTTATGCGTCGGGTACAAAGTCATCCCAAGGTCCGTTATGCTGGGCCTGGGACTGGGCTCGCTACACCCAAATAGATCTATCGCTCCTGCCCCTCGGTCCTACCCTGAGGATTAATGACCTCAAGTTTCCGCCTACCCATTCACATGATCTAAAAAGTAACCCTCCTTACGCTAACCATACCATGTATAAAGTAATCATAAACATTGTAACATGTATTTCACCCCCGCAGTTTAGAAAACTGAAAACAGTTAAGAGAAAAGGGGGACATGAACTCACAGTCAGTGCGTCTCTACCAAGTACTCCGGATATCTGCTGTGCGACGACCTACATGTACTAATTCTATTAGACGGATGGCCGTGCCTTGGCTTTGTAGTTTAGGTTTTTGGGAAATAGTTAGACAACTATTTCGTGTTTACATTTTGCATGTACTTGGTAGTTAATATCCTTCCCAAGGATGGGGGATTTAATACATGTGCGTTCAAATTATAATACTAAGTCTCACTTAATATATTTTCATTTCTAATTCCAAATATAAATATTTTTCTCAAAAATATTATATTTCTATTTCACATAATTTTTTTTCCCCAAAAATAATACGTTGATAAAATACGCGTTCATGAATATTTCCGTATAATGCGTAAGTTACGTTTTAATGATTAAGTGGTAATAATAATTACCGTTGTAACTTATATGTTTATCGTGAAAGCGTTTGTATTATTTTGGATTCGTCAACGTTTGTAAATATTATTTTTACTCTAAAAATAATATTTATGTATTTTCACAAAATAATCATAAACAGTGTTGTGAAAAATTATATTTACCAAATATATATTTACCACGTTTAATTTTGTGAAAATCCCACCTCCGAATATTTGTAAATAAAGTCGTGGCGAAATATATTTTGAAAACATATCAAAAATAATTCTAACACTTGTAAATAATTCTAAGTGTTAGATTTTTAGAAAAATTTCGCCAGAGTTTCCCCTGTAACTGGAGGTGGCCACGCTTTCAAGCGTATCATTTTCTTTTACAAAAATCATTTCAACAACTTCTTGATTCCATCAAACAATTTCTGACACATCAAACTAGTCGACAAGTATGTAAATCGCATAATCACGTGAACTTGTGGTTTTTCCCAAAACTATAGTGTAGATCCCGTTATATTTTGTGGATCTTTGTATAAAGTAACTTAATCTTGTAAAAACCTCGTTTTTAGAATAAATCTATCTTTACAACTTCCCGTCATCTTTTGCAAAAATTATTATTTTGTCGGATCTTTTATTTCACAAGTGTTTATACCCTTGTGGTTTGTAAAAATCATACTTGTTAGTGTGTTATCCGATTTTTAGAGAACATGATTTTCTCGACACTTGGTCCTTTGAAAATACCACTTGCAGATACGTAGATCTGCTAGTTTTAAACACTATTTTACAAGTAAAAATACTTTTACACAAGTTCATGTTTCTCGTGTGGTAGAGTTTCACCTTTTAACCCTTGTACCGTCCGAAACAAGCTTATGTCAAGATCCATGATCTTAACCAAACCGGGTTAAAGGGTGATCCGAGCTACCACATCATAGATCGGGCCTCAATATTCACAACTTTCTAATACTACAACTTTGACACAAGTATTAAGCTTTTATCCAACGATATTCATGTTTTAGTAGCCTTTAAAGCTTCAAAAGATAAGTTTCCGCATTTTAACCGTTACAAATCTTATTAGCCACCTTAGATTAGTTCGAGAGGGTGTTTTAAGTGTTATACCTCTAGCTCGGGGCTAGGGAAGAATCTATGCGAAAAGGTGGTGGATAAAAGCAAGATATCGAGGTCCTTTGCCTTCCGCTTGCTCCAAGACTCCTTATGCGTGACCCGTAAGACTTGTATGATGTTGAAATGGAGAGATGAGAGGTCGAAAAATGATGTAGAGACAAGGGGGTGTTCGGCCGTAGCTCTTGGAGGGAGAGAGAGAGAGTTGGTTGGGTGAAATGTGAAGTGTATGAACTCTTGTGTTAAGTGTGGTTACTTATAGACAATTAGGAGAGTTTAGTCCAATGGATTCAATGTTCCCTAGATATTATGCACAACAATATTTTAATCAAGTCTTGTACTCTTGTTGTCCCCTCTTGTTAGGCCGATTACATGGGGGGGGGGGTCTTGGTTCGATTTCAAGTAGATAGTTGGAGTTTAGTTACGTTAAACCAAGTTAGATTAGGGGTTAACTTAGTTAGTCACATGTTGTGCTTTAACGCGGGTGTTAGGGTTTTCAGGGACCCTAACTGGCTCAGAAAAAGACCAATAATATTATTGTCAATATTTTTATGTTCCGGGTATAGTCCGGTTGTTCGGTTGGATAGTAATCCGTTAAAGTGCTTAAGTAAGCTTTTAAGTGTCGTAAATAATACTTTTAGTGACACACTTATTCTACAAAGTGTCAGGAATATTTTCCTCATGTTTTGGCACTTTATTAGTTAGCCAGAAGCTAGTATGTTAATAAAAGTGTTGTGTTTCGTGCTTAGAGTACGTTTTAGGCACATCCAGTCATTATATCTTATTCCTAGAGACGCAATTCTACAACCCTTGTATCCCTACACTCACTATGGGTGTAGTAAAATATTTCTGGCTCGTACAGGCCCTTAGAGGCAGTGTCTGCCTGATGCTGGCTTTATCAGCATGTTCAATAGGTTATCCGTTCTGATGCTACTGTGCTTTAGTGCATCATGTTTGTCACTAAGGTTCAACGTGTAAATAATGTAGTGACGGAAATCAAAGTATGATGCAGGAATTTACAAGTACTAGAAATCAAGTAGCAGTTTGACAGCAATTTTAGTTAAGCACAATAATTAAGCAGCAATTAATTATTAATTAAATCGTACGGATACCTGGTTTAGTGAGGGTTGTCACATTCTCCCCCCGTTAAAGAAATTTCGTCCCGAAATTTTAAGTTCTGCTTGTAGAAGCAGGGTTCTCAGGAAATAGGTGGGGGTATCTCTCTTTCATTCGGTCCTCACGCTCCCAGGTGAATTCAGGACCATGTCTAGCATTCCAACGAACTTTGAAGAGCTTGACACTGCTCCGGCGGGTCTTGTTTACTTTCCAATCCGTGACCTCAACAGGTTCTTCAACGAAATGGAGCGTGTCGTCAACATGAATTTCGTCGGTGGGAATGGCAACGGTAACTTGAGTTGGACTCTTCTTCAGATTGGATACATGGAATGTATCGTGAACACCATTCAGTTCAGCAGGTAAATCCAACTTGTAAGCTACTAACCCGATTCTCTCCAAGATCTTGAATGGTCCAATATACCTCGGGTTCAACTTTCCACGTTTCCCAAAGCGTGCCACACCCTTCCAGGGTGATACCTTCAATAAAACCATCTCACCAACCTCAAACTCTAGAGGTTTCCTGCTTCGATCCGCGTAGGCTTTCTGCCTGTCACGAGCCGCACTGATGCGATCTCGGATTTGTGCGATCTTGTCGGTGGTTTCCTGGACTACTTCAGGACCAACCAATTGTCTATCACCTGCGTCAGCCCAACAAAGCGGTGATCTGCACTTGCGCCCATATAAAGCTTTGAATGGCGCGGCACCAATACTGGTGTGGTAGCTGTTGTTGTATGAAAACTCAACCAAAGGCAAATGTTTATCCCAGCTACCGCCCAAATCCATCACACATGCTCTCAGCATGTCCTCCAACGTCTGAATCGTCCGCTCACTTTGGCCGTCGGTCTGCGGGTGAAAAGCAGTGCTCAGATTCAACTTTGAGCCAAAAGCTTCCTGGAAGGATTGCCATATCCTTGACACGAACCTTCCGTCTCTATCAGAGATAATCGAGAGAGGTACTCCATGGCGTGTAACAATCTCTCTCATGTAAATTTCGGCCAGTTTGCTCGTATTATCCTTCTCTCGGATAGGTAGGAAGTGTGCTGACTTCGTTAAGCGGTCCACTATTACCCAAATAGTGTCATGGCCTCTTGGCGTTCTTGGCAACTTCGTAATAAAATCCATAGAGATTTATTCCCATTTCCACTTGGGAATCTCTGGTTGCTGCAGAAGTCCCGAAGGCTTCTGGTATTCCGCTTTAACCTTAGCGCAAGTTAAACATGTGCTCACATAAACAGCCACATCACCTTTCATCCTAGGCCACCAATAATAATCTTTAAGATCCTGGTACATCTTATCCGCTCCAGGATGGATAGAGTACCGCGACTTGTGAGCTTCATCGAAAATAACCTTCCTTAAACCACCAAACAGAGGAACCCAAATCCTTTTCTCAAAACACAACGTTCCTTCCCTGTTTGGTACCAATATCTTCTCCATCCCACGGAGATACTCTTCCTCAAGGTTTTTCTCCTTGAGGGCTTCCTTCTGCGCGGCACGAATGCGCAGAGGAAAGTTGGTTCGAATAACCATCTCCAAAGCCCTAACCCTTATGGGCTTGATCCTCTCTTTTCGACTTAGGGCATCGGCGACCACATTCGCCTTCCCTGGATGATACTTAATCTCGCAGTCGTAGTCATTCAACAGTTCTACCCATCGTCTTTGCCTCATGTTCAACTCCTTCTGGTTGAATATATGTTGGAGGCTCTTGTGATCTGTGAAGATTGTGCACTTCGTACCATAAAGGTAGTGTCTCCAGATCTTTAAAGCAAAAACTACTGCGCCGAGTTCCAAATCGTGTGTGGTATAGTTCTTTTCATGTATCTTCAGTTGGCGTGATGCGTAGGCAATAACCTTTTGGCGTTGCATCAACACACAACCCAATCCTTGACGCGATGCGTCGCAGTATACCACAAAATCATCTGTACCCTCTGGTAGGGCTAAGATTGGCGCGTTGCAAAGCTTATCTTTCAATATCTGAAATGCTTCCTCCTGTTTGATTCCCCAATCAAACTTCTTGTCCTTCTAAGTGAGGAGCGTCAATGGTTGAGCGATCTTCGAAAAGTTCTCGATGAACCTCCGGTAATAGCCAGCCAAACCCAAGAATTGCCGAATCTCGGTTGGCGTCTTTGGCGTTTCCCAATCCTTGATCGCCTCAATCTTGGTTGGATCCACGTGGATTCCATCTCCATTCACCACGTGCCCAAGGAATTGCACTTCTCTTAGCCAAAACTCGCACTTAGAGAATTTGGCGTATAGCTGTTCCTTCTTTAGTAGCTCCAGAATGGCTCTTAAATGCTGCTCGTGCTCAGCCTTAGTCTTTGAATAAATCAAAATATCATCGATGAATACAATCACGAACTTATCCAAGTACGGCTTACAAACTCGATTCATCAAATCCATGAACACTGCAGGTGCGTTTGTCAACCCAAACGGCATAACGAGGAACTCGTAGTGTCCATATCGAGTTCTGAAGGCTGTCTTCGGGATACTCTCCTCCTGTATCCTTAACTGATGGTATCCAGATCGAAGATCGATCTTTGAATAAAAGCTTGAACCTTGTAGTTGGTCAAACAGATCATCGATTCTTGGCAGGGGATACCTATTCTTGATCGTCAGCTTGTTCAACTCTCTGTAATCAATACACATGCGGAAACTACCGTCTTTCTTCTTGACAAACAAAACTGGAGCTCCCCAAGGCGAGAAGCTCGGTCGGATAAATCCCTTGTCTAACAACTCTTGAAGTTGTGTCGACAGTTCCTGCATCTCAGACGGAGCAAGTCTGTATGGCGCCTTAGCCACAGGCGCGACGCCTGGAACTAAATCGATGCGAAACTCCACTTGTCTCTGAGGCGGCAATCCAGGCAAGTCCTCTGGGAAGACTTCTGGATATTCCCTCACGACAGGGATGTCTTCAATCTTTGGCTCAGCAGCTTTCTTATCTACAATGTGTGCCAGAAAGGCAGCACATCCTTTCTGTAAACATTTTCTTGCCTTCAGGCAGCTAATAATCCTCAACGGCGTCTCACGCTTCTCTCCGTGAACAACAATGGTCTCACCATCATCGGTCGGGATACGAACGACCTTCTCATGACAAACTATCTCGGCCTTATTTCTCGATAACCAATCCATCCCTATTACCACGTCGAAGCTTCCCAACTGGACTGGTAGTAGATCTAGAGCGAACTCGCGCTCTCCCAACTCGATTACGCAACCTCGAATCACCTCATTAGCTTCTACTAACTTCCCATTCGCCAATTCAATCGAGTATGGAATATCTAACTTACTAGCGGCTAAACCAAGCATATTCTTAAATTCTAACGACACGAAGCTATAATCGGCGCCAGTATCAAATAAAACGGATGCATAGCGTTGGTTTACAGGGAACGTACCAGTGACAACATTGGGATCCTGGCGCGCTTCCCTTGCTTCTATGTTGAAAACCCTTCCGCGGGCTTGGTTCAATTCCGGGCAATTCCTCTTGTAATGCCCAATATCACCGCAGTTGAAACATCCGGCCCTCTGCCCGTTTCCACCGTTGTTTCCCGCTTGGTTGTTTCTCTGATTACGATTCATGGCGCCTGCTTGGTTTGCGTTGTTGACCCGAGTTCCATCACCTCCATTGTTCCCTTGGGGGCGATTTCCATTTCCGCCCCGGTTGGTGTTTCTGTTTCCAAATCCTCTCTGGCCTCCCTGGCCAGCGGTGGCCCAACAAGACTCCTTCAGGTGGCCAGTCTTTCCACATGCTTCACAAACCTTCAACCCACAACGGCCAGAATGATGGCGCTGGCAGTTATTACACTTGGGCTTGGTGCCCATGTATCCCTTTCCTTTCTTCCTACTACCAGCTGTATCCTGTGCTGGTGCGTTTTGCTCTCCTTTCTTAACCACCACCCCGGTGCCCTGCTTGAAGTTTGAAAACTTCCGCTTGTTTCCTCCAGATGACTCCACATGAGTCTCCTTCTTCTTTGGCTCAACTTTATCAAACTTGTTCAAACGAATTGCCTCCTCTGTGAGAGCCACACTCAAATCAATGGCTTCAGTGATAGTCGCAGGTTTAGAGGAGGTCACCATGCTTATGATTTGAGGAGCTAATCCCCAAATGAAGCGTTCAATTCTCTTGAACTCAGGAGTGACCATGTAAGGTACCACATGCGACAAGTCGTGGAATCTCTGAACATACTCTGCTATCTTAGGACCTTCCATTTTCAGATGCCAGAACTCGGTCTCCAATCTCTGGATTTCGACGCGAGAACAGTACTTTTTGCGCATGAGTTCCTTCAATTCGGTCCATGTCAGCGCGTAAGCAGCAGCTTCGCCAAGTGTCTGTACTTGCAAGTTCCACCAGGATAGGTCTCCATCCAAAAATAGCCCAGAGATGTAAGTGACTTGCTGGTCCAATGCGCATTTGCTCATGCGAAGAACGGATTCGGTTTTCTCAGCTCAGCGGACAAAAGCGACAGCACCTCTGGTGCCATCAAAGTTTACGGGCTTGCAGTCCAAGAACTGTTTATAGGTGCACCCTGCACATACATTATAACGCATGATTGGCATTAGCACTCTTGCTAAGGGGATCCATTTAGGTCATGGTATGTCTTAATGACTTAGGGTTACCATGAGGTGGATTGTTGTTGTTGCCAGTGTTGCCAGAGTTGCTTCCACTCATTCCTCCTTGAGAGGCAGCATATTGAGCAATAGCAGCAGCAATGACTTGCTGTAGTTCGGCCTGGGTCGTAGGCATTTGCTGTTGTTGATGTCTTGGCGGCATCTTCTAAAGATGTGTTTACGTCGGTCAGGCCATAGTAAAGCGTACGTATATAGTAATAGTAATAGCACATAACATCTCATGTTATCAATACTTCACAAATACTAATCACACAACATCCCATGTCACAAATATTATACACACAACATCCCATGTCATAAATATTGTACACACAACATCCCATGTCATAAAAATATAAATAAGCAATCAAGCGAATCAAATATGATGAGAATACTGCGATTGCCATATATATCGAGACCACAACGTAAGTGTATCAGTACATCATTGTGTCATACAATCATCAATCAACTAGGGGCTACATCACCCCTGTCCAAAAGCTATATCATATCAGTGTCAAATACATCAAATACATCAAGTATGTGTCAAAAGTCAGTATCATCATGTAGTCTCCAAAATGCTGTGCAACCAAAAGCAATCGCGGTCCTCTCACCAACGTCTACACAAGCAGTACTGATGAGCTCTATACAGATGGCGGTGGAGGAGGAGGAAAATAAGTGTAAAGCAAGCGACGTAACTGGAGCCAGTCCTCCTCCATAGCTCGCTGAGTACGGATAACAGAAGCAACCTGCTGCTCTAGTGTAAAGAGACGAGCAACATAATCTGGGGGTAATGATCGACATGGCTGAAGAGGAGAGTGTATCTGACCATGGCATGAACATGGTGGCAGCTGAGCTCTCTCAAGCTCCTGGAGACGCTACGTGTGTGACTCGTGCTGATGAACGAAGGACATCAAAACGTCCTCTATGGTGTGTCCCACATGAAATGGATGGTAAGGATCAGTAGGTGGCATGACTGGTGGTGTCGACCAAAGCAAAGGCTCACTGGTGGGGTCAAACGGTGCCACATGAAACGGTGAAGTAGAGGGTGGAACAGATGACATCTGGGGCATGAAGGAGCTAGACATCGGTACGTGCCCAAAAGGATGGGCTGAAGAACCCTCTCCAGGCCTCGCTGGAGGTACAAACTGAGGAACCTGAAAAGAGAAGTCAATATGTCGTGTAACAAGGATCTGAGGGGGCAAAGGTGGAACATCCTCATCAGCAGGTATCCATCCGTGCTGTGCATGCTCATCCGGTGGATCCATGTGGTCTGCAAACAGTGCGTGCTCAGGCTCAAGTGGAACGGGATCAAATGGGGGAGCAACGACAGGGTGAACCGGTGCAACGTGATCAACAGGATGGTCAACTGGTATATCAGCAACAAAAGGTGGAGGAACAACAGGATCGACAGCAACAACGACATGATCGCCCTCCAAATGATCATCAACGGGCGGGTCAGCTAGAACAGGCTCAACTGGGATGCCAGCATGTACGGGGTCATGCTCGGGCATAGGATCTAGAGCAGCTGCCTGCTCAGGAGCCAAGGCAGGCTCATGGTCATCAAAAGCCATCTCGAAATCGAACTCGGGATCAATAGGATCAACTAGATCAGCGGGATCCTCCATGGGCTGGTCCATCGGGATAAACTCAATATCATGATCCGGGTCGAATCCCGGAGGAAAGATGGGATCAGAATCCTCTATGTCATCATGGTCAAATGCGAAGCTAGGAATAGGTGCGGCAGAGGATGCCTGGTTAGGATCCGAGTCGTGTGCAAAGTGTTGTGCGCTCACCTCGTGAGAAGGTGCGGATGCCACAGACTCAAAGGAGTCTGGGACCGGTGAATGTGCGGGTGAGTCCTCGGCAGGGGCATCAGCGATCATCAGAAGATCGTCAGCAGGAAGTAGGGCTGCGTCCGGGATCTCATCCTCGATAGGCTCATCCTCAAACAGATCGATATCGTCGTCAGCCTCGGCGTCAAGTAGTAAGTCATATGCGGGATAAACGGCTAAAGGTATAGGAGCCGGAATCACTACTAGGGGTAGGTACTCAGCAGGAGGGCCATCTGCAGGCTCATCAGCACCCTCGGGTAGTGCGAAGGGCTGGAAATCGTCGTCGTCCGTGCTGGTGGAATCAGATGTATGCACCTCATGCTCCGAAGATGGGAGGTCATCAGATACGATAGGCCTGGGTCCGGTGGTGTCCGAGTCACCAGTACCGGCTGAGTCCATGAGTCTGTAACATAGACACAAGTATGCACAAATAATCAGTCATTCAATCAAATAATCACATAAGTTACCAAGTAAGATATCACATAATTCTCCTAGTCCCACTAGCCTCCCAGCCTCCCAGACTGCTCTTCCTAGTCCCACTAGCCAATTCTCCCAGCCTTCCAGACTGACTCCCTAGTCCCACTAGCCAATTCTCTCAGCCTCCCAGACTGACTCCCTAGTCCCACTAGCCAATTCTCCCAGCCTCCCAGACTGACTCCCTAGTCCCACTAGACAACTACCTCGACCTATTAGATCGAGCCTCGGCCTCCCAGACCGAGCCTCAGCCTCCCAGACTGAGCCTAAAAATAATAAATAAAATGTGCTCAACAATTGTTTGTAAAAATGTTTTGGATCTGGACTTAAGTGGTATGCAGTAAAAATGTTTTCGTGAGAGCCCTAGTGATCATAGTCTAGACTCGAGAAGGAATCCTAGTTCGCTATGATCAGAGCTCTGATACCAAGCTGTCACACCCTGGCTTTGCGGAAGCGTGGTAAATTTGGTGTGACTTCTTAATACCATAGCTTAATCATAACAAAGCTATATGAATTTAAAAATATGCAAGAATCATCCATTAAGTTTTAAAACCAAATACAGTACCGTTGTTTTAACGGAAAACACGCCCTAACAACCATAACCCTGTTCAACAAACATTACAAACTTAAACATAACATAAACACAGTTTAAGGACTGTGACTTGTCCAGGAAAGAGTCACATTCCCTAAACCCCGGATGATCTTGGAAACTAGTGCAGCGGGAAAACGTGCCATACCGTACCAGATCTTTTAATTCCCTGAAATACATGTAAGTTGAAAAATCAACAATAATGTTGAGCGAGTTCATGTGTAAGTGAGTAAGTAAACGTTTGTATTTATCAAAAATCCTGGTGTGTAGCAAATAAGGAAAAAGAGATCACCAATGGTTTGCAAGGCCATTGATATGTGTGAAATGCAAGTAGGAAGGCTCAAACCTAGCAGATTTATGCGTCGGGTACAAAGTAATCCCAAGGTCCGTTATGCTGGGCCTGGGACTGGGCTCGCTACACCCAAATAGATCTATCGCTCCTGCCCCTCGGTCCTACCCTGAGGATTAATGACCTCAAGTTTCCGCCTACCCATTCACATGATCTAAAATGTAACCCTCCTTACGCTAACCATACCATGTATAAAGTAATCATAAACATTGTAACATGTATTTCACCCCCGCAGTTTAGAAAACTGAAAACAGTTAAGAGAAAAGGGGGACATGAACTCACAGTCAGTGCGTCTCTACCAAGTACTCCGGATATCTGCTGTGCGACGACCTACATGTACTAATTCTATTAGACGGATGGCCGTGCCTTAGCTTTGTAGTTTAGGTTTTTGGGAAATAGTTAGACAACTATTTCGTGTTTACATTTTGCATGTACTTGGTAGTTAATATCATTCCCAAGGATGGGGGATTTAATACATGTGCGTTCAAATTATAATACTAAGTCTCACTTAATATATTTTCATTTCTAATTCCAAATATAAATATTTTTCTCAAAAATATTATATTTCTATTTCACATAATTGTTTTCCCCAAAAATAATACGTTGATAAAATACGCGTTCATGAATATTTCCGTATAATGCGTAAGTTACGTTTTAACGATTAAGTGGTAATAATAATTACCGTTGTAACTTATATGTTTATCGTGAAAGCGTTTGTATTATTTTGGATTCGTCAACGTTTGTAAATATTATTTTTACTCTAAAAATAATATTTATGTATTTTCACAAAATAATCATAAACAGTGTTGTGAAAAATTATATTTACCAAATATATATTTACCACGTTTAATTTTGTGAAAATCCCACCTCCGAATATTTGTAAATAAATTCGTGGCGAAATATATTTTGAAAACATATCAAAAATAATTCTAACACTTGTAAATAATTCTAAGTGTTAGATTTTTAGAACAATTTCGCCAGAGTTTCCCCTGTAACTGGAAGTGGCCACGCTTTCAAGCGTATCATTTTCTTTTACAAAAATCATTTCAACAACTTCTTGATTCCATCAAACAATTTCTGACACATCAAACTAGTCGACAAGTATGTAAATCGCATAATCACGTGAACTTGTGGTTTTTCCGAAAACTATAGTGTAGATCCCGTTATATTTTGTGGATCTTTGTATAAAGTAACTTAATCTTGTAAAAACCTCGTTTTTAGAATAAATCTATCTTTACAACTTCCCGTCATCTTTGCAAAAATTATTATTTTGTCGGATCTTTCATTTCACAAGTGTTTATACCCTTGTGGTTTGTAAAAATCATACTTGTTAGTGTGTTATCCGATTTTTAGAGAACATGATTTTCTCGACACTTGGTCCTTTGAAAATACCACTTGCAGATACGTAGATCTGCTAGTTTTAAACACTATTTTACAAGTAAAAATACTTTTACACAAGTTCATGTTTCTCATGTGGTAGAGTTTCACCTTTTAACCCTTGTACCGTCCGAAACAAGCTTATGTCAAGATCCATGATCTTAACCAAACCGGGTTAAAGGGTGATCCGAGCTACCACATCATAGATCGGGCCTCAATATTCACAACTTTCTAATACTACAACTTTTACACAAGTATTAAGCTTTTATCCAACGATATTCATGTTTTAGTAGCCTTTAAAGCTTCAAAAGATAAGTTTCCGCATTTTAACCGTTACAAATCTTATTAACCACCTTAGATTAGTTCGAGAGGGTGTTTTAAGTGTTATACCTCTAGCTCGGGGCTAGGGAAGAATCTATGCGAAAAGTGGTGGATAAAAGCAAGATATCGAGGTCCTTTGCCTTCCGCTTGCTCCAAGACTCCTTATGCGTGACCCGTAAGACTTGTATTGATGTTGAAATGGAGAGATGAGAGGTCGAAAAATGATGTAAGACAAGGGGGTGTTTGGCCGTAGCTCTTGGAGGGAGAGAGAGAGAGTTGGTTGGGTGAAATGTGGAAGTGTATGAACTCTTGTGTTAAGTGTGTTACTTATAGACAATTAGGAGAGTTTATCCAATGGATTCAATGTTCCCTAGATATTATGCACAACAATATTTTAATCAAGTCTTGTACTCTTGTTGTCCCCTCTAGTTAGGCCGATTACATGGGGGGGTCTTGGTTCGATTTCAAGTAGATAGTTGGAGTTTAGTTACGTTGAACCAAGTTAGATTAGGGGTTAACTTAGTTAGTCACATGTTGTGCTTTAACGCGGGTGTTAGGGTATTCAGGGACCCTAACTGGCTCAGAAAAAGACCAATAATGTATTGTCAATATTTTTATGTTCCGGGTATAGTCCGGTTGTTCGGTTGGATAGTAATCCGTTAAAGTGCTTAAGTAAGCTTTTAAGTGTCGTAAATAATA